>NC_064815.1:27441112-27456492 GCF_023721935.1 Panthera uncia | reverse complement strand
TGGAAGTTCTAGCATCAGCAATCAGACAACAAAAGGAAATCAAAGGCATCAAAATTGGCAAAGACGAAGTCAAGCTTTCGCTTTTTGCAGATGACATGATATTATACATGGAAAATCTGATAGACTCCACCAAAAGTCTGCTAGAACTGATACATGAATTCAGCAAAGTTGCAGGATACAAAATCAATGTGCAGAAATCAGTTGCATTCTTATACACTAACAATGAAGCAACAGAAAGACAAATAAAGAAACTGATCCCATTCACAAGTGCACCAAGAAGCATAAAATACCTAGGAATAAATCTAACCAAAGATGTAAAAGATCTGTATGCTGAAAACTATAGAAAGCTTATGCAGGTAATTGAAGAAGATATAAAGAAATGGAAAGACATTCCCTGCTCATGGATTGGAAGAATAAATATTGTCAAAATGTCAATACTACCCAAAGCTATCTACACATTCAATGCAATCCCAATCAAAATTGCACCAGCATTCTTCTCGAAACTAGAACAAGCAATCCTAAAATTCATATGGAACCACAAAAGGCCCCGAATAGCCAAAATAATTTTGAAGAAGAAGACCAAAGCAGGAGGCATCACAATCCCAGACTTTAGCCTCTACTACAAAGCTGTCATCATCAAGTCAGCATGGTATTGGCATAAAAACAGACACATAGACCAATGGAATAGAATAGAAACCCCAGAACTAGACCCACAAACGTATGGCCAACTCATCTTTGACAAAGCAGGAAAGAACATCCAATGGAAAAAAGACAGTCTCTTTAACAAACGGTGCTGGGGGAACTGGACAGCAACATGCAGAAGGTTGAAACTAGACCACTTTCTCACACCATTCACAAAAATAAACTCAAAATGGATAAAGGACCTGAATGTGAGACAGGAAACCAGCAAAACCTTAGAGGAGAAAGCAGGAAAAGACCTCTCTGACCTCAGCCGTCGCAATCTCTTACTCGGCACATCCCCAAAGGCAAGGGAATTAAAAGCAAAAGTGAATTACTGGGACCTTATGAAGATGAAAAGCTTCTGCACAGCAAAGGAAACAACCAACAAAACTAAAAGGCAACCCACGGAATGGGAAAAGATATTTGCAAATGACACATCGGACAAAGGGCTAGTATCCAAAATCTATAAAGAGCTCATCAAACTCCACACCCGAAAAACAAATAACCCAGTGAAGAAATGGGCAGAAAACATGAATAGACACTTCTCTAAAGAAGACATCCGGATGGCCAACAGGCACATGAAAAGATGTTCAACGTCGCTCCTTATCAGGGAAATACAAATCAAAACCACACTCAGATATCACCTCACGCCAGTCAGAGTGGCCAAAATGAAGAAATCAGGAGACTATAGATGCTGGAGAGGATGTGGAGAAACAGGAACCCTCTTGCACTGTTGGTGGGAATGCAAATTGGTGCAGCCGCTCTGGAAAGCAGTGTGGAGGTTCCTCAGAAAATTAAAAATAGACCTACCCTATGACCCAGCAATAGCACTGCTAGGAATTTATCCAAGGGATACAGGAGTACTGATGCATAGGGGCCCTTGTACCCCAATGTTTATAGCAGCACTCTCAACAATAGCCAAATTATGGAAAGAGCCTAAATGTCCATCAACTGATGAATGGATAAAGAAATTGTGGTTTATATACACAATGGAATACTACGTGGCAATGAGAAAAAATGAAATATGGCCTTTCGTAGCAACATGGATGGAACTGGAGAGTGTGATGCTAAGTGAAATAAGCCATACAGAGAAAGACAGATACCATATGGTTTCACTCTTATGTGGATCATGAGAAACGTAACAGAAACCCATGGGGGAGGGGAAGGAAAAAAAAAAAAAAAAGGGGTTAGGGGGGGAGAGACACAACGAAAAAGAGTTTTTAAAAACCGAGAAAAAATGGGGGGTTGGGGGGGGGGTGGGAGGGAGGGCAGGGTGGGTGATGGGTATTGAGGAGGGCACCTTTGGGATGAGCACTGGGTGTTGTATGGAAACCAATTTGACAGTAAATTTCATATATTAAAAAATAAAAAAAAATAAAAAAATAAAAAAATAAAAAAACAACAAACTGGTGCAACCACTCTGGAAAACAGTATGGAGGTTCCTTGAAAAATTAAAAATAGAACTACCCTATGACGCAGTAATTACACTACTAGGTATTTATCCAAGAGATACAGGTGGTTTGTTTCAAAGGGGCACATGCATGCCAATGTTTACAGCAACACTATCGACAATGGCCATAGTATGGAAAGAGCCCAAATGTCCATCAACAGATGAATAGATAAAGAAGATGTGGTCTATATATACAATGGAGTATTACTCAGCAATCAAAAAGAATGAAATCTTGCTATTTGCATTTGTGTGGATGCAACTAGAGAATATTATGCTAAGCAAAATTAATCAGAGAAAGACAAATATCATATTACTTCACTCATATAAGGAATTTAAGATACAAAACAGATGAACATAAGAGACAAGAAGCAAAAATAATATAAAAACAGGAAAGGGGCAAAACATAAGAGACTCTCAAATATAGCGAACAAACAGGGTTGCTGGAGGGGTTGTGGGAGGTGGGATAGTCTAAATGGGTAAGGGGCATTAAGGAATCTACTCCTGAAATCATTGTTGCACCATATGCTAACTAACTTGAATGTAAATTAAACAATAATTTTAAAAAAAAATAAATTTAAAAAAAAAGAATTAAGGCTGAGTTAAAAGGACTAAAGTCAGGAACTTTCTCCTGAGCTAGGAGGCATGACACAAGAGCGAGAAGGCAATTTTTTGCCCAGGAAGCTGTGTTGAAAAGCCAGAGAACCTGAGGATCAGAGTGGGCAAGAACCAAAAATCAGTTTAACATTATGGCTGAATTCCTGTCAGTGAAACATCCTGTTCTCCCACATTTGTAGCTGGGTGTTTTTGTTCACTGATGACTGAGACAACACTAGTCAGACTTCTGGATGTAAAAGAGCCATATTCTCAAAAAAGAAGTTATGTGCTGTACCCCTGATATATTTCTGACTTCACAAGTGGTGTTTTGTCATTGAAATTTCTCTTTCTACTTCCAGCACCAAGTGGATTTGCTTCAGCTCATGATTAACTTCCGGAATTCCAAAGAAATGGACACCCATAAAGGTAAGCAAGGAGATCCTCAGAGGGCCAGTGATGGGGAAGCTCAAAGACATGCAGTGGTTTTGAAATGTGCAGAAAGATTTCCAATGGATGGAATTTCTGCACATGGAAGAAAGACACATGTTCAGATACAAGTGGTAGCAGAAGCACTCTCCGGAAGCCCACAGCCTCAGGTTTGTTCAAAGCTTGAAAGGCATCGATAGATGCCTAAGCTGTCAGTGGTCTCCCACAAGGGAGCTTGTTTCCAATGTGAATCCTCTGGCCTACTCCAGATCCACTGAATCAGAACCTCTGTCTGGAAATTCACATCAAGGCTTCATCACACCAGGAGGCACATGGTGCCCATGTTGGTGACCTGCACTTGGAACACCTGATTAAAGTTGTGATAACTAGCCTTGGATACTGTAAAGTTTTTTATTCCTTTTGTAAATAAGAAGTAACTGGTGCTGGCCACCTTTGTGACTATATAAATACTGTGTTTTTCTTCAAACTTTTACTTACTACTTATATCGTCCATGGATGGTACTTGACTGAAACCATTATTAGTATGATGGCTTCAAAATAGTGACTTTCCAAATCCGTCATTTCTTCTATGTTTACGAGTTAATGTTCCATTATTAGGGTGAGCTCTGCATTCTTAATTATTATTTTATTTATTTACACATGTCAGTATGATCTCATATATTACTAACTTAGTCTCTTACATTGTTTTTTATTGAGATCCTCAATTCTCTCAGTTTGTCCTCTGGAAGCCCTTTCTAGTGGGCTACTCTGTGTTCTTTTTTTTCTTTCTTCTTCTTTATTTAGGCTTTTAATAGACTTTATTTTTTATAGAAGTTTGGGGTTCACTGCAAAAATGAGTGAAATACAAAGAGATCCCATATTCTCCCTGCTTCCACCTACAGTCAGCATCCCCCATTATCAAAATCCCTCACCATATGGTACATTTGTTACAATAAATATACCTAAAATGACACGGTATTACTGCCCAAAATCCATAGTTTACATTACAGTTCACCCTTGGTGTTATACAGTTTATGGGTTTTCAAATACGTATAATGTCTATCCACCATTACAGTACATAGAGTATTCTGTATCCTTTTCCCATATCATTTTGTGAACATTTTCTTGCATTCTGGTATGAGACATTCCAGGTTTCTCCTCTGTTTCCCCTAATGAAGCCCTGGAATCAGCCATTTCTCCAAGAAGCCCTGTTTCCTTTTAGTGAGAATGGTATTTAGAAACCAAAATCTGGGGTCTAGGAGTGCTCCTTGCCACTCCTAGTAACCAGAGGGTTTCTTTGCCTCTGTTTCCTCTCAGTGGACCAAGATAAGAACATCAAATATATTTACACAGGACTGATAAATGTAATCATTTCATTCTATCCATAACCAGTAATGTAATTACGGTCTCTGTGTCTGAAAGAAAAAAAAAGAGCCTGGATGTAGTTTGTTTCTACGACAGAAATAATACCTTTATGGTTAAAGGATGGGCTTACTCCATCACACCACTATATATCTATCTGTTTCATTCTACCACTTTCTGTCACTGAAGAACCAAATCTTATATTTAATTTAAGTAAAGTTTAAATATAAATAGGCACATCTGGCAAGTGGCTAACATACTGTACAGCAGAACTATAAAATTCGATTATCATGGAGTTCATGGCAATCAGGGGAAAGAATCTAATAGTTGAATCTATCCACAGCAGTATCACAGAAAGTATGCCTGGGAAATCAGAACTCTGTAGACCTTTCTTACCCTCCTTTTGTATTATTTTTAGTTGTGAATTTCATGTCTTTGGCAGATGCCATGTTAATTTCAGTGCTCTAAATATCTAAAGGTCCTAATATAATACAGTTCTGATCAAATAGATTAGAGCCTAACCATGCTTACTGCCAGGAGATATCCAAAGGGAGGCCAACTCGTATTCAGAGCGGGACCATTCGCTAAGGAAGGTGACATTCAGGACATGTTTGAATAAGCATTGCTAATTCCACTCACTGTATTCTGTTTGTCTATATTTCATGCTGGCCAGTGTCCTTCTATTGATCATTGTTTCTCTTACTGTTTTAATGTGGTTGATTAGACTAGCACCAGACACTACTCTTCTAGCTTTTTGTCTGTGTTGTAGTTTCTGTACATATCTGAGATCACCTGTTGGAAGAGTTGTGCCTCAGGTCTCCTATTAGCTGAGACCTCTGGAAGGTATAATCTGTGCTTCTCAAGCTAGATGTGCACACAGATCATCAGATATTGTAAAGCACATATTTTTCTAATAGTTCTAGGGTGAGGTTTGAGATTCTGCATTTCTAACAAACTCCCGGATGTAATAGATGCTGCTGGTCCATGGGCCACACTTTGAGTAGTAAGAGTTTATCTTAGCCCAATATTGGGCTTAAGTTCTTGAAGATATGTTTAGGTGAAAGATCATTTATTTTCAGGACAATTGGGTGTCAGTTATTGCAAATATGCTTAGGTGAAAGATCATTTATTTTCAGGACAATTAAGCCTTATTATTGTAAACTCTCTCAAAAAAATCAAACTGTATGTTAGGTAGAAGAATGTAAAATTATTCCTCAGGGATAGTGCTACTAAGGGGTAAAGTAATTTTAGACTCTCTGGGAACAGACTGATAACACTATGCACGTTAGACAGAAATGCCATCTCCTGAAATTACCCACTTTGTTGGTGGGGATGGTGGCATAACCAGAAACAGTTGGCCAAGAATAGTATAGGCCTTGGGAATTACCAGATCAAGACAACTTTTGCCTCTTTCTAACTCTGTAAGATAGACATCAGAGTACAAACCACTCCCGGTTTGATTCCCAGTTGCTTTTACATTTATTCCCTGAGGGATTTCGGCATTTCAAATGGATTTCTCATCATCTAAACTGATGTTTTACACTCACCAGTTTTGGCTAAAATGTCTTTCCTCTCCTTTTAGCTCTGTCTGATCTGGAACTTATGGCTCAATCTATTACCTTTATTTTTGCTGCCTGTGAGACCACAAGCACATCTCTTTCCTTCCTTGTGTATGAATTGGCCACTCATCCTGATGTCCAGCAGAAACTGCAGGAGAAGATTGATGCGACTTTCCCCAATAGGGTGAGCAGGTCACACCTGCGGAGGGAGTGAGGATAGGTTCAGTTTATGCCTCAGTAACAGATTAGCTCTCAAATCTAGTGGGTTTTCATAACAAAGTTTTACTTCTAACTCACATTTACATGTCCAACATGGATGTTAGTGGAGGGTGGGAGTGAGTCTGCTGCATATATTTACTTTGGGATACAGGGCAAGAGGTTCCACTTTTTTATACATGCATTATCTGGAACTTGAGGACTCCATGTTGCCTGAGGAATAAAGAACTAGGGTGTTGCTCACTTGCTTTTCAAATGTTTAGCCCTAACCTGACATACATCTCCTCACTTCACAGCCCATTTGCAAAGTTGTTTCCCAAAAGTTCATGTGGGATGGGAAATATGGGGGTCTACATGGATATTGATAAGTAGTGAGTGTCTCTACCATACACCTATGAAGTGTCAACTCTAATTATCTCCATATAATGAGGCAAGAATCTGAGCTACAGAGAGACAACATAACTTTCTTATACTATCACATAACTAGTGCTAAAGAAGCCAGGCTAGGAGCCTGGGTCCTGATTGAACTCTTCACCACTACAATGTTGGCTATTAAATATAATACCAAGATGTATGCACATATTGCCCATACTGTTTTAGATCTCTTCCCAAACTGGAATTCTTCCTTATGAAGAGACTTGGCCTGTGGGGCTGGAGTGGCTTATTTGACAATGAAACCCTGAAGCAACAACTAGGAGACCCTTCCAGCAACAGAGGGTTGGGCTGAGAGTAGGATTACAATTCCCTTTACAATGTCCCCTAGAACTGAACTTGTGTGCCCACAATTAGAAGCATCCAATCCTCCCTTCTTTTGCTTTATTTGGTTTGAAAGGAACTAGTGTCTCCCCAACTTATTTACAGTTTTTATATAATATAGTGTTTCTCTCCTAATATTGTATATATAATTGAAGAACTACAAAGCAGGATATTTCCACTAAGAGTTTATATGGGTAGGGAATATTTTTCTGTTGCACATTCTCCTTTTAATGGTACAGGTGTGTGGCCTCTCTTTTGAAAAGAAACAGTGACTTTGACATATTTCACTTGAGTAAAGTGGGTGGGGGATGGGCTAAATGGATGATGGGCATTAAGGAGAGCACTTGTTGGGAGGAACACTGGATATTGTATGTAAGTGATGAATCACTGGGTTCTACTCCTGAAACCAATGCTACACTTTATGTTAACTACCTTTTATTTAAATAAATAATGTACTCTTAAAAAAAGAGTAAGGATCATTGTGTATTAGTCACACTTGCTCACATGAAGCAGAAAAACCACTACATGGTTGTGGAAAGGATTTCAGGTTCTTTTTAGGGAAATGTCCCAGCTGTCTCCCCTAGTCGTTACTATTGGACACTTGTCAGGGGGGCATTGAGCAGGTCAAAAAAACATGGTAGACATTAAAATGCTCATAAATGCCCTTTACCAAAACAAATGATTCTTAGGGGTTCCTAACACTTCAGTAGTACTGTGTACACTGAGTTGAACGTTGATCCCAAATTTCAGTTTATCAAAATCTGTTTCTTTTCTTCCAGGCACCTCCCACTTATGATGTCCTTGTACAGATGGAGTGCTGAATGAAACTCTCAGATTATACCCACTTTCTGGTAGACTTGAGAGGATCTGTAAGAGAGATGTGGAAATCAATGGCGTGTTCATTCCCCAAGGGACAGTGGTGGTGGTGCCAACCTTTATTCTTCACTGAGACCTGGAACTCTGGTCAGAGCCTGAGGAGTTCCATCCTACAAGGTACAAGGAACCCTGGAAAAGGGAGCCCACCCTCATATTGGAGGAGATTCTGATATCTCAGTATAGATGACAAATGTGTGACTGTACAGTTATTTATTTGTACATTTTTTTGCTCTTAGTTTTTTTTTATCATTCAATGATCATTCTTTGTTGTCTGTATTTATAAACTGTAGACTAGACAAAAGAAACTAGACTCATCCTCAGTCCCAATATGTCAAAATTATTAATATGTCATGTGTGTCCTTGTGGACATTTATCTAGCATATAAGGATTGCTAAAAATAAGGATGGCATATTTTTATGAACAACTTACTTACTGTAACAGCAAACAATAACAGCATACTACAATTGTGTGTGTCTGATTATATGCATATACCATAACTTACTTACCCACTATTTCATTTAAAGAAATAGGCCTTCCTTTAAGTGTTTCTGTCCTCTATAGCTCTCTGAATTATCTCCCTACTCCCCTACAATTCCATGTTGTAAACTTTGGCCACCCTTTCCACTAGCCCTAGTGGGAGAGCAGAGACTGTGGAACTGAGAGTCATCTTCCCTGGCAGGGGGAGAAACCTCATGAGATGGGGGCACACACAGGTCCTGTGCTGTCTGTGGCTGCAGTCCTGTGCCATCTCCCACCTCTCTTGGTATCTGGGGTTAGTCCAAAGCAAAGTCATCTGCTCTCTAGCCATCTGAGACATCCTCCTTGGAGGAGGGGTCTTGAGCTTTCTCTCTGGGAATCCAGAGGAGAGTCTGGCTTTGGGCACAGCTTGAATTCTGCAAAGAGTTGGTATCTTCCTGTTTATTGTATTGGTGAGAAAAAATTGGAGTGAACTTTGTAGGGATCCAGACTTTTAGTCCTGATTCTAAGCTCCCTGATGGCAGGGCCCTTGTCTTGTTGCATGGTGCCCCTATTGCTAGCATCGTGCCTACATATAGTACTTGCTAAAAGAAGTCAGAATTGACCAAGTCACCTGTTTTCTGGACCAGAAGACCTGGTGGTTCTCACAAGCTCAGCAGTCCCTGCTCCTGTAGCTTCTCAAACAGAAACCAGAGATTCCTGGTACTTCTCTGTGATTCATTCAGTCATGACATGAAGTGTTTACCTACGTGTGTCAGGGATGGGGCAAGGAAGTGAGAAATCCACATGTTAAAAATGTACATTGTAGAGAATTTTTGATACATGCACAAGCATATCCTATAGGCACATGACTATGAAATACTTTTTTAAAACAATTTTTTAAGTTCTTATATTTATTTTGAGAGAGAGAGAGAAACAGTGTGAGCAGGGCAGGGGCAGAGAAAGAGGGAGAGAGAATCTTAAGCAGGATCCACACTATCAGTGAAGAGCCAACCTGGGGCTTGAACCCACGAACCATGAGATCATGACCTGAGCTGAAATCAAGAGTTGGACACTTAACCTACTGAGACACCCAGGCACCCCTATGAAATACCTTTAATGTATCTATATGTGCCCATCATCTGCTTAACAACCGCTAACCTATGTCAGCTGCCCCATCCACACACCATGGTAATTCATCTGATTTCCATATTACCTTAAGTACATCATCTGTAATCATTCCAGAATGTTGTCTGTAATATAAGGACTTTATAAAAATACCTCACCACAATGTCATTATCACTTTCCCCAAATCTACATTTTCCCTTAATATAATCAAATATTGTAGAATCAGTTTTGAATAAAACATAGGGCTAAACTTCAGGGACTTTTAGCCTCATGAAACAGGTGGCCAAGAATTCAGTGATTATACTGATTATACACATCAGTGAGTATGACTACAGTGAAGCAGCATCATGTGCCCATATAAATATTCTGACAGGTGGCTCTGTCAAAGTGGTTGGGGGAATTCAAGGTGGGAGAGAGGGAAGAGAAGGGAAAAGTTACAATCTAAATCATGGGAGGCATTTCTCCTGCTTCCTTCTTCCATGGGCACATGACCAATGTAAGTCAGTGGAGGCAGGAACCTACCTTTCCTTCAGTCGGGCTCATTGCCTGCTTGCCCTTCAGAGTGTGAACATCTCCCCATCCTGACTGTAATTCTAGTGTTTAAGATAACCCTTCCTTTTAACAACATTCATCTCATCTCCTCAACAAGACTGACTGCTCCCACAGGGTAAGGGTAATGCAGAGGATCTGTAACTTACAGTTGTCACTGCAGAACAAGCATGGAAGGATTTCAGGGATCAGCCCCACCCCCACCCCCGCCCCGAGTGTCCTGTGTAGTCCTGGTTGAAAACCCCAAACATGTAGCTCTTGTGGTTTTTATGTTTCACTAACTTGTTTACAACTTCTTTTATGGAACCAGGTTCAGCAAGAAGATCAAGGACAGCATAAATCCTTATATATACCTACCTTTTGGAACTGGACCCAAAAGTTGCATTGGCATGAGGTTCACGATCATGAACATGAAACTTGCCCTCATCAGAGTCCTGCAGAACTTCTCCTTCAAGCCTTTTAAAGAAACACAGGTCAGAGAAATAACTTTCTGCATAAAGAATGTTTTTCTGGTGTTTTTTTAAATTAAGGGATATGGAATGGGTGTGGGTGTGGAGGTTCACTTACCCTTAATAACGTGTTCCTTTGGGCAGAGATTCTATTTGGAACTGCAACCTAAGGGTCCTTCAGACTTGAGTGCCACACTGTGGCTTATGAACAACCAACCATAAGGGTTACCTAGAGTCAGTCCAGTTAGCATCACATGATTATGCACAGACCTTTGAACTTGAGCAATATTTTAAATTTCTTTCAAGTCCACTGAAGGGATGGGAAAATGTTGTGCACAGTCATGAGGTACAGTGATTACCACAGGAATTTTGAGCAATGCTCTTCTCCACAACTTACACTCACATGACTGTGGTTCTCAACCCCTGGTTGTATATTGACATCAGTGGCATTCTTTTAAAAATCCTGATGCCCAGGCCATCTCAGACACTCTAACACAATTCACCCAGAATGTGGCTTTAAAAGTGCCCCCATTGATTCTCAAGTGAAAGCAAGGTTGAGAATCACTGGTGTGAAGCATGTCTGCCAGATGTGAAGGACTCCCGTAGTCCAAGCCATCCTGCCTACTTGGCTCCACCTTCCATGAGCCCCACTCCAGTCAGGCTGTGCTCCCTTTTCATCCCAGTCTGAGCTCTGTGAGTGCTCTGCCCACTCTCCTCTCATCTATTCTCATCCTTCCAGTCCTAGTCAGTCCCCAGACTCCTCCCTGATACCTCCCCATGCACCAGAGCCCATTCCCTCCTCTGTTATGTTGTCAGTTACTACAGGCTGCTGTCAAGGGTTGTGGCACTGAACTGAACACTTTGTCATTAATTCATCCAGTCAGTTCTATGTTTTCTTTGTACCCAGGGGTGTCTTTAGCGCTTCATTTTATTCCTTTCTTAAACTCCCACTTGTCACTTGCAGTCATCCAGGAAAATTAACAAGTGATTTGCAGTTGATTTAGAGCTCTGGGATGCAAATTGTAAACAATTTTAATTTTAAAAACTTTGCAAGTAACAATTGTGTAGCTGTTTGGTGTGTGTGTGTGTGTGTGTGTGTGTGTGTGTGTTTCTGCAGGAGATATATATATATATACATGCCACGTAAAATTTAAAAAATAACAAGGATCTGGAATCTCCTCTGAAGAGCATAAAGGATAGTTGCCACTGGGGGCGCCTGGGTGGCTCAGTCAGTTAAGCCTCCGATTTCGGCTCAGGTCATGATCTCGCGGTCTGTGAGTTTGAGCCCCGCGTTGGGCTCTGTGCTGACAGCTCAGAGCCTGGAGCCTGCTTCAGATTCTGTGTTTTCCTCTCTCTCTGACCCTCCCCCATTCATTCTCTGTCTCTCTCTGTCTCAAAAATAAATAAACGTAAAAAAATTAAAAAAAAAAAAACAAAAACAGTTGCCACTGATTCATAGCCAGCAAGGCTGTACAATAAGGCTTAATTCTAGGACTCCTGCATTTAATATACAGCCCCTGTCTTTAAGTAGGCTTTCTGAGGGAAGAAGAGGAGGATAGAGATGGTCTCCATCTTATTTGTGGCTTTAGGGCACCTGTGTAGCAGACCTGTGTGTAAAAACAGCGACTCTCCCTGAGAGAAAGCAGGGGTCTGGCTGGGTGGGACAGACACTTCCTGAAAGCTCCTGGCCCTCACAGGCTGGCACTTCTCACCTTCCCGAAAAATTTGCTTGCCCTTCAGTCAACTGAGATTAAAAGGTGACTCTGCTGGTGGCTCCCCCAAATTTTAGGAGTCACTGGATGAGAATGGGGCTAAAAGTTCAGTCAAAATAATATTGCTCTTCGGGGTACCTGGGTGGCTTAGTCGGTTGAGCGTCCGGCTTCAGCTCAGGTCATGATCTCTCAGTTTGTGAGTTCCAGCCCCGCGTTGGGCTCTGTGCTGACAGCTCATAGTCTGGAGCCTGCTTCAGATTCTGTGTCTCCCTCTCTCTCTGACCCTCCCCTGCTCATACTCTGTCTCTCTCTGTCTCTCAAAAGTGAATAAACATTAAAAAAATTAAAAAATAATAATAATATTGATCTTGAGAAACTCACCATTTGCACTACACTTGTGAACCAGAAGATGCTAGAGAACAGGCATCATGCTTCATAAAGACTTCCTGCCACCATGAATGAACGGTTCCACTGAGAGAGGTAACAGGATCTTTAGCAGTGAGGTTGGCCATACAATAAAATGTGTAATACCCACTCATGATGACCCCACAAGCTCCAACATATACAAAATTAACTGTGTATCACTTTTCAAGTGGTATGATTTGATGACTAAGAATCTGTTTTAAATTTTAAACACTCATCAATTTTACCTAAAATTTAAATCAAAAAAGACACAAGCCAACATGATTTGGTCCAGCCTGGTACAGAGTAGGTGCTCAATAGATATTCTGCTGAATGAGTGATGGATAAATACTTCCATGCTTCAGTCTTGACAGCTTATAGAGTAAGAGTAAAGAATCCAAAGGGTGGTGGGATTGGAGGAAGATGGTCAAAAGGTACAAATTTCAGTTGTAGTTGAAAGATGTTAAGAGAGTGGATGCTAAGCATTCTCATCACAAGACAAAATATTTTTTAGGTAACTAAACTTATTGTGGTAATAATTCCACGATATATGTAAGTCAAATCATTATGCTGTATACCTCAAATTTATATACTGTTGTGTGTCAATTATATGTCCCACTAAAACTGGAAAAAAAAATAACTTAGAAAAATGATAATAAGGAAACATCACAAAAAAACATATATATTTTTTTTAAAGTAAAGTGACGATTTATTTTTTTAATTTTTTTTCAATATATGAAATTTATTGTCAAATTGGTTTCCATACAACACCCAGTGCTCATCCCAAAGGGTGCCCTCCTCAATACCCATCACCCACCCTCAACTCCCTCCCACCCCCCATCAACCCTCAGTTTGTTCTCAGTTTTTAACAGTCTCCTATGCTTTGGCTCTCTCCCACTCTAACCTCTTTTTTTTTCCTTCCCCTCCCCCATGGGTTTCTGTTAAGCTTCTCAGGATCCACATAAAAGTGAAAACATATGGTATCTGTCTTTCTCTGTATGCCTTATTTCACTTAGCATCACACTCTCCAGTTCCATCCACGTTGCTACAAAGGGCCATATTTCATTCTATCTCATTGCCATGTAGTACTCCATTGTGTATATAAACCACAATTTCTTTATCCATTCATCAGTTGATGGACATTTAGGCTCTTTCCATAATTTGGCTATTGTTGAGAGTGCTGCTATAAACATTGGGGTACAAGTGCCCCTATGCATCAGGACTCCTGTATCCCTTGGGTAAATTCCTAGCAGTGCTATTGCTGGGTCATAGGGTAGGTCTATTTTTAATTTTCTGAGGAACCTCCACACTGCTTTCCAGAGCGGCTGCACCAATTTATATTCCCACCAACAGTGCAAGAGGGTTCCCGTTTCTCCACATCCTCTCCAGCATCTATAGTCTCCTGATTTGTTCATTTTGGCCACTCTGACTGGCGTGAGGTGATATCTGAGTGTGGTTTTGATTTGTATTTCCCTGATGAGAAGCGATGTTGAGCATCTTTTCATGTGTCTGTTGGCCATCCGGATGTCTTCTTTAGAGAAGTGTCTATTCATGTTTTCTGCCCATTTCTTCACTGGGTTATTTGTTTTTCGGCTGTGGAGTTTGGTGAGCTCTTTATAGATTTTGGATACTAGCCCTTTGTCCGATATGTCATTTGCAAATATCTTTTCCCATTCCGTTGGTTGCCTTTTAGTTTTGTTGGTTGTTTCCTTTGCTGTGCAGAAGCTTTTTATCTTCATAAGGTCCCAGTAGTTCATTTTTGCTTTTAATTCCCTTGCCTTTGGGGATGTGTCGAGTAAGAGATTGCTACAGCTGAGGTCAGAGAGGTCTTTTCCTGCTTTCTCCTCTAAGGTTTTGATGGTTTCCTGTCTCACATTCAGGTCCTTTATCCATTTTGAGTTTATTTTTGTGAATGGTGTGAGAAAGTGGTCTAGTTTCAACCTTCTGCATGTTGCTGTCCAGTTCTCCCAGCACCATTTGTTAAAGAGACTGTCTTTTTTCCATTGGATGTTCTTTCCTGCTTTGTCAAAGATGAGTTGGTCATACGTTTGTGGGTCTAGTTCTGGGGTTTCTATTCTATTCCATTGGTCTATGTGTCTGTTTTTGTGCCAATACCATGCTGTCTTGATGATGACAGCTTTGTAGTAGAGGCTAAAGTCTGGGATTGTGATGCCTCCTGCTTTGGTCTTCTTCTTCAAAATTACTTTGGCTATTCGGGGCCTTTTGTGATTCCATATGAATTTTAGAATTGTTTGTTCTAGTTTCAAGAAGAATGCTGGTGCAATTTTGATTGGGATTGCATTGAATGTGTAGATAGCTTTGGGTAGTATTGACATTTTGACAATATTTATTCTTCCAATCCATGAGCAGGGAATGTCTTTCCATTTCTTTATATCTTCTTCAATTACCTGCATAAGCTTTCTATAGTTTTCAGCATACAGATCTTTTACATCTTTGGTTAGATTTATTCCTAGGTATTTTATGCTTCTTGGTGCACTTGTGAATGGGATCAGTTTCTTTATTTGTCTTTCTGTTGCTTCATTGTTAGTGTATAAGAATGCAACTGATTTCTGCACATTGATTTTGTATCCTGCAACTTTGCTGAATTCATGTATCAGTTCTAGCAGACTTTTGGTGGAGTCTATCAGATTTTCCATGTATAATATCATGTCATCTGCAAAAAGCGAAAGCTTGACTTCGTCTTTGCCAATTTTGATGCCTTTGATTTCCTTTTGTTGTCTGATTGCTGATGCTAGAACTTCCA
>NC_064815.1:27379311-27441102 GCF_023721935.1 Panthera uncia | reverse complement strand
ATACCAATTATGCGTATATTATTTCTCTTTAGTGCATCACTTAGTTCTCTAATTTTCTCCTCATACTCCTGGATTTTTTTATCTCTCTTTTTCTCAGCTTCCTCTTTTTCCATAACTTTATCTTCTAGTTCACCTATTCTCTCCTCTGCCTCTTCAATCTGAGCCGTCATCCTTTCCATTTTGTTTTGCATTTCGTTTAAAGCGTTTTTCAGCTCCTCCTGACTGTTCCTTAGTCCCTTGATCTCTGCAGCAAGAGATTCTCTGCTGTCCTCTATACTGTTTTCAAGCCCAGCGATTAATTTTATGACTATTATTCTAAATTCACTTTCTGTTATATTATTTAAATCCTTTTTGATCAGTTCATTAGCTGTTGTTATTTCCTGGAGATTCTTCTGAGGGGAATTCTTCCGTTTGGTCATTTTGGATAGTCCCTGGAGTGGTGAGGACCTGCAGGGCACTTCCCCTGTGCTGTGGTGTATAACTGGAGTTGATGGACGGGGCCGCAGTCAGACCTGATGTCTGCCCCCAGCCCACCACTGGGGTTACAGTCAGACTGGTGTGTGCCTTCTCTTCCCCTCACCTAGGGGCGGGATTCACTGTGGGGTGGCGTGGCCCATCTGGGCTACTTGCACACTGCCAGGCTTGTGGTGCTGGGGATCTGGCATATTAGCTGGGGTGGGTAGGCAAGGTGCACGGGGGCAGGAGGGGCTGGCTTAGCTCGCTTCTCCTTAGGTGATCCACTTCAGGAGGGGCCCTGTGGCAGCGGGAGGGAGTCAAAGGTTTGGCTCCGCAGAAGCACAGCGTAGGGTGTTTGCCCGGAGCGAGCAAGTTCCCTGGCAGGAACTGGTTCCCTTTGGGATTTTGGCGGGGGGATGGGCGAAGGAGATGGCGCTGTGGAGCGCCTTTGTTTCCCACCAAACTGAGCTCTGTTGTCTGGGGGCTCAGCAACTCTCCCTCCTTTTGTCCTCCAGCCTTCCCGCTTTCCGAGCAGAGCTGTTAACTTATGACCTCCCAGATGCTAAGTCGCGCTTGCTGTCGGAACACACTCCATCCGGCCCCTCTGCTTTTGCAAGCCAGACTCGGGGGCTCTGGTTGGCCAGCGGGCTGCCCCTCCGCCCTGGCTCCCTCACGCCAGTCCGTGCAGTGCGCACCGCCTCGCCACCCTTCCTACCCTCTTCCAGGGGCCTCTCGTCTGTGCTTGGCTCTGGAGACTCCTTTCTGCTAATCCTCTGGCGGTTTTCTAGGTTATTTAGGCAGGTGTAGGTGGAATCTAAGTGATCAGCAGGACGCGCGGTGAGCCCAGCGTCCTCCTACGCCGCCATCTTCCCTCCCTCCTCTCAAAACTTTATATATTTTTGACTGAAATTAAATAGATCATTTCTCTGAAAGACACATGCTATTAAAATTTGCTCAAGGGAAAATAGATAACATGACTGTTCCTCCTTCTATTAAAGATGTTAACAGGTAGTTAAGAAAAAGAATCACAGACATACGATGCTGAAAGTAGTATTCATGTTTGTAAAACATTCGTGTCCATTGTGTATCTTGTCTATTTTGCTTCTGTTGTTAGCAGGGCTTCCTTTATGGGTTCTCTTTGCACATCTAACTTTTGCAGATCCCCCTGAAATATAGCAGTCAAGGGTTAATTCAATGAGAAAAACCCATTGTTCTCAAGCTTGAGCTGAGAGATGGGAGCGTGAGTGGAGCCTGACTTTCCCTAAGAACTTCCCCTTTGTTCTTCAAGAAGCTGTGTCCCAGAACACCAGAGACTTCAATTTACTTTGTGAGTACAACCCAGAAATGAAGATGGGCTTCGTGTATTGTCTGTGATGGATGACTAGGGATTCCGTAGCTTTTGCAGTATCTCTGTGGAGCATTATATAATGTGGAGAGTAAAGAAGGTGACTAATAAATGCCAGACATGTAGACTCAGCCTATATTGTTCACATGACTGTCCCCAGTAGTACCATCTACTCCCCTGAGCACTTATCAAGAATAAAAATTTCTCAACAATTTTATCAACAAACTTTAATGAAAATAAGAATTATTGTAGTGACCATGGTAATAACATATCACATGTCTTATTTTGAATATTATGTATTAAATATTACACTGAGTGAGTCAATCAACATCCCTTTAGATAAATATTAACTAATTGGGGTACCTGGATTTTTCAGTGGGTTAGGTGACTGACTCTTGATTTCAGCTCAGGTCACAATCTCATAGTTCATGAGATTGAGCCCCATGTTGGACTCCCTGCTGACAGTGCAGATCCTGCTTGGGATTCTCTCTCTCCCTCTCTCTCTCTGACCCTCCCCTGCTCACTTGCTATTTCTCTTGCTCTATTTATTTATTTATTTATTTATTTAGTATTAACTGATTGGCTTCATGCATATTAAGGAGGACTCTGTAGAAATGAGAAATGATGAGTGAGAGGCAGCGACTGAATGTTTCTGACTATCACAGTCACTGAGTGGGTGGGGCTTGTTCAGAACTCCAACAGTGATAAAATAGGTGAGAGTTAATCCACAGTGACTTTGCCCATTGTTCAGAAAATATATTCATAGTTTAATTCTACTGATTTGGGACCACATTTTTTATAACACTCGATAGGGCAATTACTATTGTATTACTAGTTTTGATTTAATATTTTCATCTCATCTGCCCTGACGTTCAGATAGGTAGGGAACATGCTTTCTCTTTGTGTTCCAGTCTCAGCTCACCATTGTCCTGACACCATGAACATCGAATAAGAGATGACTGATTGGTCAATAAATTGGGCAAAAAAAGCTAAAAGCTTTTCCATTTCAGTTAGTATCAGGAGCTGTACAGAATTTGTCATTTTCTTCCTCTTCCCTCCCTGCCCCTTCTTTCCCTTCTCCTTTCTTCTCTTCCATCGCCTTTCCTCCCTGGATAACTCAGTCCTAAAGCCAGTAGGTGAGGCACAGCCAGGTTGGCAGCCCCACATGGGCTCCAGGGACAGAGAAAGGAGGCACAGTGACTTCAAGACAGAGACAGAGTAGAGTGGTGACGGCGTCCACATGGAGAACATCCTGGCATGGGTGTGGGAGTACAAGCTAGGTGAGAAGGGTATCCACACAGAGGGGTGGCCTAGTCAGAAGCCAGAGCCTAAATATGGTGTGAACAACCCACATAATATGAAGGGGGTATCTGTGAGGGTTAAGGAATGGAGTGGGGATTAGTTACATAAAGGGGGATTGATCAAATAATAAATATAATAAGGATAATGGAAGTCAGGTTTCACAGTGATGGAAAGGGAGAAAACTAGAATGAATTCTGGAGCCAGAATTACAGAGTTGTATTACAGAGTTTATTCCACTTTGAGGCAGGGGTCAGCCATTTGTAACCCATCAGTTGGTCATAGACTGTGCTCCCACCCCAGGATGCATAAACTACTAGGTAAGTAGCTTTAGTTTGGCCAAGGGCAATTCTTCAGAGAAATGGAGTAGCTGTGAGCTCATAGCAGACAATACTGTCAGAAACTGGGAGATGAGTGTGTGGCCCAGTGATACCCATCTGATACCATCCTTCACCACAGACGCTTACAAGTATGGCTTGAACATGTTACTTAATACCTTCATACCTTAGTATGTAGTGCCTCAGATTCCACATCTGCAACCACCATTCCGCTTTCATCTCTATAAATTTGAATACTCTAAGTACCTCATAGAACTAGAGTCATATACTATTGGTCCTTTTGTGACTAGCTTATTTCTCTTAGCGTAATATCCTCAAGGTTTATCTATTTTGTAACATGTGTCAGAATTCCCTTCCTTTGTCAGGCTGGATAATATTCACCTGACTGCCATTTTCTCAAGGAGGGGTACATGGTCTTGCTGGTGATTGTAAAGTATATGGAACATTAGGTACCCTTTGGAGGCCTTACAGGGCACAGTCATGACTGCTGTGGGCCCTGGACATATGAGGATTACAAGCCCCGGAAAGGTCCTTCTACCTTGAGTTTTGGGGAGCATGATGTTGGGACTAACTTAGATGATCCCCAACACTGAAATTAGAGCTCTTTCAATCTTGTGTGGGCTTGGCATATTGACACAGCTACTTCAGAAGGGGATGATCCCTGTGATGTTCTCCAGGGCCTTTGATGAAATCATGGGGCCTAAGGCTGAAATGGGTGACATACAAACATATTTTTTTTCCTGGCATTTTTCACATGAGCACAGAGGCTCAGATGTGCAGCCTCAGGATACAGATGGTCCCCAAATCCTAAGGGGCTGAGAGAGACTCGATGTCTCTCTAATTCACAACAAGGCCACCGAAGGTGTCTCCTAGAAATGTCTATATATACTTTGTACCGCCATGTTTTCCCTGGCCTTAGATATGGACCCAAGACACTGAGTTCACTGTATTTCCTCAAGAAATGGAAAGCTTACCATCAGCTTTATTTTCCTAGGCAGAGGTCCAAGGATGCTGACTTCCTCCCAGCTCTGCCTTTTCCCTCAACACAGACTTAGGATTTCAGTTGTAATTTATGGAGATGTTTTTGTAATGATCTCTCTGATTTTTGTCTTTCTGGTCCTTTATGGCTGTGTAGTTGTTTTTTGTTTAATTTTTTTTTAATTTATATCCAAGTTAGTTAGCATATAGTGCAACAATGATTTCAAGAGTAGGTTCCTTAATGCCCCTTACCAATTTAACTTATCCCCCCTCCCTCAACCCCTCCAACAACCCTCTGTTCTCTATATTTAACAGTCTCTTATGTTTTCTCCCCCTCCATGTTTTTATATTATTTTTGCATCCCTTCCCTTATTTTCATCTGTTTTGTATCTTAAATTGCTCATATGAGTGAAGTCATATAATATTTGTCTTTCTCTAATTTCACTTAGCATGATACCCTCTAGTTGCATCCACATAGATGCAAATAGCAAGATCTCATTCTTTTTGATTGCTAAGTAATACTCCTTTGTGTATATATACCACATCTTCTTTTTCTCAAATATAATTTATTGTCAAGTTGGCTAACATACAGTGTGTACAATGTGCTCTCCGTTTTGGGAGTAGATTCCCGTCATTCATCGCTTATATACAACACCCAGTGCTCATCCCAACAAGTGCCCTCCTCAATGCTCATCACCCATTTTCCCCTCTCCCCCAACCCCCTATCCACCCTGTTTGTTCTCTGTATTTAAGAGTCTCTTATGGTTTGCCTCCCTCCCTCTCTGTAATTACTTGTCCCCCTTCCCTTCCCCCATGGCCTTCTGTTAAGTTTCTCAAGATCCACATATGAATGAAAACATATGACATCTGTCTTTCTCTGACTTGTTTCACTCAGCCTAATACCTTCCAGTTCCATCCATGTTGCTACAAATGGCATGATTTCATTCTTTCCCATTGCCAAGTAGTATTCCATTGTATATATAAACCACATCTTCTTTACTGATCCATCTGTCAATGGACATTTGGGCTCTTTCCATACTTTGGCTATTGTCACTAGCGTTGCTATAAACATTGGGGTGCATGTGCCCCTTCAAAACAGCACACCTGTATCCCTTGGATAAATACCTAGTAGTATAATTGCTGAGTCATAGGGTAGTTCTACTTTTTAATTTTTTGAGGAACCATCACACTGTTTTCCAGAGTGGCTGCACCAGTTTGCATTCCCACCAACAATGCAAAAGAGATCCTCTTTCTCTGCATCCTTGCCAACATCTGTTGATGCCTGACTTGCCAATGTTAGCCACTCTGACAGGTGTGAGGTGGTATTTCATTGTGGTTTTGATTGTATTTCCCTGATGATGAGTGATGTTGAGCATTTTTTCATGTGCCAGTTGGCCATCTGGATGTCTTCTTTGGAGAAGGGTCTATTCATGTCTTCTGTCTATTTCTTCACTGGATTATTTGTTTTTTGGGTGTTGAGTTTGATAAGTTCTTTATAGATTTTGGATACTAACCCTTTATCTGATATGTCATTTGCAAATATCTTCTCCCATTCCATCAGTTGCTTTTTGGTTTTGCTGATTGTTTCCTTCACCACACAGAAGCTTTTTATTTTGATGAGGTCCCAAATAGTTCATTTTTGCTTTTGTTTCCCTTGCCTCCGGAGACGTGTTGAGTAAGAAGTTGCTGTGACTGAGGACGAATAGGTTTTTGCCTGCTTTCTCCTGGAGGATTTTGATGGCTTCCTGTCCTACATTTAAGTCTTTCATCCATTTTGAGTTTATTTTTGTGTACAGTGTAAGAAAGTGGTCCAGGTTCATTCTTATTCATGTCACTGTCCAGTTTTCCCAGCACCATTTGCTGAAGAGACTGTCTTTATTCCATTGGATATTCTTTCCTGCTTTGTCAAAAATGAGTTGGCCATACATTTGTGGGTCCATTTCTGGGTTTTCTACACTGTTCCATTGATCTGAGTGTCTGTTCTTTTGCCAGTACCCTACTGTCTTCATGATTACAGCTTTGTAGTATAGCTTGAAGTCCGGGATTGTGATGCCTCCTGCTTTGGTTTTCTTTTTCAAGATTGCTTTGGCTATTTGGGGTCTTTTCTGGTTCCATACAAATTTTAGGATTGTTTGTTCTAGCTCTGTGAAGAATTCTGGTGTTATTCTGATAGAGATTGCATTGAATAGATAGATTGCTTTGGGTAGTGTTGACATTTTAACAATATTTGTTCTTCCTATCCAGGAGCATGGAATGTGTTTCTTTTTTGTGTTTGTCTTCTTCAATTTCTTTCATAAGCTTTCTATAGTTTTCAGTGTATAGATTTTTCAGCTCTTTGGTTAGATTTATTCCTAGGTATTTTATGGGTTTTGATGCAATTGTAAATGGGATAAATTCCTTGATTTATCTTTCTGTTGCTTCATTTATTGGTGTATAGGAATGCAACCGATTTCTGTGCATTGATTTTATATCCTACAACTTTTGCTGAATTCATGGATCAGTTCTAGAAGTTTTTTTGTGGGATCTTTTGGGTTTTCCATATACAGTATCATGTCATATGTGAAAAGTGAAATTTTTACTTCCTCCTGGACTATGTGGATGCCTTTGATTCCTTTGTGTTGTCTGATTTTTGAGGATAAAACTTCCAATACTATCTTGAATAACAGTGGCAAGAGTGAATATCCCTGCCCTGTCCCTGATCTTAGAGGGAAAGCTTTCAGTTTTTCCCCATTAAGGATAGTATTAACATTGGATTTTTCATATATGGCTTTTATGATCTTGAAGTATGATCCTACTATCCCTATCTTCTTGAGGGTTTTTATCAAGAAAGGCGGCTGTATTTTGTCAAATGCTTTCTCTGCATCTATTGAGAGGATCATATGGTTCTTGTCCTTTCTTTTATTGATGTGATGTATCACACTGATTGTTTTCTGGATCTTAAACCAAACCTGAATCCCAGGTATAAATCCCACTTGGTCATGGTGAATAATTCCTTTAATGTATTGTTGGATCCCATTGGCTAGTATCTTGTTGAGGATTTTTGCATCCATGTTCATCAAGGAAATTGGTATATAGTTCTCCTTTTTAGTGGGGTCTTTGTCTGGTTTTGGAATCAAGGTAATGCTGGCTTCACAGAATGAGTTTGGAAGTTTTCCTTCCATTTCTGTTTTTTGGAACAGCTTCAAAAGTAGGTGTTAACTGTTTTTTAAATATTTGGTAGAATTCCCCTACAAAGCCATCTGGTCCTGGACTCTTGTTTTTTGGAGATTTTTGATTACTAATTCAATTCCTTTACCGGTTATGGGTCTGTTCAACTTTTCTATTTCTTCTTGTTTCAGTTTTGATAGTTTATATGTTACTAGGAATTTGTCCATTTCTTCCAGAATGCCCATTTTATTGGTGCATAACTTTTCATAATATTGTCTTATTATTGTTTGTATTTCTGCTGTGTTGGTTTTGATCTCTCCTCTTTCATTCCTGATTTTGTTTGGGTCTTTTCCTTTTTCTTTTTGATCAAACTGGCTATGGGGTTATCAATTTTGTTAATTCTTTCAAAGAACCAGCTTCTGGTTTCATTGATCTGTTCTGATTTTTGTTTTGTTTTGTTTTGTTTTGTTTTGTTTTGTTTTGATAACATTGATTTCTGCTCTAATCTTTATTATTTCCCATCATCTGTTGGTTTTGGGTTTTATTTGCTGTCTTTTTCCAGCTTTTTAAGGTGTAAGGTTAGGTGTAAGGTTGTAAGGTGTAAGGTTTAAGGTGTAGGTTGCATATCTGAGAACTTTCTTCCTTCTTTAGAAAGGCCTGGATTGCTATATACTTCCCTCTTATGACCACCTTTACTGTGACCCAGAGGTTTGGGTCTGTGGTGTTATCATTTTCATTGGCTTCCATGTACTTTTTAATTTCCTTTTTAACTTCTTGGTTAGCCCATTTATTCTTTAGTAGGATGTTCTTTAGTATCCAAGTATTTGTTATCTTTCCATATTTTTTTCTTGTGGTTGATTTTGAGTTTCATAGTGTTGTGGTCTGAAAATATGCACAGTATGATCTCGATCATTTTGAACTTGTTGAGGGCTGATTTGTGTACCAATATGTGATCTATTCTGGAAAATGTTCCATGTGCCCTGAGAAGAATGTGTATTCTGCTGCTTTAGGATAAAAATGTTCTGAATATATCTGTTAGGTCCATTGGGTCCAGTGTGTCATTCAAAGCCATTGTTTCCTTGTTGATTTTCTGTTTAGATGTCCATTGCTGTAAATGAGTTGTTGAAGTCCCCTACTATTATAGTATTATTATCAATGAGTTTCTTTACATTTGTGATTAATTGATTTATATATTTGGGGGTCTTCCATGTGGGGCCATAAATGTTTACAATTATTAGATCTTCTTAGTGGATAGACCCCTTAATTATAATATAATGCCCTTATTCATCTCTTGCTACAGTTTTTATTTTAAAATCTAGATTGTCTTGGGTACCTGCGTGGCTCAGCCATTTCATTGTCCAACTTCAGCTCAGGTCATGATCTCACAGTTCATGGGCTCGAGCCCCTCATCAGGCTCTTTGTTGACAGCTCAGAGCCTGGAGCCTGCTTTGGATTCTGTGTCTCCCACTCTCTCTACCCATCCTCCACTCATGCTCTGTCTCTCTCTGTCTCTCAAAAATAAATAAACATTAAAAAAATTAAATCTAGATTGTTTGATATAAGTATAGCTTCTCTGGCTTTCTTTTGGTGACCATTAGCATGATAGATGGTTCTCCATCCCCTTACTTTTGATCTGAAGGTGTCTTTAGGTCTAAAATGGGTTCTTGTAAACAGCATACATAGATAGATTTTGTTTTCTTATCCATTCTGTTACCCTATGTCTTTTGATTGGAGCGTTTAGTTCATTGACATTTAGAGCAAGTACTGAAAGATATTAATTATTGCCATTGTGTTGCCTGTAGAGTTGGAGCTTCTGGTGTTCTTTAGTCCTTTCTAGTCTTTGCTGCTTTTGGTCTTTTTTTGTTTTGTTTCATCTTTTCTCCCCTCAGAGAGCCCCATTAAAATTTCTTGCAGGACTGGTTTAGTGGTCACGAACTCCTTTAGTTTTTGTTTTTTGGGAAATTCTTTATCTCTCTTCCTATTTTGAATGACAGTCTTGATGGATAAAGAATTCTTGGCTGCATATTTTTCTGATTCAGCATGTTGAATATATCCTGCCTCTCTTTTTGGCCTGCCAAGTTTCTGTGAATAGGTCTGCTAAGAACCTGATTTGTCTTCCCTTATAGGTTAAGGACTTTTTTTTCCCTTGCTGCTTTCATAATTTTTTCCTTGTCTGTGTATTTTCTGAATTTGACTATTATATGCCTTGTTGATGGTTTTTGTTGAATATAATGGGAGTTCTCTGTGCTTCTTAGATTTTGATGTCTGTGTCTTTCCCCAGGTTAGGAAAGTTTTCCACTGTGATTTGCTCACATAAAACTTCTACCCCTTTTTCTCTCTTCTTCTTCCTCTGGGACTCCTATGATTTGGATGTTATTCCTTTGTAGTGAGTCACTGAGTTCTCTGATTCTTATATTTTGCTCTTTTGCCTTAGTTTCCCTCTTTTTTTCTGCTTCACTATTCTCCATAATTCTGTCTTCTGTATCACTGATTCCCTTCTCTGCTTCATCTATCCTTGCCACTGTGGCATCCATTTAAGATTGCATCTCTGTTATAGCGTTTTTAATTTCATTCTGACTAGATTTTACTTCTTGTTTCTCTGCAGAAAGGGATTCTATGCTTTTTTAAACCCCAGTTACTATTCCTCTTACTGTGATCCTAAATTCTGGTTCAGACATTTTGCTTATATCTGTGTTGATTAAGTTCCTGACTGTCATTCCTGTTCTTTCTTTTGGGGTGAATTCCTTCATTTTGTCATTTTAGAGGAAGAAAATGCATTAATAAAATTAAAAATTAAAATTAAAAAGATTAAAAACAACACAAAAAAATCAAATAAAGTAAGCTAGATCCTAGGTATGTTTTGGTCTGGTTGTTGAAAGAAGCTTGATTGAATAGAGGGGGAAAAAGGAAAGAAGAGAAAAGAAAAAAAAAGTAAGAAAGCATTAAAAAATTTTAATGTATACAGTGAAATAGAATAAAATGAATTGAAGAAGGTAAAATAGAATAAAAAATCAGTTCACAAAAAAGTAAAAAATATAGTAAAAAAATTTTTAATGTATCTAAAATCAGAAAATAAAAAATAAATGTCTTCTCTTTCTATATCCAAAAATAAGAAAAGAAACAAATAAAGAAACAAATAGATGGACCAGAGAACAGTATGAAATCTGGATGAAATTACATCCAGTTTCCCCTAGAAGTCAAACTATGAAGTACTTTATAATCCATACACTAACCAGATGAAGAGCCTTGTAGTGGTCCTGTAAGGCTTCATTGGTAAAGTTGGACAGCGCTTGGTGTAATGGATCCATTCTCCAATAGGTGGTGCTGCTTACCTTACTGGAGTGGATCGGTGTGGCATGCGTGGTCACGTGTGCACATGAATGGGAAAGCTGAAAATGGCATCACTCAGCTTCCCAGTCTCCGGCTCCAGAACTCTGTGCTCTCACCTACTGACAATCAAGCACCCCTCCTTTTTCCATGCCTTCCACCCACTCCTAGCTTCTTCACTGTTTGCATCCTAGCCATCAACCTGCCAGGCAGCACCTCCCTTCTGAATTTTATCTCAGATGGGGCTGTGTTTCCAAACCCCTCACCTCTGAGGGCCCTGTGCCTGGAACATGCTCTTGGCCCTCTGGGGCACAGTCTCATAGACCAATGGCTGGGTGCCAACTTACCCCAGGAATGTTCCTGAGATCGTGCTGCTGCAGAGGTTCAGAAGTTGTGGCTGGGTGTCAGCTTGCTCCAGAATAAGTTCATGTGATCGTCTAGCAGTAGCGGTTCAGGTAAATCACAACACACAACCAGCACCAGGTTTCACCGCACCCTGGCGTCTTTGTTCCAATACCAGCAATCATGTTCTATAGGGGCGTCTTTGTTCCAATACTAGCAATCATGTTCTATAGGGTCCGCTGGGACCTTTGCCTGTGGGAAGGCCATATGGCCTCTACCACATGCCCTGATAACAGGGGAACTGCTTCTCCCCGTGTGGCCCATGGACCTCTTGGATCTTGCTGCCTGCTCCTGGAGATTTGCCCTTCCCACCAGAGCACTACCAGGTAATGAGCTGTGAAATTTCCGTCGCTGCTCTCCCCTGTTTATAGAGTCCTAATGGTATTGAAACCCTCTCCTTTCTCCATTCTCCCTTTCTTATTAAAGTCACTTGTGGGTGTTTCCACTCTCTCTTTCTCTCCAGCTACTTTCAGGGGGAGTGTTTTTCCTGTACTCTCCCCCCTTTCTCTGTCCTCTCTACACAAATACAGCTCCCTACCCTCTGCAGCTTCTCTCTCCCCCAGTTCACTCTCTGCACCCTGTACCTGTCAAGTTTGTGTCTCAAGTTATGCAGTCTGTTGTGTTAACCCTCAGATCAATTTTCTACGTGTTCAAAATGGTCTGATGATGATCTAGCTGCACTTCAGGGATGAGAGAAGAGAGAACTTCCATGCTGCTCTGCCATCTTGGCCCATCCTCCTCTAGGACTCTTGTTTAAATTTTTTTAATGTTTATTTATTTTTGAGAGAGAGGCAGAGCACGAATAGGAAGGGGCAGAGAAAGAGGAAGCCACAGAATCCAAAGCAGCCTCCAGGCTCTGAGCTGTCAGCACAGAGCCCAAAGTGGGGCTCGAACCCAAAAACCTTGAGATCGTGACCTGAGCTGAAGTCAGATGCCCAACCAACTGAGCCACCCAGGTGCCCTTCTAACACTCTTATTTAAAAACAAGGAGGGGGCACCTTGGTGGCTCAGTCAATTGAGCATCTGACTTTGGCTTGGGTCATGATATTGCAGTTCATGAGTTTGAGCCCCACATCAGGCTCACTGACATCAGTGCAGAGCCCACTTTGAATCTTCTGCCCCCCTCTCTCTGCCCCTCCCCCATTCATGCGCTCTCTCTCTCTCTCTCTCTCTCTCTCAAAAATAAACATTTTTAATAAAATAAAAAATAATAATAATAAAAACAAGAACAAGACAAAAATGATCATTTTGCCACAATTTGGTAAGGTCAATCTCCAAATAAGTATATGAAATAGTTTTTCAATGCATAAGTAATAACCATATTAAATATATAGCATTAAAAATATTCTAATAACATAACAACACATTTAAAATATTTATTAATAACCCACAAGAAGTGTGCAAGTCTAATATAAAGAAAAATTATGATTTAATTATGAATATAAAATAGTTTTTGAATAAACAAAGGGCTTACATTATTTATTGATAAGAAAACTCAGAAATGGAAAGATACCAAAACTAACTAAGTTAATTTGTAAGTTGAATACATTTCACATTGAAATTTCATTGAGGGGCTCCTGGGTGGCTCAGTCAGTTAAGCATCCAACTTTGGCTCAGGTCATGATCTCACAGTTCTTGGGTTCAAGCCCCACGTTGGGCTCTGTGCTGACAGCTCAGAGCCTGGAGTCTATTCACATTCCATGTCTCCCTCTCTCTCTCTGCCCTCCCCTGCTTATGTGCTCGCGCTCTCTCTCTCTGTCTTTCTCTCTCTGTAATAAATAAATAAATAAACATTAAAAAAAAGAAACTTCATTGAAGATGAAGACCTTTACATAATATAAGGTTGACATACAGAATAATTTAGAGAAAATATTGAAAGATAATTTTAACAGATGGGAGACTTTTATTGCCAGATATTAAAATGTATTTTTAAACTTTAACAATAAAGAAATGAGATACTACACAAAAATACACATTTATATATGGAACAGAACATATAGTTGAGAATTATGTCTAATAACAAATCAATAGGCAAAATGACTAATAATATCAAACATTTGTATCCTATTTATTAGGTGCTAGGCACAGTTCCAAATGCTTTCATACTCATTCTTTTTTTCATTAAAAAAAAAAACCCTACGGGGGTTAGTGTTATCATCATTACCATTACTTAGAGTTTACTATGAGTATAAGTTTTTAAAAGTTAAACCCATGACTCAAAAATATAGAGTAAACACATCAAAGATTTTATTCAGCTAATTAATTAATGTGGGATCAATGAGAGAAAATGACTTCCAAGAGCTTTTGTAAAACAGGTTTATATAATTAATCAGTAAAAGCATTTTTGACAACACAACATCAATGAAAGAATGCTAGAATAAGATTTCTAAGTCAGATAGAAAAATGGATAGAAAAATGTCCTACAGGACAATAAAACCATAATCTTTGGGTTTGTCTTTCTCCCAGACAGAAATCAGGCTAACAGGTAACTTCACAGTGAGTTCTAATCAATAGTAACTCGCAAAGTCAAACAGATACATTCTGTTAGATAAATAAATAAGCCATGTGTTGTCTTGTTAAACAATGCTGCAATATGTCATTGAATGGGCATTCAGCCATCCTTTAGGTTATTTCCACGTTTTGAATCATTTTTTATTAACAAAATTAATTAGTAAGATCAAACTCCTAGTAAATAGACAAGCCTGAATTTGAATATTGTTCTAAATCCAAATCTGGTTCTCTTCTAAATAAGCTACACTGCCATTGAACATCTCCAGCCTAGTGATATAAGCAGGCAAGTAAAGAAAAAGTGTAATAGAGTGTAAAAAGTAATTATAGAAATATAAATAGGATGTTTTGGGGAAATATGTAGTATATAATCCTTAAATGGGCAAGGCATGCTTCTCAGGTGAAATAATTCAAGCTCAGTTAGAGACAGGTGTTTATAATTAGTCAGTCAGGTATAGAAGGGAAGAAATGCTGTCCCAAGAAGAGGAGAAAATATGTGTTATACACCCAGGTATGAGGATAATGGAGCATTTTGAGATTTAAAGATAGATTTCTTTGAAGATTTTGATATAATGTTGAAAGAAACAGACTCTTAACTATAGAGAGCAAACTGATGGTTACCAGAGGGAAGGGAGTGGGAGGATGGGTAAAAATAGGTGATGGGGATTAAGGAGTGCATTTGTTGTGATGAGCACTGAATAATGTACAGAAGTGTTGAATCACTGTATTGTAAACCTGAAAGTAATATAACATTGTATGTTAACTATACTGGAATCAAAATTTTAAAAACTTAAAAAAAAATAAAGATATCAAAGGGCTACCCACCCCCAAAATGCAGAAGTTCCAGGCAGGTTTACATGGGAATTCTATCAAGCCTCCAGGAAACTGGTAAGTTTCACTCAATTTGAACTCTACCGCAAAATTAAAGAGAAAGAAAGGTTCAGGAATTTTGTTGTTTTTATTTATTATAATTCAATATAAAATTGATGCCAGGGTACCTGGCTGGCTCAGTCTGAAGAGCATGTGACTCTTGATCTTGGAGTCGTGAGTTCGAACTCCACGTTAGGTGTAGAAAGTACTAATAAAAAATAAACTTCATTTTTAAAAACCCTCCATTTTCTAAATAAATAAATAAATAATAAAACCGATGTTAATATTTGAACTACTTTGAACTCACTTCTTCCTGACTCTAAGTTAAATGTTCTTTCAAGTTCTTGCGTTTGAAAACATTGAAAAACTCCCAGTTGACTGTGGTGTGCTGTTTCTTTAATATACTTGATGATATTTTCTAATATTTAAAATTAACTTATTAGCACTTTATAAGTGAGGTTGGCCTACAGTTTTCTTTTTAATGATAAATTTATGATATTAAATCTTGAGAAATTCCTCTTCAGAAAAAAAATACAGAGACTTCTCTAAGTCCTATAATTCTAAGAATCACAGCTTTGTCAGAGAAAAGGCTGTAGTGAATATTAAAATTCGCAATAGATGTGTAATGAAAAATCCCAGGCTTTGGAGTCGGACAGTCCTGAGTAGGGCCAGGACTAGGGCAAGGTGAGGTGCCTGGGGTACAAAATTTAAGTAGGCACTCACTCTCCAGGTCCTGCAAGGGCACAAGTGACACCTGAAAGTGAGTACTTCCTTAAATCTTGCCCCTCTGGCGTCTCATTTGCTTTACCCTGGTCAGACCCCCTGGATCTTAGCCCTGCCTTCACTACCTCCACGATCTTAGGTGAGTTACTTGAGCTCTTCAAGCCTCAATTATTTTGTTCTGCAAAATGGGTTTGATACTATCTACCTACCTCACAATACTGTGTGAGAATTAAGTGAGATATATGATATATCAAGCAGACTGCCTGGAATATTACAGGTGCACGTCCAATTTAGTTTCTTTATCTTCTCCACCTTACCATCTCAAAAATGGTGTTACAGGGGAAGCAAGTAGAACCCAAATAACAATGAACCTGTTATGCATTGTTAGGAGTTTAGACTCTCTCTAGAACAGTGGTTCTCAAACCTATAGCGACAGCATCAGCATCATTTTGGGATTTACTATTAGAACTGTAAATTCCGAGTTTCTGAATCAGAAACTCCTGTGGTAGGATCCAGCAAACTGCTTTAACAAGCCCTCCAGATGATTCTAATACTCATTAATGTTTGAGAGTTGCTGCTCTAGCTGAACATGGGAATGATTGTGGGATTTTTAAGCAAGAAAGTAATATGAAAGAAACATCAGTAGGTGTTGATTGAATGGATGAGAGATGAGAAATAGTTAAGACAAGATAGGGAGACTCATCAGGGAGTTGTTTTGTTAAAATAGAAACTATTCAAATTAGTGGAAGTGATAATGGGAGGTAGGTTTTCAATTACTTGGATAGCAGAAATAATGTAAATTTGAAGCTTCATAAGTGAGAATTTTTGTCTTGTCATCTCTATATCTACAGAACTTGGGATATTAACTGTGTCACTGTAGGTTATCAATAAATGCTTGTTTCTGAGTGACTGAATCCAGGATATGTCCTACTCTACCTATATTTAAGTGATATAGTTGGGTGTAATTTTTCTTTGTAAGAAAAAAACTTGTTTCCTTGCATATGGGAGATGAACAAAAGAGGAGATTTAGGGCTGCTTGGTCCTTGATATACCAAGAAAAAATAGACATCGTTAACCTGGAGTTTTTCTTTCTGAAGCATTCCTTTATTTGGTGTATAATTGTAACAGTTTGGCCAAATACGAATATGTGGGAAGCTCATGAGATTCACTGAATCCAAGATTATGGCACGTTGTTTTTATTGGCAGATATGAAGCAATATATAGTGTCCAAACAATCAATACCCAAATAGTGGTCGAGATCATTGCCTCTCAGAGATTGTGACTTTCTTGTGCTATGAAGATCTTATGGGGATGATACTTGCCTGTGCAGCCCTTTGTCTGTCTGTCCTTACAGCTGTGGTTCTTGGGATTTTTATGAAATCTAGAGAAACTCTCATAGTCAAAGCTAATAACTGAGCTCTTAGCTACATCCTATTCATCTCCCTCATCTTGTGCTTCTCTGCTCCTTACTCCTCATTGGCCATCCCAACACTGCCAGCTGCATCCTCCAACAGATAACATTTGGAGTCAAATTCACTGTGGCTATTTCCACCATTTTGGCAAACCATCACTGTAGTTCTGGCTTTCAAGATCACAACACCAGGGAGAAATGTGAGGCAGTAGTTACTATCTGGGGCACCTGATTCTATCATCCCCATCTGCTTGGTGATTCAAGTGACTTTCTGTGTAGTCTGGTTGGGAACCTCTCCCCCTTTCGTTGACCTAGGTGCACAGTCGAAGCCTACCTTCCCTATTGTGTGCACTAGGGCTCTATCATTATGTTCTACTTTTCCTTAGGTTATTTGGGTTCCTTGGCCCTTGCAAGCTTCACCTTGATTTTCCTGGCCAGGAGGCTGCCTGACATTTTCAATGAAGCCAACTTCCTGACATTCAGCATGTTGGTGTTCTGTAGTGTCTGGATCACATTCCGCCCTGTGTATAATAGCACCAAAGGGAAGGTGATGGCAGCCGTGGAGATCTTTTCTATCTTGGCTCCCATTGCTGGGTTACTAGGATGCATCTTTGCCCCAAAATGCCATAATATTCTTCTAAAACTAGATAGGAATACCTTTCCAGAATTAAGGGGTAAAAACAAACTCTAGGGGAACACAAATTTTCTAAGGCTCTACTTCATGGACTTCATAAAACATTTAGAAAGGTCGAAAATTAAGCAATACTATAGAGTCCTCTCCCCACACCTTGCCATGGATACGTAAATGTTCTAACATCATTTTCCCCTGATTTGAGACACCGTGGTTGTTACAAACTAAATTTCTGTATATAAATCTGTGTGTTTTGGGTTCACTATTCTTTCACTGATTCTTTCCCTGAATGAATACCACACTAATTTCTGGATTTCATAGCATGTTCTGACAGCTGATAGCACCTGCTCTTCATTGTTGCTCTTTTTTAGTTATTTTGTGCTTATTGTTGCAGATTTTCTCTTTGACCTAACTTTTTGATTTGTCTTGCCAAATTTCACAATGCATACTAAGAAATTTAGATTATAATAATTTTTAATTTAAAGATTACTTTGTAAAGAACTGACCCATTTGCAATAAAGTTTCCCACGTAGGAATGTGCTTTATCTCCATTTTCATTTTCATTTTATTTATTAATGTTTTGTTATATTTTTTGACTTGTTCTTTGAGCTAAGTAATGTATTGTTTTTTGTACATTTCTTGAGCTTACTTGTTGGTTCCAATTAATTGTAAGTTGATTCTCTTGGATGTCTGTGGTATGAAAATTAATATAATAAATTGTTTCTGCTCGTTTTATTATTTCTTATTATATTGGCAAGATTATATAATGCTTAATAGTAGTAGCAGTTATGGGCTTTGTATTGTTCTTGGCTTTAGTGGGAATGTTTCTGATATTTTTTAGATTAAAATTTACATTGTGGTAGGTTTTAGAATCATACTTTTTAAAATCCAAATAAATATTTCATTAATGATGAAAGTGCTCTGTATTCAACCTAACCTAATTTTTTACATAATTTTTAAAAATTATATGGAAATGCACATAACAGAATTTACTACCTTAACCATTTTTAAATGTTCAGTTCAATGGTGTTAAGTATTTTCATATTGTGTGCCATGTATCTCCATAATTAATGGACATAATGCTGGCCAGGTCCAACCATGTTGCTGCAAATGGCAGGGTTTCCTTCTTTTTATGGCTGAATACTATTCCATTGTGTGTGTGTGTGTGTGTGTGTGTGTACGTGTGTGTGTGTACGTGTGTACATTTTCTTGATCCATTAATCCATAGATGGACTTTTAGGTTTTTTCTGTCTTGGCTATTATAAATAATCTGCAATGAACATGGGGATACAGATATCTTTTTGTGATAGTGATTTCACTTCCTTTGGATATATACCCAGAAGTGGAATTGCTGGATTATATTGTAGTTCTATTTTTAAGTTTTTTAGGAACCTCCATACTGTTTTCAATTGTAGCTATACCACTTTACGTTCCCACCAACAGTGCACAAGTGTTCCCTTTTCTCATTTTCTCCACATCCTCACCAGCACTTATCTCTTGTCTTTTTGGTAACAGCCATTGTAACAGTATGAGAGAGTATCTCATTGTGGTTTTGATTTGTGTTTACCTGATGCTTAAGGATGTTGAGTACCTTTTCATGTACCTGTTGGTCATTCATATATCTTCTTTGGAAACTGTTTAGTTCTTCTGCCCATTTTTATTTTTATTTATTTTTTTAACTTACATCCAAGTTAGTTAGCATATAGTGCAACAATGATTTCAGGAGTAGATTCACTAATGCCCCGTACCCATTTAGCCCATCCCCCCTCCCACAACCCTCCTCTGCCCATTTTTAAATCAGATTGTTTGTTTTCTTGCTATTGACTTACATGAGTTCCTTACAAATTTTGGATGTTAACCTCTTATCAGATATATGATTTCCAAATATTTCCTCCCACTCTGTAGGTTGCCTTTTCATTTTGTTGATAATTTTCCTTCCTGTGCAGAAGTTTTCTGATTTAATATAGTCCCACTTGTTTGTTTTGCTTCTGTTGCCTTTACTTTGTTACCAAATCCAAAAACCCATTACCAAAACTGATGTCAAGGAGACCACCCCCTATGTTTTCTTCTAATAGTTTTATGGTTTCAGGTCTGACTTCCAAGTCTTTAATCCAATTTGTGTTGATTTTTTTTCTTAATCATATCCCTAATGATTAGTGATGTTGAGCATCTTTTCATGTGCTTATTGTCTATTTACATAACTTGCTTGGAGAAATGTCTATCCAAGTCCTTTACTCATTTTTTAATCTGGTTATTTTGTTGTTGTTGTTGTTGTTGTTGTTGTTGTTGAGTTGTAGTCATTCTTTATACATTCTGAATATTAACTCCCTTCAGATGTATGGTTTATAAATATTTTCTCTTATTTCATAGGTTGACTTTTCACTCTGTTGATTGTGTCCTTAGGTGAATAGAAGTTTTAAATTTTGGTGTAGTCCCATTTACCTATGTTTACTTTTGTTGTTTGTGCTTCTTGTGTCATATCCAAAATATCATTGGTAAATCCAATGCCATGAAGCTTTCCCCCTATGTCTATTCTACGAGTTTTATAATTTTAACTCTTAGATTAGGTTTTTGATACATTTTTAGTTAATTTTTGTATATGGTGTAACTTAAAGGTCCAACTTCATTCTGATTACAATAGCAATCAAAAATAATACTTCAGAATGGACTTAAACAAGAAAATGAAAGATTGGTACACTGAAAAATATAAACCACTCCTGAAAGAAATTAAAAATACAAATAAATAAAAAGATACCTTGTGTTCATGAATTTGAAGACTTGATATTTTAAGACATCCATACTACCCAAAGTGATCTACAGAGTCAATGTCGTCGCTATCAAAATCCTAATGACCTTTTTTTTCAGAAATAGAAAAATCTATCCTAAAATTCATATGGAATCAAGGGACCCCAAATAGCCAAAACAATCCTGAAAAGGAATAAAACTGGAGAAATCACACTTCCTGATTTCAAAAGTTACTACAAAGTTATAGTTATCACAAAAGTGTGATACTGGCATAAAGATAGACATATAGACCAATGGGACAGAATACAGAGCACAAGAAGCAACCCTCAGATACATGGCCAAATGATTTTCAACAAGGATGCCAAGATCCTTCAATGGTGAAAAGACAGTCTTTTCAATAAGTGATGCCAGGAAAACTGGATATTCACATGCAAAAGAATGAAGTTGAACCTTTACCTTACACCATATACAAAATTTAACTGAAAATGTATCAAAATTCTAATGTAAGACTTAAGACAATAAACATAAGGGGAAAGCTTCATGATATTTGCCAATAATTTCTTGGATATGACACACAAAGCACATGCAACAAAGGTAAAAATAGGTAAGTTGGAATACCTCAAAATTTAAAACTTCTGTTCATCAAAGGACACAATTAACAGAGTGAAAATGCAACCTATGGAATGAGAGAAAATATTTATAAGCCACATATCTGAAAAGGGGTTAATATCTGGAATATATAAAGTGATGATAATAATGTAGTGTTAAATCTCTTCTCAAGGGGAGCCTATATAAAACTATGTTATTTACTTTTGACAGGTGCTAGCATTGCATGAATACCCTCCATAGAGTTGGCCTAAATTGTTTCATTCCCAAATAATCTTATAGCATCCCTGACAAGGCCATAGTTGTATGTGTAGAAAGAGAGGTAGCAGAACAACCACCTCTATCTAATTGGGATTGTGAACTCACTGTTTGTGCAAAACACTTGAGCCTTCAGAAACAACCCAGGCACAGTTTCTATAAAAATCAATTCCACTTGGGGTGCCTGGGTGGCTCAGTCGGTTAAGCATCCAACTCTTGGTTTCAGCTCAGGTCATGATCTCATGGATCGTGAGTTCGAGCCCCATGTCAGGCTCTGCACTGACAGTACAGAAACTGCTTGAGATCCTCTCTCTCTCTCTCTCTCTCTCTCTCTCTCTCTCTCTCTCTCTGCCTCTTCCCTGCTCTTTCTTTCTCTCAAAATAAATAAATAAACTTAAAAAAATCATTTCCACTTGATACTGGAATGTTACAAGGTAAATCCAGTCTTAGGGCTAGATGGATAAGAAGGCACCCAACTGGTGGCTCATCTTATAGAATGCCAAAAAGCTGTTTCTGAAAAGGAAAATACTTTCTTGTGAAAAAAAGGCATAACTTTGCTCTCAAAGTGTTATTCTTCTTGAAGATGGTCCCAGGGCTTCACGACTTTTTTCAACTAATAAGGAAGTAAGATATAGAAATTTTCCTCACTTTGGAATCCCTCAGATCATTAGATCTCAGAAAAATTCACTGAGATGTCAGATCTCTTTGCATTTGCATGGGATTAACATCTGGCTGTCTGAAACAAATGAGTCTTGCCAAGCCATCTACTGTATTATTCATTTTTATAATCTCTTCCCCTTTCTGAGTTAAATATCATTAATGTCATGTGAGATAGTTAAAACAATCTACATTCTTTTCATTTATTAATTTATGCAACAAATAGCTGTTGCACACTTACTTCATGTCAGGCTCTTTTCTTGGCTCTACTGAGACAATAGTAAACAAAGTAAAGTCCTTGCCCTCGGTTTCTCATGTTCTAGTAAGACAAACAATAAGTATAATATAATATAATGTGCAAAATTATGCAAAATAGTATTATAAAGTTGAAGCAGGGGACAGAGGATGCAGACTGCTGTTTTAGATATGGTAGTCAGGGAAGCACATTTTGGCAAGGCTACATTTTTAAAGAAATCAAAAGGAAATGAGGGAGCGTCTAGTAATTTCAAGAGTTGATCTTGGATTTCTTAGCCTCCAGAACAATGAGAAAATAAAATGCTTGTTGTCTAAGCTGCCTAGTGTATGGTATTTTTGTTATAGCAGCCCAAATGGGCCAAGATAGTGCTCTACAGTGCTTAGGTGCCTGAGACCACAAGAATACTGGAATTATATGCTAACCACTTGATTTTGGCAATAGTCATCAGGTATCTGGAGCCTTGAAAAGTCTTAGAGGTTTACACAGATCGGCTAAGGAGTTTATCCCATTCCACTCTTTTTTTTAACATTTTATTTATATTTTAAAGCTTATTTCTTTATTTTGAGAGAAAGTGTGAGAAAGAGCAAGAAGGGAAAAGGATAGAAAGAATCCCAAGCAGGGTCTGTGCTCTCTGCCCCAAAACAGGGCTCAATCTCATGAACCGTGAGTTCATGACCTGAACTGAAATCAAGAGTCAGAAGCTTAACTGACTGAGCCACCCAGCACCCCCCATTCCACTCTTATACTCAGGATAACTGCAATTGCCATCTCTGAGTGAGAATCTCCCTCCCCATCACTCCTCTCAGAGCCTTGGCTACATCCTTATTCCGGAGAGTATAAATCAAAGGATTCAGGGTAGGAGTAATGATGCTATAGAACACAGAACCAACTTTGTCTTGCAGTGGAGTTCTCTGGGACCTGGGCCTCGTATATGAGAAGATGCAGGCACCAAACCAAAAGGAAACCACAATGAGGTGAGAGCTACAAGTGGCAAAAGCATTTCTCTTACTCCCAGCTGAACGCATCTGAATGACACTGTGGAGAATGAAGGCATACGATGTAGAAATGAAGAGGGTGGGGAGGAGGAGAAGTACAATGCTGATGATGTACACTATGGTCTCATATACAGTGATGTCTCCACACACCAACTTCAAAATAGCTGGAAACTCGCAATAGAAGTGGTGGATTTTTCGAGACCCACAGAAAGGTAAGTGCATCAAGATCACTGTGTGAATTAGAGAGTTTATGGATGCTCCCAACCACGACATGACCACCATCATCAGTCCCACCTTTCTGTTCATGAGAACAGTATAGCGAAGTGGATGACAGATGGCAACATAGCGGTCATAAGACATGAGAGCTAAGAGAAGACACTCAGCACCACCCAGAGACAAATACAGGAAGTGCTGGGTTGCACAGCCCACAAAGGAGATGGTCTTCTTGCCAGATAGGTAGTTGGTAGCCATCTTGGGGATGGTTGTGGAGACATGCATCAGATCCATGAGGGAGAGCTGGCTGAGCAGGAAGTACATGGGTGTATGAAGCCGAGCATCAGCACAGATGAGGAGAATAGTGAGCATGTTGCCACTCACCGCAATAAGGAAGACCACTATGGTTAAAGAGAAAAGGAAAAGATGGGTGAGAGAGTCATCAAAGAGCCCTTCAAGGATGAAGTCTGCCAGAGAGGTCTGATTCCTCTGCCACATGTCCCCTTTCTCAATCCTGGGGAAAGAGGAAAGAGATGAGTGTGATATCAGAAATACCGGGGTTCAGCACACCTGACAGTAAGCACCTTTTAATCTAGCAAAGAATTTGAGAAGAGAATTTTTTTCTATTTCTGATTATTCAACAGCTCTAATTATTGAAATAAACTTTTAGAAAAAGAACTCAAATCTCTCTTCACAAACGTGATTAACTCTGAAAATCCAGAATATCTACATTCTGTTAAGCGCCATTCTTCAAAACAGAGTCTCTCCTCATTAAGGAAGAAGTGTGTGTATGTGTGTGTGTGTGTGTGTGTGTATACACATAAGGAAGAAATATATATATATACACATACATGTGTATATACACATGTATTTTTATACACATATATGATGTATATTTTATATATTTTATATACCTCATATACGTGTATTTTCATACACATTATATATGTGTATATCTTTACACACATATGCTTTTATATGTGTATATATACTTTATGTGCACTAAATTTTATATACTTTATATAGATACTTATGAGCATGTGTAATTTTTTATAAGTATAAATATAAACATATACATTTAGTGGATTGTACAAAAATTTGGCCTTACACAGTTGTGAAAGCTGGTTAAGCTGTCTATATAAGGTTGTCACCTTTGTGTCTGATCGTGGAACTTGAGGTCTGTAGGGCAAGTGGTAAGGAAGGGAAAATGGATGTAAAGGGTGGTAGATCAAGGGCAGACTGGAATATACAAGCCTGAGCTACAACCGCACAAGGGCAGACTGAAACCCATGTCAGTTCTTGTTGTCTCTGGAATTGGGGGATGTGGTTATTTGGAAGAAGCAGGGGCTCTTCCTAATGTGGCTAAACATGCACACCTGGCCCAGAAATCAGAGAGGATAAGTTAGGAGGATCCAGGGAAACATAGAGCAATCACGGGCCCAACAGCTGCTTTCACACCAATGAGATTAAGTCAGCAGATCAGCAACCACATATGTAAACTACAAAATGGCTACTTCCTTTATGCCCTCTAAATCTCCCTTAGAATCTCTCCTATGGCCCATCTTCACCAGAAAAGCACAAAAATGGGAATTCTGGGAAGTATAATTCACCCTAGCAAAGAGGACATATTACAAAACCACCAGAGCCCACCCTCTGTTGGCTGGACATTCATACACATTTCCTTAAAGCCAATGAACACAACAAAGTCATTCTTCTTCCTAACATAACTATCCTGCATACAACTAAAAATGTGCAAAATATTTGTATAAAAATAGGGAAGAAATACCCATTACTATCGTCCACAAAATAAGTCATCCTATCCAAGCACCAATGCATTCTGTGGACCACAGTTAGCACTTTCAGTCACTCCTGTTCATGTCAATGGACTCACAAGCAAAGTAGCCATGGCAACAGGGATGGTGGTTATGCATGGGCTCAGCAACATGGACCTCTACTCACCGAAGCTGGTCTAGCTACAACCACTGCTGGGTGCCCAGTCGGCCAACAGCAGAGACCAACACGGAGTCTCTGATAAGGCAGCATTCACCAAAGGAATCAGCCAGCTACCTGGTGGCACACTGATTATGTTGGACTGCTTCCAATGCGGAAGGGACAATACTGTGTTCTTACTGGAATAGACACTTACTCTGGATATGGTTTCATCTTTCTTGCCTATAGTGCTACTGGCACAACTACCACCTGCAGACTTATAGAATACTTTATTCAACATGATGGTATTCCAAGAAGCATGGCTTCTGAATAAGAAATTCATTTCACAATAAATGAAGTGTGGGATTGGGGCCATGCTCATGGAATCTACTGGACTTACCACAGTTTCCACCATCCTCAAACAACTGGCTTGATAGAATGGTAGAACAGCCTTTTGAAAACTCAGTAACAACACAAAGGAGCGATGTCCTCCAGAATGTGGTATGTGCTCTAAGTCTGCATCCAGCTTAGAGTGCTGTTTCTCCTATTGCAAGGGTTCACTGGACCAGGAATCAAGAGGTAGAAATGGGAGTGAGTCCTCTCACTATAATGTCTGTAACTGTTGTCCCCCAGCAAAATGCTTGCTTCCTGTCCTTGCGCTTTTAGACTTTGCTGGTTTAGAGGTCTTAGTTCCAAGGGGAAGAATTCTTCCACCAGGTGACACAACAATGATTCCATTTACTCAGAGTTGAGACTGTCACCCTGCCACTTTGGGATCCTCATATCACTGAATCAACAAGCAAAGGAGGTTACTCTACTGGCTTGGTGTGATTGATCCTGACTAGCAAGGAAAAACTGAGTTGCTACTATACCATGGGGATAAGAAGGAGCACATCAAGGATGTAGGATATTTTCTATGGTGTCTCTCTATACTCAAATGTCCTGTGATAACAGTCAGTGGAAAACTACAACAACCCAATTCAGACAGGACTGCTAATGGCCCAGATCCTTCAAGAATGAAGGTTTGGGTCACTCCACAGGCAAGGAAAAATGACCCTGTGGAAAAAGGAAATATGGAATGGGTAGTGAAAGAAATAGTTATAAACACCAGCCATGACCATGTGACCAGCTGTAGAAACCACAAGTGTAATAGTCATAGGCATTTCTTCCTTATTTTAATATGAACATTTTGTACATGTATATTACCCAAATATTTTTGTTTTCTTCCCCTTGGCCATCCCTTTTTCTAAAAAAAGATATATTAATATAATTAATTTCATATCTCAGTATGAATTTAACTATATTAATATAGTTAAATATTAAATATCTCAGCATTTAAGCTATAGGACATAAAAGCAGGAGTATAATCAGATAGGAGTATAATGAATTTTAGCTAAAGACAAAAAGAGGATTTTGTATCCTCTTATGGGGAAATGCTTGATGTGTTTTATATTCTCCTCTTGGGAAAAGGATAACATGTTTTTTCATTATACATGGGATAGTTGTATCATGTTAGGTGGAAGGGTAACTTGGTATTGTCTTTATTGGGAAGTTAAGTATAGTTTAAAGAGTTGTGTATAGGTGCCAAGTGAACACATAACAAAGCCACCATATTTATGTACCTGAACACAAAAAAAAGATATGTTCTGGGTAGACCTGAGAGCCTTCAAATTGGGCTGATAAAACTAGGATTATGAAATTTAATCATCCAGATTTCCCAATCAGCCCTTTATCTAATTTTTATGTGAATACTGACCAGATAGTTTGGTCTCCATGGGAAAGCTCAACTCAGCAGAATAATAGTCCAAATTGATCCCCAGCCATCCCTCTTTATGTTTTTCCTCCTGAACATTTCCTTAGATCTTTATACATTCCAGATTATCTACTTACTTTTTAAAGCAAATAACTCAGAATTCAATGTATTCTTTAAAATATAATTTGACCACTAAGAAAGAGGTCACATTTTCTCTCTCCAAATTAATGCAGTCTGGGATTATCTATCTGGTCATCCCCCTCACATTGCCATTTCAAACTCGCCTCTTGTGGATTAAGAGCCCAACCTTCCCCATGCTCCCTCCAGTCACTCCAACCCAGTCAAAACATCCACATATTTCTCTTTTACTTAGATATCCATACTCTTCCCCATCTCCTTCCTTCTTGGTTTCCATCTTTCTCTGTAAGTCTCCACAGTGTAAATTTTTCCATCACCTGATTCATGTCCCTTCCTCTCTTAGGCAACTTTCCTAATAATTTCGCATTTTGATTTGTGGCCCTCAAGTGACTTTTCTGCCATTTCTGGCAACTTTGTTCACAAACTTTCCAAATATCACCCTTTGACTAAAGAGATGGGGAAATAAGCTGACAATACCAGAGGATACCCTAACTTCTAATAAAGATTTCCTAGATACCTCAAGCCCCAGCATTACCTTACCCGGAATTCCTTCTGCAGAGACTTGTGGGCAGAACAAATACAGAAGTGGAATAGAGAGTGCTGGATAGGTCCACACTGACTCACACAGTGGCTACTGATCACTCAGGTCTTTTCTGAGGTGCTCATCACACTTCCTTGTCTAATCCTGGAAATCGCCATTCAAATTCCAGTGGGATGGCATAAAAGATATTGTCCTACACAGTTACCATTGTTGACACTAATTATCCTAGTGACAGAGTATCACCAGGAACAACAGTAACTGTAATTCTGTAATGCTCTTGCAATCTGTCCTCAGACTTTGAACTCAGCAGTGCACATCATGACAGATTAAGTAACTGAACTTCTTTAACCTCTACTAGTGGAGCCTTTGAATCATGCATATATTTCCTCTGCCTCTAAACATGTATCTGAGCCACTGCTCTATCCCAAAATGGAAATGCAAGCTTGGACAATAAAAATTTCCATTAATGTGACCTGATTAAGAAGCTGCATTTAATACTAGATTAATCTTCAATGAGTCCAGAGTCAAAAGAACATCTGTTTTGGATTTTCCCCTATTTTGAATCACCCAAGGCACTCTCTTCTTAGCTTTATTCTTCCTTTTCTGCTTAACTAGAATTTTTTTTTCTAGCACTGGTGTTTTTAGAATAAGCCCCTTCCTAACTGCATGAATCTTTTCTCAGCAGCAATCATAGGGGTGAGAATGAGGATAGACTTGTCCTGACATGAACCAATCTTGAGGACAGAGGAGCAGCATCTGTGAGAAATAGAACATCCCTCTAATCCAGAAGACCTATGATGTCATCTGAAGCAAACTGAGGACACTAAATATATGGCATCAGGGATCCCAACCCAGGGGACATATCCTGAATCTTTTCTGGAAACCATTACTCAAGATGCCAATTAGACTTGCCATATGAATTGAGATAAGCATTCCCAAAGGGCTTTGCTTAAAGTTTACTTGTAGGGGTCAGGGGAATGAGATATTTTGAGGAGTGTAGATCTGAAGATAACATGGGAGTATCTTCTCCAAGGGCCAATTAACTATGGAGACAAATAATCCCGAGAGTCCCTAGCTTGTTTTTCATCTTAGAACTCAGATCACCCTAGCCCCTTTCCATCCAACCCTTTTGAGAGCACAATCTGAGAAAGATCTAATCCCTATTGCCCACAACACACTTTAGAAGGTTTCCTCATGTGCCATATCATAGAAAAGAAGTCAAGGAATGGAGGCAGGCAATTAACCACTAGACTTTCCCACCCTGACTATGGGTCAAACTCCAATTTTACAGACTACATTAATATAATATGTGAAAAGATTTCAGATACAAAAGTTAAAAAAGAAAATGGCGTATCTGTTTATCTTCTTTGTATTTACTACCATATCATCCTCATATCCTACTCTTCCTCTCCATTATAGGGATATGTTGAACTATCCTTTGTTTCTCTATCTCACCTCAAATACTAAAATGTCTTACTTCACTGAACTTACCTTGTTGTTTATTCTTTGAGTAGATTGAATGTATCATTATTTTCTTCAAAACCTACTGTCTAATACTTTAAGCTGGTGTTCTCTTTCTCACCAGAATATAATCTTTTTCTAATTAAGGCATATATGGTACTTATATAATTCACTAACTTATTTGACAAATATATGATAAGCATCTGCTATATCCCAAGCACAATACTGGGTGCCATGTGTACACTGATTAACATGCAAGCGTAGTGTCTTCCCTCATGGGATTTACAGATACAACAAACAAACAAATATAACATATCATGTTAGGCTAAAAGTTTGTATTGATCAGTGCTCTTGTGACAATACTCAAGTGATATAAAAGAAAACTTATACTATCTTAAGAGAAAGGTGTGAAATCACAGCAATGAATACGGTTGAACGGATCTCAGAATCAGCTAGATTCAGTAGCATGAATAATGTGTCTTCTTTTCCCATCTTTCATCTTGGCTTGGGTCTCTGTGTTGATCTTATTCTCTCAGGCATTTTTTTTTCTTTTCCAATTTTTATTTAAATTCCGGTTAGTTAACATACAGTGCAATATTGGTCCTAGGAGTACAATTAAATGATTCATCACTTACATACAACACCTAGTGTTCATCATAACAAGTACCCACCTTAATACCCATCACCCATCTACCCCATCCTGCACCCACCTCCCTCCATCAACCCTATTGTTAAGGGTCTCTTATGGTTGGGGAGCCTGGTGGCTCAGTCAGTTAAGGATCCAACTCTTGATTTTAGCTCAGGTCATGATCTCACAGTTCATGAGTTCAAGCCCCAAGTCAGGCTCTGCACTGGCAGTGCAGAGATTCTGCTTGGGATTCTCTCTCTCTCTCTCTCTCTCTCTCTCTCTCTCTGCCCCACCTCTGCTTGCCTGCTTTCTCTCTCTCTCTCAAGATAAATAAATAAACTCTTTTTTAAAAAGTCTCTTATGAGTTGTTTCCCTCTCTCTTTTTCCCCCTCTGATATGTTTATCTGTTTTGTTTCTTAAATTCCACATATGAGTGAAATCATATGGTATTTGCCTTTCTCTGACTGACTTATTTCACTTGGCATAATACATTCTAGCTCCAACCATGCCATGGCAGATGTCAAGATTTCATTCTTTTTTATGGCTGAGTAATAGTCCATTGTGTGTGTGTGTGTGTGTGTGTGTGTGTGTGTGTGTATACCACAATCTTCTTTGTCCAGTCATCAGTCAGTGGACATTTGGGCTCTCTCCATAGTTTGGCTATTGTTGATGATGCTGCTATAAACATGAGGGTGCATGTCTCCCATGGAATCTGTATTTTTGAATCCTTTGCATAAATACCTAGTAGTGAAATTTCTAGGTCATAGGTTAGTTCTATTTTTAACTTTTTGAGGAACCTCCATACTGTTTTCCAGAATGACTGCACCAGGTTGCATTCCCAGCAACAGTGCAAGAGAGTTCCCCTTTCTCCACATCCTTGCTAACGCTTGTTGTTTCTTATGTTGTTAATTTTAGCCATTCAGACAGGTGTGAGGTGATATCTCACCATGGTTTTGATTTGTATTTCCTTGATGATGAGTGATGTTGAGCATCTTTTCATGTCTGTTAGCCATCTGAATGTCTTCTTTTTTTTTAATTTTTTAACGTTTAATTTTGAGAAAGAGAGAAACAGTGTGAGCAGGGGAGGGACAGAAAGAGAGGAAGACACAGAATCTGAAGCAGGCTCCAGGCTCTGAGCTGTCAGCACAGAGCCCAATGCGGGGCTTGAACTCATGAACCACGAGATCATGACCTGAGCCAAAGTCAGACGTCTAACTGATGGAGCCACCCAGGCGCCACCATCTGGATGTCTTCTTTGGGAAAGCATCTATTCATGTCTTCTGCCCATTTCTTCCCTGGATGATTTGTTTTTGGTGTTGAGTTTGATAAGTTCTTTATAGATTTTGGATACTAGCCCTTCATTAGATATGTCATTTGCAAATATCTTCTCCCATTCCATAGGCTGCCTTTTAGTTTTGTTTCTTCCTTCGCTGTGCAGAAGCTTTTTATCTTGATGAAGTCCCAATAGTCCATTTTTGCTTTTGTTTCCCTTGCATCTGGTAATGTGTCTAGTATAAAGTTGCTATGGCCAAGGTCAAAGAGGTTGCTGCCTGTGTTCTCCTGTAGGATTTTGATGGTTTCCTGTATTACAATTAGGTCTTTCATCCATTTTGAATTTATGTTTGTATATGGTGCAAGAAAGTAGTCCATTTTCATTCTTCTGCGTGTTGCTGTCCAGTTTCCCCAGTACCATTTGTTGAAGAGACTATCTTTTTCCCATTGGATATTCTTTCCTGCTTTGTCAAAGGTGAGTTGACCATATAGTTGTGGATCCCTTCCTGGATTTTCTATTCTGTTCCAATGATCTATATTTCTGTTTTGGGGCCAGTACCATCTCGTCTTGATGACTACAGCTTTGTAATATAGCTTGAAATCCAGAATAATGATGCCTCCAGTTTTCTCTTTTTCAGGATTGCTTTGGCTATTTGGGGTCTTTTGTGAATCCATACAAACTTTAGGATTGTTTGCTCTACATCTGTGAAAATTGCTTAGCGGTATTTTTTTTTAAGTTTATTTATTTATTTTGAGAGACAGAGCATGAGCATAACATGAGTCAAGCGGTGTGTGCAGAGAGAAGGAGGAAGAGAATCCCAAGCAGGCAATGTGCTGTCAGGACGCGGGACTCTTATCTCACCAACCAATATGTGATCATGACCTGAGCCAAAATCCAGTCTGAGGCTTAACTGATTGAGCAACCTGGGCGCCCCCTGGTGGCATTTTATAGGAATTGCATTAAATGTGTAGATTGCCTTGGGTAGTACAGACATTTTAACAATATTTGTTCTTCCAATACATGAGCATGGAATGTTTTTCCATTTCTTTGTGTCCTCTCAATTTCTTTCATAAGTGTTCTATAGCTTTCAGAATACAGCTCTTTTTTACCTCTTTGCTTAGGTTTATTCCTAGGTATCTAATTGTCTTTAGTGTGATTATAAATAGCATCAATTCCTTGATTTCTTTTTCTGCTGCTTTGTTATTGGTGTATAGAAATGCAACAGGTTTCTGTACATTGGTTTTATATCCTTCAACCTTGCTTCCGCATTTTTTTAAGTTTATTTATCTATTTTGATAGAGAGAGAGAAAGGTAGAGAGAGGGGGAGAGAGAGAGAATCCCAAGCAGCTCTATGCTCAGCACAGAGCCCATCACAAGGCTCGATCTCACAACTGTGAGATCACGACCTGAGCCAAAATCAGGAGCTGGCCACTCAACCATCTGAGCTACCCAGGTCCCCCTGCTCTCAGGCATTTTTATATAGAGGGTACACATACAGCTGGAAACTTTGGTGCCATATTTATGGCTTAACATCTAATACTCCATCACCTCCAATTTAAAAAACTCTGGAAAAGAATTCTGTTCAACAGTTTAGCCTGGTGGCCACTCTTTAGAGCAATCACTGTGTGCCAGGAGCCTGCAGATAAATGATAGACTTGCCTAGGACCAGTGCCTGTCTCTTGCAGGGGTTGGAGAGGTAGGGTGGTAACAGAACCACCAGAATCACATGGATCTGGATCAAAGTAGTATCACAAAGAAACCATGGTTTGAAGGGGTGACTTTAACAGAAGTAGGGAAAGAATCCATAAAGGACAAAACAGTGCATATACCTACTAAAGTGTGATAAAAGAAGAATTCACTATGCCAGAGTAAAACAGAGAAGTTGCTATATTAGACTGGGTCATAAGGGAAAGCCTCTTTAAAGAAGTGGCATCTAAGCTAAGATCTCTAAATTAGGGTAAGTGTTAACCTGGTAACTAAAAGCAAAAATAGGTTCAGATAAAGGCAAAGACATGTTAAAAATCCATGAGTTGAGAAAATGTGTGGTGTACTTGAGGAGCTGAAAGGAAGCCAAAGTGACAGGAGCTACAATGAGGAAAGAGGTAGGAGATGATGTCAGGGAAATAAGCATGAGTCCAAAAAGAGAAAAAGCAAGGCCTTGAAGATTTCATACAGAGTCTTTAGAAAGCTTCTAAGCAAGGGAATATCAAGATAAAATTTACATGTTTTAATTTACACTAGATGATGCAGGAGGGTGGACATATACCAGTGGTAAGGACAGAAGCAGTGTGGCCACTTATGAAGTTGCTGCTCCATTCCAAAGAGAAACAATAGTGCTTTGGACTAAGACTGTAGCAGGGAATGATTTCAAGATATTTTCAGAGGATGTCATTAACATAACCTGAAGATTCATTTATTTATTTAATTGAATTCGAATTTTTTAGATGTTAAGATCAAAATCCTTACTGAGCATAAAGGACTGTCATGATAGAAGACTAGTAAAACTGCTTTTAGAAACAGAAGTTTAAAGGTGTCGTGTAAAATTAATTATGAAGGAAAATACTAGGATAAAAATATACAACTTTCTTAAATTTCAGAACTATTTAAAAGGAAAAAAGTAGATATATGTATAAAGATTTTAAAAATAAGAGCAGAAAACATATGAATACAATGTGACAGAATACAGGACAAAGATAGCTGAGGTATTAATAAATGTAAATGGACTTAATCCAGTTATTCACTGAAAAATATTTTCAAATTAGGTCACAAAGAAAAATTGAACTCTATTGCAATTTTTTAATGTAACTCTAAAAAAAGTAGTTCATAAAGCTAAATATAAAAGGATGGGCAGAGCTAAATTAACATTTTTAAAAATAAGGATTTTTATCTTAGCATCTAAAAAATTCAAATTCGATTCCAAAGGCATAAAAGACAAAGAAAATACTGTAATGTTAAAGGGTATTCTCTGAAGTGTATATAACATCAACATTGAAATCTATAAGAGACTGTAAAAATGGATGCAATCTATAATGAAAACATAGTAGTTATGAAATGTAAGTACCAACACAGCAACAACACTCAAGCAAATTATAGGAACTACAGGAGAAACAGAGATTCACTGTTGGAAGAAAACATTAATCCACCTCTCAGTCTAAAAAAGATTAGGTGGACAAAAATACAATTCAAGACTGAAGAAAAGAAAGATTCCTAACCGCATAGTCTGCTGAGAGAACCTGCCTGGTGCAGTGATTAAGCGGAGGAATATGGGGCCCAGAGATCCTGAATTCAAATCCCAGTTCCAGTACTTACGGGCTATGTGGTCTCAGGCTAGTTACTTCAACAGCTATGCTTATTTTCTCTTTTGAAAAATGGTGGTAAAAATAATATATACTTCACAGGATTTTATGAGAATTCAATAAGTTAACATGTTTAAAACATACAGAATAGTGTCATGGTGCCTGTTACATAATAAGTTCTATGTACGTGTAAGCTATTATTATCCACAAGAATGTAGCTCTACAAGGGCAGAGCTACATTCTGATTTGTGCAGAAGATGTTTTCTTCACTGATGCATTCTCATTACCTAAAACAGAATTTGAGTTTTCTGACCACAGATAATTTTATGTAATCATATTACCAAGATAGGTTTGGAAAAAAGCCAGAAATTTAACACATCTGTTTTAATTTCTCTGTTCATAAATCCACATTACTTTATAATAATGTATATTAAACATTCAAGTTATACAATTAGAATATGACAAGTATTAAGGTACTCAAAAATTCCAATTAAGTAAAACGTGTTGTCTAGTGAAAATAAAATCAGAACGAGAGGTAGAGATGGTTTGAGTGTGAGAAAAATCCTTTTCTAATTGCTTAAAACATACTTGTAGGGACTTCTGGTTCTAAAGATGGAGTAACACAGGTGGGATTTTCCCTTCTGCCTGAAATTACTAAAAAATGCACAAAATGTATGAAAAAAACAATTTAAGATACAAAACATCAGATTTCTTAAAAGGACAGTGATCCCTACCCTAAGAGTTTCCAGGTTTCAGTGCTAGAAGAAACCAGTGGAAGCAAACCAACTCCCTGAATTAAGAATATGGAGTTGATAGTCTGAAAATTCCATGCTTACTAGAATTTGTAGGTCAGAGTACGCTAGAGAGAAAAAAAAGCTGCACAGAGAGAAAAATCCAGAGATGTGCAGGAGCTTTCCCTCTTGTATTTAGCAGAGTATTGAGCAGCATATGCACTTGATGCAACTACCCAACGCTTGGAAAAAGAATTACCTGAAAATATTGGGGGAACAGTACCTGGATCTGGACCAGGCCAGGAGCGGTGCCTGTTACCACCACCAAACCAGAAAAACAGTTTTAGAGTATTGGGTGCAATATGCAGAAGGGTCTTGAGGAATAATTAGACCTAGACTACACCCTGCTATGGTTCTGCCTAACAAATCCTAAAAAGCAAGATCCAAAAGGATTCAATTCACAATAATTTAACTGTATTCCAGAAAAAAAGCTCAAGAATATTTGTAGGAATACAAAAATATCCAGAACATGGCAAGGTAAAATTCATAATGTCTAGCATCCAATAAAAAATTACCAAGCATGCAAAGAAACAAGAAAATATTACCCATCATTAATAGAAAAAAATATGTGACTTGAAACCAACCCAGAACTGATACTCAATATACCAATTTAAGGTATCTTATTGATTATGTGGTTTGGAGCAGACAGAATTAGCAAAGACATTGCACATATTACAACTGTATTCCATCTGTTCAAAATGCTAAAGGAAATATTAGGCATGTTAGTAGAGACAAGATAAAACACAAACACATATACATGTTTCTAGTGTTGAGCGCCTGGGTGGCTCAGTCGGTTGAGCGGCCGACTTCGGCTCAGGTCATGATCTCGCGGTCCGTGAGTTCGAGCCCCGCGTCGGGCTCTGGGCTGACAACTCAGAGCCTGGAGCCTGTTTCAGATTCTGTGTCTCCCTCTCTCTGACCCTCCCCCATTCATGCTCTGTCTCTCTCTGTCTCAAAAATAAATAAACGTTAAAAAAAAAAAAAAAGAAAACTACAATGTCTATGATGAAAAACACTCCAGAATAATTAGCAGCAAATTGGACATTGCAAAAGAAAATACCAGTATATGAAGACAGCATATAAACTATTCAGAATGAAACAAGATAGAAAAAAAAGTCTAAAAAATAATGAACAGAGCATCTGTGATCTTTATGATAACCTCAAACAGCCTAATATACATATAACTGGAGTCCTGAAAGAGCAGAGATAGAAGGGCTAAAAAAAATTTTTTCAGGTGGGCGCCTGGGTGGCTCAGTTGGTTAAGTATCCTACTGTTGATTTTGGCTCAGGTTATGATCTCATGGTTCATGGGATAGAACCCTGTGTCAGGCTCTGTGTTGACAGTGCAGAGCCTGCTTGGGGTCCTCTCTTGCCTTCTCTCTCTGCCTCTCCCCCTCTCATGCTCTCTCAAAATAAATAAACAAACTTAAAAAAAAAAAAGAGGGGTGCCTAGGTGGTTCAGTCAGTTAAGCATCTGACTCTTGATTTCAGCTCAGGTCATGATCTTAAGGTTCACGGGTTCGAGCTCCATGTCGAGCTCTGTGCTGACAGTTCAGAGCCTGCTTGGGATTCTCTCTCTCTCTCTCTCTCTCTCTCTGCCCCTCCCCTGCTCATGCTCTCTCTCTCTCTCTCTCTCTCTCTCTCTCTCTCTCTTTCTCTCAAGAATAAAAGTAAATTAAAATTAAAATTAAAGTTAAAATAAATAAAAGAATGAATGAATGTTTGAGGAAATAATAAAACACTATTAGCTAAATAGACCAAATTGGGGGTACCTGGGTGGCTCAGTCAGTTAAGCTTCCGACTTTGGCTCAGGTCATAATCTCACAGTTCATGGGTTCAGCCCCGCATCGGGCTCTGTGCTGACAGCTCAGAGCCTGGAACCTGCTTCGGATTCCATATTTCCCTCTCTCTCTCTCTCTCTCTGCTCTTCTCCTGCTCACACTCTGTCTCTCGCTCTCAAAAATAAAAAAAATAAACGTTAAAAAAATATAAATAAATAAATAGACCAAATTGACACTTGTAGAACACTCCATTCAACAAAAGAATAATGCACATATTTCAAGTGCATATGGAACGTTTATCAAGATAGACTATATTCTGGGCCATAATAAAATCATCAGAAAATTTTTTTAAGTTTATTTATTTTGAGGGGGGAGAAGGGCAGAGAGAAAGGGAGAGAGAGAGAATCCCAAGCAGGCTCCACATGAGCCCGACGAGAGGCTTGAACTCACAAACTGTGAAATCAAGAGTCAGACACTTAACCGACTGAGCCACCCAGACACCCCAACCATCAATAAATTTTAAAAGAATTTAAGTCATACAAACTATTTTTCAGGTCACAATAGAATTAGAAATAATAACAGAAAGATCTCCAGAAAAATCTCAAATATTTCTTAATAGCATAACTCTAAATAGTGTATATCAAAAGATAAATCAGAGGAGAAATAAGTAGGTATTTGTTTTATTTAAACCACTTTATTGAGGTATGATTGGCATACAAAAAGCTATACATATTTAATGAATAAAACTTGATGAGTTTGGAGATAAATGTACATACATTAAACTATCACTATAATCTATGCCATCTATACCCATCACCTCCGAAATTTCCTCCTGCCTTATTATTTTTTTGTGATAAGAACACTTAACGTAGGATCTCGTACCAAAATTTTATGTATACAATACCATATTGTTAACTATAGTATGTATGCTGTACAACATATCTCTAGGACTTATTCCTCTTGTATAACTGTAACTTTATAACCATTAACTAATACTTCCCATTTCTGCCTCCCCCCTCCCCAGTCCTTTGCAACCAGCACTCTAATCTGTGCTCCTATGAGTCTGACTAGTTTAGATTACATAAATGTGTAAGTGGTATCATGTAGCATTTGTCCTTTTGGTTCTGGCTTATTTCATTTAACTGATGTCCTCCAGATTTGTCCATGTTGTCAAAAATGGCAGGACTTAAAGGCAAATAATATTTCACTGCATGTACATACCATTTTCTTTATCTATTCATCATGATGTCCATGATCTGATGGACATTTAGTTTTGCTTCCATGCCTTGGCTATTGTGAATAATGCTGCAATAAACATGAGTTTATTAGTATCTCAAAGATTATTCCTTGAGATATTGATTTCAAGTCTTTGGGATATATAGTTAGAAGTGGATTTCTAGCTCATATGGTAGTTCTATTTTTAATTTTTTGAGGAACCTCCATACTGCTTCCCATCTTTTGCTTTCTTGATAATAGCCATCCAAATAAATGTGATGCTATATCTGCTGTTGCAGATTTGATTTGCATTTCCCCAATGATTAGTCATGTTGAGCACTTTTTCATGTACCTGTTGGTCATCTGTATGTCTTCTTTGGAGAGATGTCTATCCAGAGCCTTTGCCCCCCCCCTTTTTTTTTAATAGGGTTATTTTATTTTTGGTATTGAGTTGTAGAAATTCCTTATATATTCTGGTTATTAACTCTCTATCGGATCACGGTTTGTAACTATTTTCTCCCATTCCATAGGTTGCCTTTTCATTTTGTTGATCATTTACTTTGCTGTGCAATGTTTTAATTTGACCTAATACCATTTATTTTGCTTTTGCAAACAATAATTTGGTGTCATATCTAGGAAATGATTGCCAAGGCCAACATCAAGGTTTTACAGTTGCAGGTTTTACATTTAATTCTTTAAGCCATTTCACGTTTTTTGCATAAGGATCCAATTTCTCAAAAACCACTTCTTGAAGAGCCTATAATTTCCCCATTCTGTATTCTTGACACCCTTGTTGAAGAACAGTTGACCAAAATGTCAAATTTAAAATATTTTATTTTATTAATTAATTAATTTATTTATTTATTAGAGAGAGAGAGAGAGTGCATGCAAGCAGGGGAGAGGGACAGAGGGGAAGTGAGACAGAGAAAGGAGATATTAAGGAGGCTCCACACTCAGTGTGAGGCGCAACAGAGGGCTCGATCCCACAACCCTGAGCTCAAGACCTGAACCAAAATCAAGAGTTGGACACTCAACCAACTGAACCATCCAGGCGCCCCTAAAATCTTTTATTTTTTAATAGAATTATAGCTCTAAAGTGATCCAAAAGCTGAAATGAAATAAAACTTATTATTTTATTAACTCAAAAGAAGACAGGAAAATAGTATTAGATTAAAAGCAGAAAGGCAAAATTTAAAACAAGTTCATAGATTTAAACTCAACTATATCAATAATTTCATTAAATATAAATGGACTAAACAGTTCAACTAAAAGTGGTTCTAAAAGAGATTCTTACAATGGGCAAAGAAGAAAGACCTGAAAGTGTATGTCATGCTAAATGAGAAACCAAAAATGGGATGACATGTCAATAAGCATTCCACACATCTACACTATGACACTGATAATGGTAAAACTAAGGAAAGACAAACTGTAACCTTCAATTTTTTTCAGAGAACTCTGATCCCTTTGACTCTGGAAATCTTTTCCATTTAAGAGTTATCTATCGGGGCGCCTGGGTGGCTCAGTCGGTTGAGCGTCCGACTTCGGCTCAGGTCACGATCTCGCGGTCAGTGAGTTCGAGCCCCGCGTCGGGCTCTGGGCTGATGGCTCGGAGCCTGGAGCCTGTTTCCGATTCTGTGTCTCCCTCTCTCTCTGACCCTCCCCCGTTCATGCTCTGTCTCTCTCTGTCTCAAAAATAAATAAACTTAAAAAAAAAAAAGAGTTATCTATCTTTGGAGTGCCTAGGTGGCTCAGTCGGTTAAGTGTCTGACTCTTGATTTTGGCTCAGGTCATGATCTCACGGTTCATGAGATCAAGCCCTACATCAGGCTCTGCACTGACAGTGTGGACCCTGCTCGGGATTCTCCGTCTCCCTCTTTCTGCCCCTCTCCCCCTCAAAATAAACTTAAAAAAAAAGGGAATTATCTATCTTCTGTATTCTTTCTTTTAACCCTGAAAATAGGCCAGGTCATTGAAGAATAGAAGGCTAAAGTGTCAACATCTAGATTCTGGAGCTGTGATTTTCTCTTTCCTGAGTCTCTTTGGCTGCAGGAATGTAGTCTATAAGTTATAAGTCATTTTTCCAAAATCTCTTGAGTCTTCAGTTACTTGGGTTTATTCATTGTGTCTCCTTTCCACCTTTTTGTGTTGTTGTTGTCAGTTCATACCCCCTTACACTTTCAACATACCAGAAGATGTTTAAAGCAAGTGTTTAAAACATTAAAAGTAACAATGTATTGGGTTTTTATTGCCTCCAAAAAAAGTGAAATGTATGATAACAATAGAACAAGGACTGGAAAACAAGTTCTACTATTATAAAGTCTCTTTCTACACATTAAGTGACACGTTACTTGAAGGTAGATTCAGATTTTTTCAAAATGTATACTGTAAATCCCATGGCAATGACTAAAAAGGTTTTTAAAAGAAGTATCAATAATAAGTAGAGGAGATAAAATGAATTTTATTTTTTAAATATACAATAAAACTAGAGAAAGCAGAAAAAGGAAAAAAACTTAGAAAAAATTAAATAAAAGAACTAGCAAAATAATATATTTTCATCCAACTATATCAAACAATAACTTTTTCTGTTGCAGTTTTATACGTTTATTTGACAATCAGTGGTTAGTCCTCATCCACATCTATTACTTGTAGATTTTTGAAAGTGATGATGGGTACATATGTAACCAATGTGTGAAGCCTGTTTGATGAATCTTCATCCTTGCTGTTTTTTGGACAACCACACATGGACATGGTATGAAACATTCCTTATTCCTTTGGCCCACATTGGTATCAATGTGCACATCTGAAGTTCACATCTCCTTCATGGCAAATTTCCAAATTTCTTTGAGTGCCCAAAGGGCACACTTCTTGAAATCCACTCCATGGATACTTGTGAATATTGATGGTGTATTCTCTTGTCACTACCTTGATGATAGAAGAATAGCCCTTCCTCTCACCACCCTTCTCTGTGGGAGCTATTCTGCTGGGCCATGTTGGAAAGAAACAATAACTTTAAAGGTGAATAGTTTAAGAATAACAGTTAAGAATGGAAAGACTATTTGATTTAAAACAAAAAAAAAAAAAGCAAGGGGTCCTCCAGAAAAACAGAACCAATAAGATGGATGGATCACTGGCCATTGGCTCACGTCACCATGGAGGACAAGAAGTCCCACAATCTACTGTCTGCAAGCTGGAAACTCAGGGAAGCTGGTGCTGTAATTCAATCCAAGTCCAAAGACCTGAAAACTAGGAGAACTAATGGTGTAAGTTCCAGTTGGGGTCCAGAGGCTCAAGAATCGGGGATCAATGGTATAAGTCCCAGTCCACATCTGAAGGCCCAAGAATCAGGAGCGCCAATGTCCCCGGGGCAGATGGATGTGCCAGCTCATGCAGAGGAGAAACTTGCCTTTCTGCTCTATTCAGCTCTCCACTGATTGGACAATGTCTACCCACTTTGGTGAAAATGATCTTTTTTTTTACTCAGTGTATCAGTTCAAATGTTAATCTCTCCTGGAAATACCTTCACAGACACACCCAGAAATAATGTTTTACCAGCTATCTAGGCACCCTTTAGTCGAGTTGACACAATTAACCATACAGAGGTCTCACAAGAAGTCTATTTTAATATTATGATATATTATGACAGACTTGCAGTTTCAGCTCCTACATGTAAAGAATTGGGAAGTCCTAACTCACATCCTTACAAGAAAAAGATGAGAAAACTGAAAAGTAATGGCTTTTCCTGCACTCATCAGAGAATTTAGGTTGCATGGCAAACTGCCACCCCAAAATCTGGATAGACAAGCAAATCCACAGAGGCAAAGCTAAGACCTCCTTACCTGAAGCAAAATCCAACAGAGCTATAAACTTATAGGAATAAATAATGGTTTTGATGAAGATTGAGTGTGAGGTTGAGTGTGGGCTAGCTTAAGGGTGAGAAACTTCTTGGAGCTGCAGGGTTGGGCAGGGGGCTGGAGAGCATATATTCATGGGTTTAACTCCAGGAACTCCACCAAATTCTCAGAATTAAAAGTTGAGGAAGATCTCCTCCTACCAGAGTCAGGAGGGGGGAGGAACAGAAATCACTGGAAAATGTGCCTAGAATGCTCTACATAACAAAAGCCCAGTCTCCAGGGGAAAAGATCTTAGCAGAGCCTTATCCACTGTCACACAGTGTAGACATTGGTGCTTACAGCACCAATGCATATACCCACCAACTTTGAGGGTGCGGCAGTGCAAGTCTAGGTTGAAATCTGAGAGAGTCAAGACCATCTGGAGAAAGTGTAGGATAGTTATCGCCAAACCATCTTCTGGAAAGTCTCTGAATTAGTCCCTCAGTTAGTTTCTGTGGTGAAATAAGCTTGAGAAATCCTGTGTAATAAATACCTCTTCCAATATGTCATAACATGTTAACATAGTAAAGACTCAGAAAAATCCCTAAGTAACACTGAAAACTATTACAGTCCTGTTTGTATATCAGAAGCATCATGAGTTTACTTCATTTTTAGTAAATATGATACCTGTGTCCCAGCTCATACCTGAGGGGAGCCAATATCAAGACTCACAAAAGAAGCAAAAAAAAAAAAAAAAAAATAATATATATATATATATATATATATATATATGTATTATATACACGTGTGTGTATATATATATGTATATGTGTGTGTGTATATATATGTATGTGTGTGTGTGTGTGTGTATATATATATATATATATATATATATATATTAGGTGGAGTAAGAGAAGAATATTTTTCTCTGTAAAAGATGCAAGTTCTTTAATAATAGTGAAGGAAACCAGAATGTGTCAGCCCAAAATATGCCTCTTTAGCATAAAAATTATTTTGAGCTGAAGGCAATTAAGAGCAGCAAACCCAGAAAAAGCTCCCCTTTTTCTGCCTGCAGACAAGATATACATTCTCCTTTTGCTGGAGACAACACCAAAGAGGAATCTGCAAACATTTCCTCCATTAGTTTCCTCACATGCATTTACCTTCCCACAGACTGCCACACCTGGAAGGCTAAGACGTTCCTCCTGCGTCCTCCACAAATGTATTGTTCTTTATTAAAGGTACTATGTAAACCAGAATTCTAAGCCTCCACTTTGAGTTGCTCTTCACTTTAGGTTTCTCCTGCATGGTGTGTGCTGCGTGTGTTAGTAAACTGTTTTTCTCTTGTTAATCTGATTTCTTGTCAGAGGCCCAGCCAAAAACTTAAGACAGGTAGAGGTAAAGTTTGCCTCCCCTACGGTAGTATGACAGGGCTCGTGAAGCCTTGAAAGAGGAGGAAATGGTCTGGAATCACTGCCACCAAAAATGTAAAAGGAAGTCAAGGGATGAAAAAATAAAGTTTGTTCACCAAGGAGTTCAAATAGCCCACTTGAAGTCAGAGAGCAAGACTTTGTAGCAGAACCAGTCAACCTGGCTCAACAGCCCAGGAGGAGGATGGAGGAAGGGTAGCAATGAGTTTCCCAAGGACCGGAAACGAACAAGGCAGACACTGGGGGAAGTCCTGATGGGCAAGTGTATTTGCTTCCTAGGGCTCTGTGACAAGCCACAAACCAGTGGCTTAAAATAACAAAAGTTAATCATCTCACAGTTCTGGAGGCTAGAGGTCCCAAATCAAGGTGTTGGCAGGAGCATGCTCCTCCGGAAGCTTCTAGGGAAGGGTTCTTCCTTGCCTTTTCCAGGTTCTAGCAGCCCTCAGCTGGCTTGTGGCAGCATGACACCAATCTCTCCCACAGTCATTTTCCCTGTGTCTTCACACGTCACCTCCGTGTGCACCACAGATTATTATTACTATTATTATTAGGGTGCCAGTTACATTGGGTTAGGGCCCACCCTAATGACCGCATCTTAATTTCCAAATAAGGTCATATTCACAGGTAGGACTTCAACCTATCTTTCTAGAGGACCCAGTGAAACTCCTAACAGCAAGTACTTTAGAAAGTTAAGGAGAATTCAGCAGAAATCACTGAATGAGGGGGTTGCTCAGGCTGAAGAGAAAGACAAGCCAGGATGGGCAGAGACACAGGAGGGGAGGAGGGGTTAGGGAGGGTGCTATTAAATCACTGCCAGAAAGTCTACAGAAATCTGGGAGGAGACACATTAAAATGTTAGAAGTGGTGAAATTACCAATAACTTTCAGCTTTTTATACTTTTTGTATGTTCCGAATTTTCTACCATAAGTGGACAACTTTTACAGAGAGAAACAATCGTTATTTTTAAAATAACTACCCAGTTCCTGTCACAATCCTGAGAGCTTATACTCTAGAAAACAAAGATAAAATGAGGGAAAACACATATAAATGGATAAAAATGTGTAACAAAATAAAAACCCAACACGGAGATGTTGCTGACATGCAATCTGCATTCAATAAATGCTCACAAAGAGCATTACGAAAACCAGAAGCTTACAAAGACCAGAAAAGGGCACAGGCTTTTACCTCAGACTGATCTGGATTTAATCCCAGCATTCCCATTTGCCAGCCAAACAATGCCGAGTGAGTTACCCCAAAGGTCTGTTTTCTTACTTGTAAAAAGAGGATTTTAATTTCCATCTCACACCAAGCTTCTCAGGAGTCGTACAAGAGCATTAATGAAGAGGCCAGAAGTGCAGTGTGAATACTTGGCAAGTGCCTCCCAATGTTTTAGATGTGACGTGAATACCTTGCATACACAACAGTAAGAATTTGACAGATGGAAACATGATCAACACTTGAGGGCGTAGGCGTGGTCGGGTGAAAAAGAGTCATAGCCTGGGCAGAGTAAGGGAAGATTCCCTCAACTTTCTGATCGGGAGGTATCAGTACTTACTGGAGAGTAGAGGAATTATGTGACTGAGCAGAAACAGTCTACAAATCTGTCAAGTTTCAGGAAAAGAGACCATCCTATACAAAAATGCAACCTGAATTGCCTTGTACAGTGAGGGAGCAGTAACCTCCTCTGACAAGAAATTGGGGATTAAGGAAATTCCAACAGTTCAACAATGCTAGCAAAGCCCACATTCCCTCTTCCTTTCCACTGTCACTGTGCTCTCCTCAGTTCCAAGACAGCTACTAACGTCAGAAGAGGGGCTGTGTCTCCTTAAACACCTCTTTTTTAAAGCTACATGATCTTTCCCCAGAAGCATCTTGGAACATTTCTCATCCCAGCTCATTGGCCAGAATTGCCTCGCATTGGGGAGAGCTGCCTCTCCTGAAGCACAGGGAGGGTGCACACCAAACAGCTCAATGAGGAAGAACCAGAAGAGGAGGAGGGACATGGGGCAAGTGGGTGCCGGAAAGGCCACCAACGGGCTCCACCATACTTTCTGTGCACAGCACACACAGGGAGCTGAACAAGACATCAAATTAGAATCTGAATGGACAGTACTGATGTGCTACCTGGACCAGTATGTACAGAGTGAAAGAAGAGGGCCAAGGGATGCATGGCCCCAGGCTAGGGTACAGGCAAAGATTCCTGGGTAGGGGAAGACTCATTTCCCACCAGTCACTGCTGGGATGACTAAAGATGCTAACGGACTCAACCAAAAAAATGGCCGGAGGCAGGAGACGTGAGGACAAGAGAAAGTGTGTAGATGAGCTCCATCCACAGCGCTGTAGAAGGAGATGTCCCCAGCCTCGTGATCTAGGAAAACTCCCACCCGGTGAAGAGCAGGCTCTTGCTTGGTAGGACTTACAGAAAAGCTTATTAGGGGCCGGTAGCCAGCAGAACTCCAACAAAGAGCCCAGATTCCCACATGGGGGGACATTTTTGAACTATCAACAATCCCCATGATGTCCTCCCGACATACCCCCACGGCAATCTCCAGGCTATCTCGGCTCTCAACTTCCCAGTAATGTTTCCCTGAAGTGAAAACGTTTTTTCCCAAAACACAGGGTAAGTGCTGAAATCTTTCCACAGACTGTGTGGTCTTCGGAGGGGTCCTCCATCCACTAACATAGTCCCACGCTGAGGAAAACAATGGCCAAGAACTGGCTGATGCTCCATTTTTCACATATCTCCCTTCCTGGGAGAAGACAAGTTTGGGATGGGCCGTGTCTTCAGCTAGATTTACAGCCACTGCAGAGAAAATGAGAGCAGAGATTTATAATGTGACAACTTACCACCAAACCTCCTCCAGAAATACCCCTCTTTTCCAGCTTCACCCCATCCTTCTCCTGACAAGAACTGTTAGGGATGAGATACCCCACTGCCTCTCAACTGATCCTCAGCTGGGTGTGGCCTTAAGCAAAGTGAAATCTTCGTTTCCCTTCTGCTCTAAAAGATTAAGACCTAAAAACAGGGGGCTCATTATTTCATGGCCCCAAGTCTTCACAATCAGCATAAAGTTGGGAAAACACTAACAATTCTGACTTGTTGAATCAGGACCAGACCAAGATGGCTGACAGGCTGGTTCTTTGCCCTGGGACACAGAAAAGTCGTTAGCAAGTTTACTCTTTCCTGGTTCCAGCTGTTCACTGGGAAGCTCCACAGGCCCCTAACAGATCACTCAAAATGGAACTCACTATTCTGTGCCTTTCCATCCTCTTGAGACGAATACCCCTTCACATGCAGACATCTTGTCTTCTGTGTTCTCTGTGGTGTAACAGCACTACCTTCACCCAGACAACTCACACTTTGAAATCTTGAGGTTATCTGACTCCTCTCTCCCTCTGACCTTTGATGGCTTACTAGTCACCAAGTCCTATCAAATCCACCTTTGGAAATACCACCCAGGTTCCTTTCCTCCTCTCTGTCTTCACTGCCACTGTCTTCACTCAGACTTTCAGCACCTTCCACTTTAACGGTGTCTCTAACTTCCTCCCTGGCCTCCCTGCCTCCCAATTCTCTTCCCTCCCAGACTCTCCATGTCTCTCTAGTTTCTCAAGAGGATTTTTTTAATCAGAAATGGATGTTAGGTTTTGACAAATGTTTTTTCTACATCTACTGAGGTGATCATATAGTTTTCCCTTTTTCAGTTTTCCAATGTGGTGAATTACACTGATTTTTCAAATGTTAAACCAACCCTGCTTTTCTAGAATAAAACCCATTTGGTTGTGACGCATTATCTTTCAATATGTCATTAGGTTCGATTTGCTAAAATTTTCTTTAGAATTCTTCTGTCTGTGTTCATAAGGGACGTTGATCTATAGACCTTTTCTCTCATAATGTCTTTGTCTGATTTTGGTATCATGATAACGCAGGCCTCGTAGAATTATTTTTGAGAGAGAGAGAGAGAGAGAGAGAGACAGGGAGACACACAATCTGAAGCAGACTCCACGCTCTGAGCTGTCAGCACAGAGCCCGACACGGGGCCCGAACTCACAAACCGTGAGATTATGACCTGAGCAGAAGTTGGACACTTAACGGACTGAGCCTCCCAGGTGCCCCTGGAGATTTCTTTCTTAAATGTTTGGCGAATTCAGGGAAATATGATGTCATCTTTATTTTTCCATTGTAAGTAACGTCCTTTTTCTCTTCTTGCTTTGGAAATTTTCTCTTAACACTGGTTTTGGTGTAGTTTCCATCCTATTTCTTATTCTTTAGGGCTTGCTGAGCTTATGCGATCTGTGGACTTAGGGTCTTCATCAAATTTGGAAAATTTTTGGCCATTATTTCTTCGGATATTTTTTCCTATCTCATCCCTATCCTGTTCATCTATTCAGGGACCCCAATTACCACATGTAAGGCTGCATGATATTGTCCCCCAGCTCACCAATGCTTTTTTCATTTTGTAAGGTTTTTTTCCTGAGCATTTCATTTTGTAGTTTCCACTGCTTCATCTTCAAGTTCACTCACCTATTTCTCTGTAATATCTAATCACGTATTAATCTCAACCAGTGTATTCTTTGTCTCAGTCACTGTGGTTTTATCTCCAGAGGTTTGATCTGGGATTTTTTACATCTTCCACGTCTCCAAGTGCCTCTTTACAGGATAGTTATAATAACTGTATTATAAAGTCCTTCGGAGCTTATTTTAATATCTGGATCAATCCTGGTCAGTCTCAATCGATTATTCTCATTATGGGTCATGCCTTCCTAACTTTTTGCATACCCGGTAATCTTTGATTGGATACCAGGCATTGTGAACTTAGATTGTTAGGTACTCATTTTTAAAATTCTCATGGTTTGTCTCAGGATAAAGTTACTTGGAAATAATGTGATCCTTTTGGGTCTTAAACTCATGACTTTTAAGGTGGGCCCAAAGCAGTACTCAGTGTAGGGTTAATGACTCTCTTCTAATGAGGCAAGATTTCCCCAGGAATTAGGAGTTTTCCAGTCTGGCTGGTAGGCACAGGCATTGTCTAGGCCCTGTGGGAGCACCAGGAACTGTTCCTTCTAATCATTTTGGAAACGGCCTTCCTCGGCCTAAGGTAGTTTTTCACAAGCATGTGCTAAGCATTACTCTGCTGAATACTCAGGGGGCACCTCCATAAATCATCAGGGTTCTCTCTATAGACGGCCCTCTCCTCACCAGTACTCTGCCCAGTACTCTGCAAGTTCTCACTGCTTTGTTCTCCCTGGACTCAGCCCCATTCCTCAGCCTGGCTCCACCTCCACTACCCCTCCCTGCAGTAGCCTGAAAGCTCTTTCAAGGCTAGAGGCTGGAGCCATCATAGAGCTCACCTCATTTGTTTCACATTTTTCAGGGGTCCTTGGCCTGCACTGCCTGATATCCAGGGTTGGGAAAACTGTTCTCTTCATGTACTGTATCTGTTTTATTTTAGTTTTCTTAGTTGGCTAAGTTTTAGGCCGAGGAGTAAATCCAGTCCCCATTACTTCATTTTAGCTGGAAGTAGACACCTACCACATGGTTCTTCATCAGAGATGTGCACGTGAGAACCGGCTATGTAGTTCTGACAACAACTATGTGCCTTGGTGCTTCCCTGGAGATCCGGTAAGTTTATCTTCAGACTTTCCTATGCTCATCTTCTCAACCTCAGCTCCTGCCTTTTCCCACAATGCACCTTATGGTTTAGTCACATTGGATACCCTCCCCTCCATTTCCTCCACACCTTGGCTCACACTGCTCCCTCTGGTTACATGAATATGCCTCCATTTTCTACTTGGCAAACTCCTACTCACGCCTCAAATCCCAGATCAATGTCACCTGTGTGTGAAACCCCCCCCACTTCACCCCCAACAGAGCTCTTTCTCTGTACTTCCATAATATTTTATTCATACCACCATAAACAGTACATCCCACTATGTTACAGTAAGTGATATGGGTCTGCCTCTCCAGTTTGCTTAAATTCTTAGGCCTTTTTCTTTCTGTATCACCGGCACCTTATAACCCACAGTATATGTTAAGTAAATGCTTCTTGAATGAAGCACATATCCATGTATTCCTAAGTAGTTTTTACCACTTTTCCTGCTAGCTGTATGCTCTGTTTCCTCTTTCCTTTCCAGACTTTTCTCATTGCTTATTCTCTTATTTTAAAGATTTCTAGGGAGCTCCAACCTTGCTCACCTTGGAATCGCTTCAGCATTTCCTTCATCATGGGTATCTTGCACACAGTCTTCACTGTTAGAACTTCAGGGGAATAGTTCACATCCTGGTTCTCACTCCTAAGAAAAGTACAGAGGGTTGCTCTTCTTAAAGGGGACAACTCAGGCAGCCAAGACCCCCAACTCCTGCGGAAGGTTCCAAGCCCAAAGCTCACACCACCACTCTCCCATTCCCCCTTGCAAAAGTCAACAGTAAAATCCCTCCTCCATGGACTCCCAGGGTGTGCCCAGACTGTTCTATGGACCCCAAGCCTGTTTCCCCTCTCCTCAGCCTGTATCTTTACCATTCCACTCAGGCCCCATAAGAAAGCAGCCGCTCATACCTGGTCAACACATCTTTTGGATTCTGTGAAGAGAAGAAAAACATAAGTAAGTTATGCCCCTTCCTCCTGAGATCTGGTACTCAACTTCGGGAGCAGGTATTTTTCTGTCAACCGCTTTTGTCAATGTCATGTATGCTCTCATGCTGCCAAAGCCAATGGACAGACACATGGAGTCTTTTTCTTCATGTGACCTCTCTGCACCATCTGACAATGTTAACCAATCCCTGAAACCCTATTCTTTCTCCTTTGCCACCATGACACTAACTCTCTCCTGGCTTTTTGCCTACTTCTCCATCTATTCTCTTTCAGACACAGACATTAACAAGTGTTGCTTGAGGACGTGGTAGGAACATAAAATGGTTCAGCCACTTTGGAAAACAGTTTGGCAATTTCTAAAGAATTAAATATAAATATATGACACAGCCCAACAATTCTGCTCCTACTATCTACCCAAGAGAAATGAAAATGTACGTCCACACAAAGAATGTCAGGCAAATGTTCACGGCAGCATCATTCCTAATAGCCAAAAGGTGGAAACAACCCAAATGTCCATCAACTGAAAAGAGAAACAAAACGTGGTATAGTCTACAATGAAATACTATTCAGGGATAAAAGAAAAAAAAGGAATATAAATACAATACTAATATATGCTATAACATGAATGAACCTCAAAGACATTATAAATGAAAGATTCCATACACAAAAGACCACATTATTATATGACTCGTTTATATGGTATATTTCAAAAAGGGAAATCTATAGAGTCAGAAAGTAAGTTGTCTAGGGGCTAGAAGCAGGAACAGAGATTAACTATAAATAAGCACAAAGTGATCTTACTGGGGTGATGGAAATGCTCTAAAACTGGACTTTGGTAAGGTTTCCACAACTAGGGAAAATTATAAAAACCACTTATTTAATGATAAAAAGTACACTTTTAAGTGTATGGGTATATGTGTGGGTGAATTATAAGATATGTACATTACACCTCAAGAAACCTTAAAAAAAAACAACAAGTGTATCAAAATGGTTAATTACCACATGAAAAAGTGCTCAAGCACATTAGTCATTTGCAAAATTCATCTACCCTTTGGAAGGAGGAAAGGGGTGCTGACTGAGGGCCTGAGCTAACATTCTATACCATTCAGCTAAAAGTAAAGAGCTGACAATTCTAAGCACTGATGATCACACAGAGCCACTGATCTCTCTCACACTGCAAGTAACAGTGTAAACTGATACAATCACTTTGGAAAACAGTTTGGAATCCTCCGTTTGGAACCAACAGATGCCCTGTGACTCGGAATTGCTTTCACAGGTACATAACTGACAGAAATGTGGACACATGTACACCAAAAAAGACATGTTCATAACTGCTTTTTTGTAACAATAAAAACTAGAAACAACCCAAATTTTGCTAACAGTAGAGTGAATGGTATTTTTGGTATATTAGTACCATGGGATACTACAGAACAGGGCCTTCAACCTGGCACTATTAACATTTGGGGCTGGAAAAGTTTTTGCTGGGAGCTGAGGGGGAGGTGTCTTCTGTGCATTATAGGATGTTTAGCAGCATCTGTGGCCTCTACACGCCAGACGCCGGTAGTAGCCACCCTCACGTTGTAACAACCAAAAATGTCTCCAGCACTGCCCCCTGGGGGAGCAAAATCCCTCCTGGTTGAGAAGTTGTACACAGTGATGGAAACAAATGTCTGCTGCCACCTACGACAGCCTGGGTGAACTTCACAACATAATGTGGAGCAAAAGCAGCAAATGCTGAAAGAGTAGTACTCAGAAACAGACAGAACAGTGTGAGAAGTCTGGAGGGAGAACACCCTCAGGGAGAAGGGAAGGGGTGTTGACTGGGGCACGCAGAGGGCGCCTGGCAAGCTATTCATGTTCTATTACGAGACTTGGCTGGTGGTTCCGTGGGTGGGTCACTTGGTGATAATCTGTCAGGTTTATGATTTATGCATTTTTCTCTATGGATGTTATACTAAAATGTTTTTAAACATGTTTATTTTGTTATGACAGTAAAAATGATGTTGCCCGAATCCATGGACACAAACGATACTTAAAGGTGAAAGTATAGTTTAAAAACATTTACCAGCAGGGGCACCTGGGTGGCTCAGTCGGTTAAGTGTTCAACTCTTGATTTCAACTCACAGCTCTTGAGGAAATCAAGCTCTGCATCGGGCTCTGTACTGACAGCACAGAGCCTGCTTGGGATTCTCTTTCTCCCTCTCTCTCTGTCTCTCTGCCCCTCCCCTGCTCACACACACACACACACACACACACACTCTCTCTCTCTCTCTCTCTCTCTCTCTCTCAAAATAGACTAAAATAAACTATAAAAAATATAAATAAATAAATAAATAAATAAATAAATAATTTTACCAGCAAACAAAAGGGTCAATGTAGATGAGCTAGGCATGCCAGCTCCAGAGGCTGAGAAAGAACTATAGAGCAAACCCAAGAACTAATAAAAAAAAAATAAAAACAAAAACAATAAAAGCAGATATTAATGATTTCACTGCATTATTTGTAGTGGTAATGGTGTTGGGGCAACCTGGGTTTCCAACTTTGGAAGAAGGAACTGACAAAATGTGGTAGGTAGACACGTGGGTTCAACGTACTGTATAGACAGCGACAGGAATGGATCTTAAAACATAGTACCTAAGGGGCGCCTGGGTGGCTCAGTTGGTTAAGCGTCCAACTTCGGCTCAGGTCATGGTCTCACTATTCGTGGGTTTCAGCCCCACATCGGGCTCTGTGCTGACAGCTCAGAGCCTGGAACCTGCTTCAGATTCTGTCTCGTTCTCTCTCTCTCTCTCTATCTCTGCCCCTCCCCCTCACACTCTGTCTCTCAAAAATGAATAAATGTTAAAAAAAAATAAAAGAAAACAAAAACATAGTGCCTAAGGAAAGAAGCAAGAGATGGAATGCAGCAAGATTAAATCATTGCATAAATTAAAAATACATAAACCAAAGCAATACTGTACATTGCATAAGAACACATTCAAATGAAAAGATAAAAATTAGGTACAACAGAATTTTTTTTCAATGTTTCCACAGTTCTTTTTTTTAAGGTGTCTATACAGTTCTAAGAAGAAAAGAAGTGAGTTATAGGCTAAAAATGATGAAATAAAGGAAAAATAGATGGATAAGTGAATAGATTAGTAAAATAAGTTCTCTCAGGCTGAGATTCTATAATCCAGTTCTGTCTTCTTTAATCATTTCCCTACCGTTGCACTTATGTTGGCTGATATATATTTTGTAAGTATTCTGCTGGTTCATGCATATCTTTGAGGTTTCAGATTCTGAGTAGATATTAAACCTCTATTTAAAAAATTATTCCAATGTGTTATTTCAAAGATTCTGCTGAATATACATTTGGATATGTAACTGGAACATCGTGGCTTAAGCAAGCTGTAAAAGTTGTAGACAATTCTTGGAAATCATTACATTAACATAAACTATACCCTTCCCCTAGCAATTTCTTGCTGAAAATAACTGGTGAGTGGGTCCATGTGTCTCTCTTCCTTAAAGGTAGAGCAGAATGTTGTATCCTGGTGAGGAAAAAAAAGTAATCACAGACTGAAGCGCTCTTCAACAATTCTTTCCTCCTCAGTCACATGATGTGGAAGAGAGAGTCTGAGGAATCTAAGACAGTTACAAATATTGGATCCTATCCAAAAACTGAAAGAACCTATAAGGATACTTTACTTGCTGAGGATATAAAGGTAAAGATTATATAATAAACTGCCTTAAAGTTCCAAATCTAAGTGCTAATGAATTACTTTTTTTTTTTTAAGGAGGCTTCATGCCCAAATGGGGCTTGAACTCACAGCCCTGAGATCAAGAGTCACATTTTCTACTGACTGAGCCAGCTAGGCGCCCCTAAGTGCTACCAAATTAGAATTATAACTTTTTAACAGTTGCTAGATATTAGAAATTATTTAAATGAATGTACCTATCAAAATCTGAGGCTAAGAGCAAAGTTATTATCAAGCTATGATTATAATGATTAAAAATTAGTAAGGAAGACAAATTTATCTTAAAAACTACTGATACAGTTATCTCCTTGGTGATTGTAGGTTTGCTTTATTTTACTATTTTAACAAAGAGTCATAAATGTATAAGTAACATGAATGGAAAAGTCTTAGATGTGCTTCAGACCCGAGGCAAACCAAGTGAACCTGGGTATCTCCACAGCACCTGAGCTCAGCATACCTAAACGTTGCGTTAATTTCCTCTGAATGGTGAATCTTTGACTCTTTAACTGTATAGTGACAGTAGTACACAATTATCAACAGAGAGAACACATTTCCTCTATTAAACCCACTCACCAGGAAAGACAAGAGGGAGTTCAGTGTGTGACTGTCTCACCTGCAGCAACTCCAGGGTGGGGCTCTGGCTCTTCCTCCCGACCTCTAAGATGAGCTGCTTCAAGGAAGTGATCGTCTGATGGAGCTTTAACGTGTTCTCATTCTGTTTCTTCTTCGTCTCTTCTTCTTCTTTGCTCAGTCTCTGAAGAAACAGTTGCTCTTCTTCGGCCAGGAAGTGGTGCAGCTTAGCAAACTCTGCACCGAATCTCATTCGCTGGTTCTTCATCTTCTCCTACGGCCACATGACACTTGCTCAGTCCTTGTCCTGCCCTTGCTCCTAAATTCCATGCACGTGACTCCCCAACAGTCCATGGCCCCTCCATCCCAATCACCTCCTCCAGAAAGCCCCTGCCCACCCTCCACAAATTCCCGCTAATTTATTTATACTCACTTGGTATCTTTGTACTGGCCTGTATAGTATTAGTTCATTCTTTGTGACACTTGAGGCTCTACTACTGACAGCAATGCCTTGTTTGTGTACTTTTAAAACTAAAACACACTTTCACATCTATTACTCAGTTTACCCTCCAGAACACCTACTGTTTGGTCTCATTAAGCTTTAGATGTGCTTCTGTGTGTGCGCATCATGCCTCCCAACTAGACCAGTATCTCTGAAAGCAAAGTCCATTTACTTTCCACGATGCCATGGACTCAGACCACCCATAACCTAGGGAGTATATTTAGGAAAAAGTGGGAAGGAGAGGGGCACCACCTTAGAGAGATGGGGATGAAGTATGTGGTACTCCCATCGCCCAAAGCCACAGGTCAGTACAGACACACACTTCCTGATCTATCACCTTATCTGCAAGGGGCCTGACCACTCTTAACATCATGCAAGCTCCTCCCAACAATACCGAAGGGTCTCAGGGGCAAGAAAGGCTCAACCGATTCTGCTATTACCTTCCACTCAGTAGCATTTTTCACTTCCATGTCCTGCAAATGCATGGCTTTCTTCATCTTGGCCGTCAGACTACACTGAGTCTTAAGAAGTTTCTCCTGCCAGCAGAAACACATATCAGAAAGCATCTCCGCAAACATCTTGCTTGTTCAGAGCTGAACAGGCAATGAGATTGAGAAAATGTTGAAGACAGTTACAGAATTAGGCATAAAAAGTATTCTGATCTGAAATCTTTGCAATACTCTATAGAGCCTGCCTATTAAGTTGGCAAAAAATGAAAACTGTTAGAGGCTTAATAAATACCTTGTACTGGTGAGGGAGGCCTCTGACACTATAATAGTAGGAGACTTTTGTAAAAAGGTGCCATCCTTTTGAAGGGCAACTGACAGGATTTAAAACCATCTGAAATGTGCATAATCCTACTTCCAATAATCTGTGCAACAAGACACTAGCAAAAATAATATGTATAGGAATGTTCACTGCAGCAGTATTCATTATCCATTCATGGGGAATTATTAAATAAATTATGGTATATTGATACTCTGTGACAATCTCAGGTAGTTCTCTCTATATATTGATGTGTTTTAGTAAGTAAAAAAACTATACTGTAAAACAATAGTATTGTATAATTGTTTTGAAAAGAACAAATACACATGTATCTGTGCATGATGTGTGTATTTAAATAGAAGAAAAGTCTGGAAGAACATACACCTAAAGATTAACACTGGTTATTTCTGGGGAATAGAAATGGCTTGGAAGTTTGGGAGGGTGGGGACTAAAACTTTTATGAATTTCGGTCTTGATTTTAGAATTTAACAACCTGAATGAGCTATTAAAAAGTAAAAGGAGTCGATCAGCATTAACAAAAATGGCTGTGGAGGGGCAGCACCTGGTAGCATAAGGTCAGACATGACCTCAGACAGAAGCACACAGGTTAGACACACACGCGCGCACACACACACACACACACACACACACACACACACAAGAGGAAAACCAGCAAGAACAGATGACCAAATGGCTGTGAGAGAAAGGAGTCCAGATTTTGCCCCTGGGTTCCGGCTTGACAACTAGAAGGACTGTGGTCTATTTACCAAATAAGGAAATACAGGGAAATGAGCAGTATGTAAATGGAAGGGGGGGAATTAAATTCGACTTTACTAAATTGAGTTTGGAGGGGGGTGTCCCTGATGAGTACAGTTAACAGTTAAGTGTCAAGAGATCTGAGCTGCAGAAGTAGATTGAGGGGGGAGGGTTAGAGCACAGGCAGCAGGTGCAGCCAGGGTATGAGTAAAATCCCCCAGTAAGAGTCTATCAAGAAGGCAATACAGGCTGGAACAAGGAACAACCACACTTAAGGGGTGTGCAGAGGACAAAAACCCTGCCAAGAAGCTAAGCTGAGTGGTGGTTGGTGAAAAACCCAGAGAGGATGGTTTCTCACACACCAAAGGAAGAGAAAATTTAAATAAAAACCAGTGAATACCGTCAAATGCTGAAGAGTGGCCTAGGGCAGCTTTCTGGAAGTGTAAATATGTGTCAAAATAAAAAGCAAAAGGAAAAAAAAATGAACAGAACTAAGAAATAAGCAGGGCAAGTTTTTTTTTTTTCTTCCCTAGGAGAATAATGAAAACCAGTCGGTGTCACTTTTCTTCCCACACTTACAAATGACAATGTCTACAGCAAAATGAAGTCATTGGAAAGAGCGACACCACCAAAACTGGTGAAGGTGTGGAGCTGCCAGAGCTCCCCCATGGCCACATGGTGCTGGTGGCTGTGCGAAACAGAACCACCACTCTGGGAAAAGGTCCAGCGTCAAACTAAGCATACATCAATCCCAGGCCCAGCAGTACAACTTCTAGATACGGGAAACATGAAAGTGTGCATCTATAAAAATACCTCTATGAGAATACTCATACCAGCTTTATTCATAAAAGCCAAAAACTGGAAACAACCCAGGTATGCAGTGATGGAAAGATGGATAAGCCAACTGCGGTATGTTCATAAAATGGAATACGACTCAGCAGGAAAAAGAAACAGGCTACTGATACACACAAAATGGGTGAATCTCAAAATCGATACGCTGGGCAAAAGGAGCCCATATAAAGGAGTACAGACTATTCTTCCCACTTTCATGTTTGCTTGGAAATTGCATAGTGAAATGTTGGAGGGGGCAGATGAAACTAGGTTGCAAAGGGATTCCATTCACATGAAGTTCCACAACAGGCCAAAATAATCGTCAGTGCAAAAAGATTAGAACAGTAGCTGGGTTGGGAAGAGGGAGCAGATTAACTGGGAGAGAGGATGGAGGAGCTTTCTGCAGTGATGACAATGTTCTTTTTTTTTTTTTTTGTCTTAAGATTTAAGTAAGCACCACACCCAATGTGCAGTTCGAATTTACAACCCTGAGATCAAGAGTTACATGCTCCCGTGACTGAGCAGCCAGGCACCCCAGTAATCTTTATCGTCTTTATCTTAAGAAGGGCTTAGGGTGCCCAGGTGTATGCATTTGTCAAAGCTCAGCAAATGTACACTAAAGATGTGCATATTTAATTATATTAAATGTGACTTCAAAAACCACCACTAATGCTGAATGTGGTTGGTTGGCGGTAAGCATGCTAAAGTATAGGAGGAAGTGGACTATCTGCAATTAACTTTAAATGCCTCAAAAGGAAACAAGAATTGATGGATGCAGAGAACAGACAGATGGATAGATAGGTGATAAACAGAGTAAAATGCTAATGGCAGAACCTAGATGTGGGTATACTGGTATCATAAACTTCGTCAAACATTCATGTTTGCTTGGAAATCGCATAGTGAAATGTTGGGGGGTGGATAAAATTAGGTTGCCAAGGACTTCCTATAGTTCTGTTATACGTCACAAAATCACCTGTGTTATTTTCTTTCTAACACTATGTTTTCTAATATTATATAATCTACTTATTACCTCTAGTTGTTAAACAGGTATATAATCCTGCTATTTGGAAAGCTATTTCAAGTAATTTTATTCCTCTATCAACTATACAACTGCCACTCTGTAATCACTGTCAACTTCGATGTATATGGGAGGACTGCAATCAGATAAGTAGTTCTTTTGAATGTGATCAAGATTTTTTTTTAAGTTTTCACTTTTGTTTAATAATGAAAAAAATATTGGGGTGCCTTGGCGGCTCAGTCAGTTAAGCATCCAACTTCAGCTCAGGTCATGATCTCACGGTTCATGACTTCAAGCCCCGTGTCAGGCTCTGTGCTGACAGCTTAGAGCCTGGAGCCTGTTTCAGATTCTGTGTCTTCCTCTCTTTGCCCCTCCCCCACTCACACACTGTGTCTTTCTCTCTCCAAAATAAATAAACATTTTTAAAAATGTTTAAAAATAATAATGAAAAAATATTTTAAATAGAATTTTTCAATTTTTAAAAGCCCTTAACAATTCCAGTATTTGTGAATTATCCTGTATTGCTGGTTGTATTCCAAGATTCTACCTCTTTTTGTTTTGTTTTGTTTTGTTTTTTGTTTTGTTTTTACCTAAGTCTTTTTGAATCCTACCACAACTGAGATCTGAAAAGGGTCCCCTGAATGAAAATGGTAATTCCAGGGAGATTAGAAAAATCCTTCCCTACAATAACAGAAACTGCCAGGAGGTGGCAGGAGGGCAACACCAAGCAGTTCTCCAAACTTAACTGCCACCTTCCTCTCTCCCTCTACCCTCCAAAAATATTAAGCAACTTCCAGTCCTCTCACATTGATCACATGCCATTCCAAGCAGCCATGCTGAATATGCTGTTCCTTTGGCCTGAATATCCTCTCCTTTACCTATCATACTCACCCGTCAAAAGTGAGTTCATGTTCAACTCCGTGAAGCCATTTCTCCTCAGACCTTCCATGTACTCGATACAAAGTTGAATAACTCACTTACACACTGAACTTATTGGTCTACATGCTTATGTACCCTACAAGACAAGGCTCCTGTCCTTATCCATTTATGTCCAGATTCTAGAACAATGCCTGGCCTACAGTAAGCATAAATAAAGGTTACTGAGTGAAGGGGTGGATGTATAGTTCATAGTGCTACTTTGCATATTTCCTGTTTGTAGTCAGTTGATAAAACTGTATGGCATTTTATAGTTTACAAAATACTTTAAGTTGTATCGTTAAACTTGTGTTTTCAACCAGTACTTACTAGATACCAATTCTGTTGGAGACCACTGGAGTTACACCATCAGTATAGAAGGGGGTAGGGCTACTCTGGAAAGGATGATGAAGGAAGGTCTTCAAGCTAAAAGCTAAAAAGATGTAAAGGATGGAAGGTGTGGGTAGAGAAAGAGAACAGACTTGAAACAAAAGAAGGCAGTGTGGCTGGAGTAAAGTAAGATAAACTGCTTTATTCAACTGAAGCGCCTTAATCCATAAAATAGGCAGGACAGATTAATCTCCAAATTCAAACAGTTAAGTGATTTTTCCCAACTGATGAAGGAAGCTAGTATCAAATCCCGGCCTCGCACTTCAAGCCAGCTTTTCCCAAATCATCAGTTGTCTATAAACCCTGTAGATATACACCTGCACTGTCTAATACAGCATCCATTAGCCAGGTGAGCACCCAAACTGTGGATAGTCCGAATTGACATGTGCTGTAAACGTAAACACAGATTTCCAAGTCCTATTACGAAAAACGTAACTAAAATGTCTCACTGATAACTTTTCATAGCGATTGATGTCAAATGATAACACTTTGGAAAACTGGGTTAAATAAAACATATTATTAAAATTAGCATCACCCGTTTCTTTTCACCACTAGGAAAGTTTTATTACATCGTGTTTCTATTGGGCGGCACTGGTATACACCCCCTCGGTATGACTGTCTTAAACTAGAAGCTCCCAGAGGCCAATACTTTGAAAATTCTATGCAGACCCTCCTCATCTCAGTTTTAACCCCAACTCTGAGATCTGTGTGTCGCTTAATTTCTTCGCACAGGTGGTGGGGGGCGGGGGAGGTCGTACTTCCAATGGGCATTGCAGCCACCTCGTAGGTCTCTCATGACAATGGCCTACGACATGACATGACAATGGTATTCCGGGAATACCGGCAGCCCCGCTACGGCCGGCTCACCCGGTAGCTGGCGAAGGCCTCGTCGATGGGCGCCATGGTGTGCGTCTGGTGCTCCTGCGACTCCCTGCACACCAAGCACACGGGCCGCTGGTCGTCCTCGCAGAAGAGCCGCAGCGCTTCCCAGTGGCGGCCGCACAGGCCGGGGGGCACGGGGCCCTGACGCCGGCGCCGCGTCTTCTCCGTCAGCCGGGCCAAGGCCCAGTTGGGCCGCAGCGCCGCGGGCGCCGACGGCTGCCGGCACTCGGGGCAGGGGAACGCGCCGCCGCCCGGCGCCCAGCTGCGGTGCAGGCAGCCGCGGCAGAAGTTATGGCCGCACTCGATGGACACCGGGTCCTCGAAATAGTCCAGGCAGATGGAGCAGGTCAGGTCTTCCTGGAGGTCTTCGGCTTCCATGCCGATTCTCCGCCCCGGGGTCGGGGTCCGACGCGAGGCGAGGGAGTGCGGGCGGCGGGGAGGGGAAAGTGCCGTCCCTCCTCCGGGGCCTCGGGACCAGTCCCGGCGCGCGCTGGCCAACCGGCGGCCCCTCTCCGCGCGCGCCGCGGGGCCCGAGCGCGAGCCCGGCCGCCTCGGGGTTTCGGCTCCTCGAGGGCGCCGCGGGGCACGACGGGACGCGGGCTGCCCCTCGGGCCAACAATAGAGATGCGGAACTTGCTCTGGGACGCCTAGAGAGGACCGGAGGAGCCCTCGCGAGCCGAAGCTGGAGGAGCAAAGCGAGGCGGCGCTAAGGAGTTTGGCCTGTCCTTCACGTTGGAGAGGTGAGGTCAAGTTCTGGCGTCCTTGGCGAGCTGCAGTCGGGCGGGCGTTCTGGGAGTGCTGCAGCGCCAGGGCCTGGGGTGAGGGAGGTCTGTGCAGCTGGGCGTGGAGTGGGGGCGAATGAGGCGCCGGGCCAGTTTAGGCTTGCTCTCCCTGAAGTCCGTTCTTTCCATTCAGCCTTCATTCTTGGCCTCCACCCTCAAGAGCTAGTCGAGTTCTTGGAAAGGCAGGATTTCCTGCTGCCCCCGCGAAGCCCACCTACTCTCCTGGTGTTGGGTGAATTGGAGAGCCAGTATTCCAGGACGTGAGCAGGAAAGGGAGCGTTTAGCCGCCCACGAGCTAGTGGGGTGATGGCTGGTCGCCCTGCCACCCTGATTTCCCTCTCTTTCTTCCCAAGCACCCGAGACAAACACCAGGTAAAGGAAGCCCATTCTTTGAGCATGGGACACGTTCACCCAGCGCAGATGGGGCTTCTAACAGTTAAGTCAGGGTAAAGAATCTCGGGTTAGATGATCTTACCCACATCTGAGACTTCCCACCGGTGTCTTCGGTGGTTCAACTCCTAGGAGGTCTGTGGGTATGGGATGCGCTAAGCCAGCTCTGGGTGATCCGCTGAGTGGCTGTTATCTAAGATGCTAGAAAGGAGCAGATCCTGTAGCTTCAGCCCCAGCTGCCGGAGCCTGAGGAGGTCAAGACCAGGTGCCAAAACAATGCCTGGGGAGTGGAGCTGGAGCTGTCATAAGGAGGACATTATAAAGGATCTGCTGGGATGAGAAAAAATGAAATATGGCCTTTCGTAGCAACGTGGATGGAACTGGAGAGTGTGATGCTAAGTGAAATAAGCCATACAGAGAAAGACAGATACCATA
>NC_064815.1:26981947-27063067 GCF_023721935.1 Panthera uncia | reverse complement strand
CGGCGGAACTAAAGAGGCTGGTGGGGGAGGGGCGTGGCCTTTCTTGGGGCGTGGCTACCCTATTCGAAAGGCGGGGCCTCGGTGGAACCCAGCCTATGGCAGTTGAGAAGCCAGAGTGAAGGGGCTACAAGTCTAGTGCGAAGCCCGACCAATGGAGGGGGAAATTGGGGGCAGCGGGGGCGGGACCGAGGTGGAGCAGGGCTAAAGCCAGGGATCAGCGCGCCTGAGTCCACGTGACGGGGCGGCACGCCAAAGAGCTCGAAGAGCTCGGGCCGCACGAGGCTGCTGGAGCAGCGTGACTGTAACGTGGTGAACACGAGCTCGCAGACGCCCAAGCCTCGCGACAATTTCCAGTCCTGGGACGTGCCGTTGAGCTCGCGCCTGCGCACAACGTGTCTCGCGCCTTCCCGCGTTTTTCTGGATTCTTCCACCACCGGAAGAGAAGCAGCCGGCCCCTGTTCTGGTGGCGGGGTGAAGAACGCAGAACCCCGAGGGAGCCAAGGCTGTGATCTTTCCTCATCCCTGATCAGCCAGACGTCGCTATTCCAGGCTCAGACAGTGAGGCTCCTCTTTGACCCAAGAATACGCCCTCTCTCCGCACTCCCGGCCCTGAGAGAGGAACCACCCTCCTCCAAGCCTCAATGGCTTCCTCCACAGAAGCTAGGAACCCCAAGCCCCAGGCCCCAAGAGACTGACAGTCACTCCCGTCAGCGATTAGGAAGCTCCTCAGTCCACTTGCCCCAGGGTCAGTCAGAGATACCATCTGCTGGAAAAGTGGAGAACGAGAGTTTTCCTTTACTCCCTCAGTGTTTCTGCTCCAGTTCTAATGGTGACTGCGCCCGTAAATCGTTAAGTGCTTCCCATTCCATTCTATGTGGAATCAGGTTCTAGCCTGAAAATGAAAGACTGGGGTCTTTTTTTTCTTTTTCAATTTGTACCGCTTGAGCTGGTCTCCTTTGCACCGGGCAATCTACGTCTCCGACGCATGCAGAGAGGGGTCTGCTTTAAGCGGCTCTGGTGTGCGCATCGTGGCGGCCTTGGAGAGGATTCCAAACGCGCGGCCGTGATGTCTCTAATCCCCAGATGCCTTAGGTCAAGACGGTCATTTTTTGTGCGCACCCACACCCCACCCCCGAGTTGCAGAGCACTTCCCTTAGAAAGGAAGGGGATGGTCAGAGCTGAGGCTGGAGACGCGGTGGGCTAGAGGCCCTTTCCTCTCCTTACTTCCGCAGCTCGACCATCATGCCTACGCTGCGGTCCTCCTCCTCCCCAAGCAGTGTGTCCTCCCCACTGCGGAGAGCGTCGGGAGGCAGACAAAGGGTCTTGTCTGCATCTTCTAGTTCGTCTGTCAATATGCCCTGTGGTGACAGGGACTCGGACCAGACTGCAGAGGGGTGAGTGGAGTCGATGAGAGCTTGTTGCATTGCCTGGCCTTCTCCCACAGTGGGGGCAGCTTTCAGCTCTGTCTGCCCCTCTGTGTAAACATTAAGAGATGCACTCTCAGAGCAGTGACTCTCTCCTGCTTTGCTAGCTAATTGGGTTTTTCTACCCCCTCTGCCGTACATGTTGTAGACATCAAAAATAATATATCCACTTCCAAACCTATCATCCATTTGTACAAACTTTTCTTGCATATATTTGTATGTTCAGCATGTACATCCTCTGTTGGGAGTGGGGAGGTGGGGGAGGGAGAAGAGTTCTTTGTTTGCTCCTGACAAATAGTATATACTTGTTGGTTGGTGTGTGATCCTTTATTTGGGGATTTTATAAACAGGTTTGTCTATCCTCCTCTATTATCATTTACCAGCTTGTTTTGTGAAGGTTATAATAATATATCTTTTTTATCTTTCCAGGAATAAAATAACCTCATACAAGATCTGATTTATCTCCTGGTTATTTTTTTAATTGGCTTCCTCTGACTCATTTCTATCAGTGCCACTGTTGGAGAGAAGATTATATTATTGTTATAAATTTAACTCTAGTCAATACAACTTACAAACTTTTTTCAAGGGATGAAATTTAACTCTAGGCACATATTAACATCCAAGTTATATATGAGTAATATGCGACTTACCAGGCCATGCTGATTTTTCGCCACAGCAGTGATCCCTCTGCCTGTTTAAGTGAATATCACTTGATTTTCTTATTCAGAGAGAATATTAGGAAAAGGTTGTCCTTCACCCATCTCAGTTTCTCATTTTTCATCTTCACTGCTCTCTTCAAGTGAAAGCTTTCTTTTAAGATTTTTGTCTCTACTCCCTGTAACAGTAAACACATCTCTTATTTTTAAAAAAAAAAGACTTTATTTCACTTTGAGAGAAAGTACACATGTGCATGAGCAGAGGAGGGGCAGAGGGAGAGGGAGAGAGAGAATCTTAGCAGGCTCCACACCCAGCATGGAGCCTGATGCAGGGCTCGATCTCACAACTGTGAGATCATGACCTGAGCTGAAATGAAGAGTCAGTCACTTAACCGACTGAGCTACCCAGATGCCCGCTAAAGATTTTATTTTTAAGTAATCTCTACACCCAACAGGGCTTGAACCCACAACCTCAAGATCCAGAGCCACACATTCCACTGACTGAGCCAGCCAGACACCCCAACACATCTTAAGAAAATGTGAATATATTTTTCTCACAGAGAAAGGGCTACAGTCAGAGACAAAGAAATTCTAATTCATTTACCCTTGTATATAAAGACTGGGGTGTTGTATCTAAGGAGAACCACATTCCCTCATAGGGATAGTGATTCTTTGTCAGCTGATGAAGGCAGTGACTTTGAAGACAGCCTGAGACACAGTGTGAAGAAGAGAGCAGCAAAACGACCACTCAGGACAACCCCAGTGAGTCAGTCCGTTTTGTTTTGCTTTTGAATTTGGTCTGGGAAGCAGCAAAAGAAAACCTAGAAAAAGCCTCAGATGATATGTTTGATGAAAGGATAAAATTTAAAGAGCATTAAGGGACAAAAATAAGAATAGGGAAAATTTTGAAGAAAGATAAGAGAAAAGGGTAGTAAGGGCATAAAGAAATAGGAATGGGCCTAAGGGACTTTTTTAAAAGAGAAGAAAATAATAAAGTTCACAATATAAGAATTAGTTATTTCAGATCTCAGTAACTCAAACTCTGCTGTGAAATTGGCAGCTTAAGCCTACTTGTGTGACAATGATGAGACTAAGTGTTAATATCACTTCTACTTTTTAAGGATATTCATGATCTCTTTATACTTACTAGGTGGCCAAACATCCAAAGAAGGGGTCCCGAATGGTACGTGGTCATGGCCAGAAAGACTCAGAACCACCAACCAGTGATCTTTTTGATGCTGTGAAAGCTGCCAAAAGTGACATGCAGGTAAAACGGTGTCTCACCCTCTGTTTCTTGATACTATCTCACTCTTTGTAGGATAAAAAGAGAAGGACAAATGTTTACAAAATTGATTTAATGTGGACATGTTAGGGAATATAACCTATATCAGGAAAGAGAGATAAGACCATGGAGTGAATCCTTGGAATGATGTAAGGGAGACCTTGGATGAGAGAGAATGCTCCTTTCCTAAAAGTGTCACAGAACAAGGTGGATTTTGCTTTTATTGACTGATGGAGGAGGCAGGCAGAGGCATTGGATTGTCTAGAGAGGAAATGTTATGGGTGGCAACTTGTTCACCCTTGTGACTTTTTAGCTCCATTTTAACAGTTACACCTAATCCTTTTTTCTCTCTCCACATTTCTTTTTCCATAATTTTATTGTAATTCTATTATCATCTAAAAGTGTAGAAGGCTCATGTATAATTTAAAAATTTTGAATAATCACCCAGATCTCTAGTCCCACCTCAAGAAATGAAACATTAATAGGGCCACAGTAGATCTTCTCTCCACCTGGCTGGCCCCCACAGTCCCCTCACCACCCAGAGATAACCACTAGAGTAAATTTTATGTTAATCATTCCCTTGCCTTTCATTATACTTTTGTCACCAGAGAATGTGTTTTTTTTAAATAAGTGAGCAGTTCTTTATATGTATAGTCTTCTGTGACGTACTTCGATTGTTTGAGATTTAGTCATATTGATGTGTAGTATAGGTTTTTAGTTTCTAGAACAGTTTTAGATTTTCAAATATAGGAAGTTTTTCTATTTATATTTTTGTTACTGATTTCTAACTTTATTGCATTATAGTCAGAAAATGTGGTCTTTGAAACTTATGGAGACTAGCTTTATTACTTAGCATTTAACCCATTTCCAAAACTATTTCACCTGTGCTCACAGAAGATGTGTATTCTCCAGTTGTTGGGTAGAGTGTTCTCTAGGGTGAGATCAAAACTCCCAAATGGTACAAATGTGATACTGTTTTGATCTTTCTACTAGGTGTTAGGGTTTCCTTGTTTTTGGTCTGGTATGTCAATTACAGAGAGATGTATTAAAACCCACAAAGATGTTCTCTTTAGTTACTACTTTTGTATTCATGCCTATCTTTGCCTTAAGCATTTTGAGCATTTGTTGCCTAGTAAATTGAACCTTTTATTGTTATTTACTGTCACTTTTTATATTTTAAGATAAACAGTTCTGTTTTTTTATTAACATAATCTATACTAGCTTTATTTTTAGTTACTATTTGTCTGATACCTTTTTTATCCTTTTACCTTCAATCTATGTATGTTTGGAGTGTGTCTCCTGCATATAGCGTATATCTAGATTATGTTATTCAATCCATTCTGCCAATCTTTCCTTTAACAAGAGAGTTTGATTCATTTATATTTATTGGCACTATTGATACATTTGAATTTGTTTCTCCCATTTTATGTGCTTCCATTTTGTCTTAGCTTTTCTGTTTCTTTTTCTCCTTTACTTCCTTGCTTTTGGATTCTGTCTTCTATAAGGACCTATGCACACTTTAATTCTAATTGCCCCTTCCAATTTACATGCTGTCTTGTAGTGTTTTATTTGTATCTATTTCCCTTTCCAACAAATTAGACATTGCTGTTTTATAAAGTGTTTGTTTGTATTTACCTGCATTTGTATCATTTTATTTATCATTCCTTCTCAAATCTTCTGTAAAAATTCATTCTCTTGCTGTTCAGAGTTTCTCCTTTAAAATTTGTTAGGTAGAGTTTATTAACTCTTTGTTGTTGTTGTTGCTTGTATGAAATGTCTTTTACCCTTGTTCTTGAAAGGTTATTTTCTGGGTGTAGAAGTCTAAGAGGACATTTTTCTGCTTCAGCACATTAGAAAGATTATTCCACTGCCTTCTAACTTCACTTATTGCTGGTGAAAGTCAGCTGTCAGTTTAAGTTAGCACTATCTACTACAATAATTTGTAATGATGGAAATGTTGCATATCATCATTTAGTATAGTATTCACTAGCCACATGTGGCTGTTGAGTACTTGAAATGTGACTGGTGTGACTGTGGAACCGGATTTTAATTTTCATTTGATTTAATTTTAATAGCCACATATGGCTAGGGGCTTATGGATTAGTTCAAATCTAATTTGTAAGTGGTTTTGTTTGTAAGTGTTATATGCAGATCCTTTGTAAGTGATCTCTTTTTGCCCTGTTTTTGAGATTTATTTTGCTTTTGTGTTCTGATGTTTTGTATAATGTTTATAGGTGTACATTTTCTTTTCCTCTGTTATGTTTGAAATCTATTGGCTTCCAGGCTCTAAAGATTGGGGTCTTTCAACAACTATGGAAAATTCTTTTCAAATACTGCCTCTTCGTCATTCCATTATCTTGTTCTGAAATTCAATTAGACATTAATTAGAACTTCTCACTCTATTCTCCATGTCTCTTAATAGCTCTGTCACTGTTTCTGTTAGTCTGTCCAGGCTGCATTTTGGATACTTTCTTTGATTTAATCTTCTAGTTCACTCAGCTTTTGTTTTTCTGTGTCCAATCTGCCTTTAAACCATTCATTAAAATGGGTTTTACATTTTTTTTTTCATTTTTACAGATTTTTGGGGGGTCTTTTTTCAAAATTGATTGTTCTTTGCTTCTGGTTTAAAGCTTCACTTTTATTTTTTTATTCATAGCATAATTTATAATCTGTGATAACTTTAATGTTTGAAATCTATGAATATGATTCTGCTGTTTTTTCTGCTAATTCTTACTTTCAGTGCCTTATTTCTTTACTAAGTTTCACACTTTGAGCTGCTCATTGTCTCTTGGAGTTCTATACTTTGGACCCTATATTTTGGAGTTCTATATTTTGGAATTCTTTGGGGCCTGAATTAAAGGTGTGGTTTGTTTGTTTGTTTGTTTGTTTGTTTGTTTTTAAAGGTGTGTTTTTAAGAGAGGAACCTGCTTGGCTTGGCTTGGCTGTAGTTGACTGGGGACCCTCCACAATCACTTTGAATTAAATTCTCTAATTGAGAGTATTCTGGTCGTATAGGGAGTGTGGATCTAGACTGCAAATCTAGACCTGAGAGCTGACATGCGGTTATGAATTTTCAAGGACGAGTTCTTTTTTTTCCTTCCACCCCACGTTAACGTCCTAACAAGCTGGTGTTCATGCTGTCCCCTTCTGACCTGTGGGTTTATTTTTCATTCCTGTTTTCATGCTAACATGACTTTTTGCAGCACCTCGCTTTATCGCAGGAGCCTCCTTTTGGACCTCTCTTCTTGGAAAGCCCAAAAGCTCGATCTCCTATGCTCTGCATTCCATGCAGCTATCTGGACAGAAAGTCATGGTTCCTGGGGTTCCATAGAACCCTCAGGGCAAGAATCAGCTTCCTTATCTCCCAGGATTGCTACCCTCACTTCATTTTGGGCCTATACGGAATTCTACCTTTCATTCCAGTTCAGCAATACGTTTTAAAAGATGTTTTTAACATTTTAATCAGAAGTTTAGCTGTTTCAGTTGGTACAATCATACAGGATTTCCATTCTGTCATATTGCCAGAAATAGAAATCATCCACCTTTTTTTTCCTAGTCTTTGGTGGATGAGTGGCTGGATACCTACAAGCAAGACCAGGATGCAGGATTCCTGGAACTCGTTAACTTTTTCATCCGATCTTGTGGATGTAAAGGTAAGGAAACTCCTACCCCTTTCTAATCCCTAGCCCTTTGCTCCTATGTTATAGAACTTTTGCTACATTTAGATGAGTAGGACTAGGAATCGCCTAAATAAAGAGAGAAGGTTAAGCATATGAAAAGTTTCACTGATTTGACCACATTGTAGATTGGTAAGTAGGAAAGTGGTCCAGTTAGGGAACTATGTTGGTTTGGTTTGGAGATAAGACCCTTTGGGGAAAAGTAACTAATCACACTAATGTGAGGCCAATGATACTCACAAATTTGAAAATAGACCATTAGACATCTTTTAGTCTTCCTATCTTTAGATGAAATCATCCTTCATTATTCCCTATTTCTCAGATACTTCCTTCCATATTTCTCCACTGAAGCTGTGGATTCCCCAGATCCCCACAGGTCATGACCTAACTTATTGGGGTAAGATAATCTCAGGCAGGTTGTGTTATAAGAATCCAGAATTTGTGTGGTTTTTTTGCTTTATTTATTTTTTATTTGGGTTTAAAGAAAAAAATTGTAATGTTTATTTGTTTTTGAGAGAGAGAGAGAGAAACAGAGTGTGAGCAGGGGAGAGGCAAAGAGAGCCAGAGACACAGAATCCCAAGCAGGCTCCAGGCTCTGAGTTGTGAGCACAGAGCCCGACATGGGGCCCAAACTCATGAGCCATGAGATCATGACCTGAACCAAAGTTGGACACCCAACTGACTGAGCCACCCAGGTGCCCCAGGATTTTTTTTTTAAACTATTCTTTTCCATTGCTTGATTCCTTTGGGTTTTCTAGAAAGGTTGCTTTAACAGCAGATACACAGTTTGATGGCAGCAGGTTTAGGACTGGGATTTAGGTTTTCTGATTCCCCACCTATGCTCTTTTCAGTATATTTCCTAGCTCATCTTCAGGTGTATGTGCAAATGGTCACAGTGTCCTGTTATTTTTCTTGTAACTACTTCACCTCCTCCATTCCTCAGGCAATGTAACCTCCGAGATGTTCAAGAAGATGTCCAACTCAGAGATCATCCGGCACCTAACAGAACAGTTTAATGAGGTGGAGGAAGACAATCAGAATTCTCTTGCCACACTTATTTCAAAACACAAGGCCCATTATCCCCTTCTTTCTAACTGTGGGAAATAGGATAGCTTTTGGAAGAAGGAGTTCAATCTCTTGGGGGCAAAAGGGACCCATAGATGTTATCTGAATATGCCTCTGAAGTTGAGAATAGCAGGAAATGAGGTATAACAGAGAAAGATTTTTACTATACTATTGGGTTTTGACATCCAAAGTCCCTATGGTTTCATAGACTTGGTAGTACTTTTTCTCATTCAGTTCATAAACCCTTCTATAGGATTCAGGAGAGTATCCCCTGACAGCACCGGGTCCATCCTGGAAGAAGTTCCAGGGCAGTTTCTGTGAATTTGTGAAAACATTGGTCTATCAGTGCCAGTATAGCCTCCTCTATGACGGCTTCCCTATGGACAACCTCATCTCCCTGCTCACTGGCCTCTCAGACTCCCAAGTCCGTGCCTTCCGTCACACTAGCACCCTGGCTGGTGAGCATTCATTTTTAGTGTATAAATGTTCTTTTGGGGATTTCCTGTGTTCTCTGGTCTCTGAATTCTTCTTAGCCTTTCAAGCCCTGGCTTCTTTTACCCTGAACTTCAACCAAGTTTCTCACTAGTAGTATTGCAAAAAAGGATAGATTACAGTGACAGTTTCCAGTCTTAACTTGTTTCTTATAGCTCAACAGCTGGGAACATGCTGAGGATTAAAAGAAGCCCAAAAGGGGGAGAAAAAAAATGTCCAGAACAGTCTTAGGATTTTAGGGTCACCCGCTCTAGCTTTTCATTTTGAGTCCCCTTCCTTTTTCTTTCCTTCTTTTCTTTCTTTCTGTGGCAGAGGTGGCAGCAGCCATGGTGGGTTACCCCCAAGTGCCCCACTCCCTGCTTCCTCCTCTTCTTCCCACTGGAACCACAAGATGCTTTTTTTTCTTCCTTTTTAAAATCTGTCCTCCCTCCTCTGACCTAAGTAAAAATTCCCTTTTCTTGTTTTTCCTGGCTCAAAGCCATGAAGCTAATGACCTCCCTGGTAAGAGTTGCCCTCCAACTGAGTCTGCACAAAGACAATAATCAGCGGCAGTATGAGGCTGAACGAAATAAGGGACCAGGACAGAGAGCTCCTGAGCGACTGGAGAGCCTGTTGGAGAAACGCAAAGAGGTAAAAAGTGTTCCCTGCCTCTTCCCCCCCCACCCCCCCCCCTCTCAGCTTCATCCACTGTTGCTGAAGCCCGTTTCACCCCTGCCCACACACTTCTCTCTTGTAAGGCACAGGCCCCTAAGCAACCTTTTGGGTCATGAACAGTGGAGTCTGACAGTAGTCTAATAGACCCATCCTGTCAGAGGTCATTGCATGCTTATCTTGTTTCTGGGATGTGATCTCAATGAATTAGTTCTAACTCAGAGTAAATTTTAGAGTTCTTTATAATCCCACTTTTGCTTAGTTTCCATTATCTACATTCATTACCAGGAATGTTTTTAAGTGCTGTGCTTGCGTCTCATGCAAGGAGTTAATTTTTGACTTTCTGGTCAACTATATAGTCTGGAGATCACCAGAGTATTAAAGGCCAACCACTGATGAGGGAGGCCAACTGTTTGAGGACTGGAAAGTGACTGGCTTTTCAATCACTCCTGGACTGTTCCAATTAGCTACCAGTTCCATGGCCTTATATAACTTCCAAGCTTCCATTTCCTTTTCTTTAAAAAAGGGGATAATTCTACCTTTTTATGAAGATTAAATAGATGGTGAGTGAATAGTCTGGCACATAGTGGACACTTGGTTTATTTCCTTTTATACTTAAAGACAACTGGAGGACATAAGCTCTAACAAAATCTTTTACACTGATTAAACCCTCAAACAGCTGTGCCTGTCATGAGACACTGATTTTCCCCCTACTCTCTCTTAGTAATATCTCTTAGTATCTGAGACTCCTCCAGCATGAGGTTGGCAGGACTCCCCATGCCTAACCACAACAATTGACTGTCTTCTCACCCCTCACCAAGATTTCTTCCATGGTAAACCTTCTTTCCTTACTCTCTCTTACTATTTTCAATGTCAGTATGATCTTAAACCTTATGTGTATTAGGTCTGTCTCATATCCTATGTATAATACCGTGAATCTTTTTTTTTTTACTTGTCTAGGCTCTTGCTTTATCAGTCATTATTTCTCTTTTTGTTTTTAATCCCTCTCTCCCCACTGTTCTCTTCACTTAGAAATGTCTGTAGGCCTTTGAATCTTCCCTTTACTCTTTCTCTCTATGAACTACTCCATTTCTATCCTTTTTAGTATTTTCTTACTTCCTTAATATCCAACTGAATCCATTTTTTACTACCTAGCTTCTCTCCCCATTTTTCTTTGAAATTATTCTTTCCAAAACAGTGACTTTTTTTTTTACTTTTTTTTTTAACGTTTATTTATTTTTGAGACAGAGAGAGACAGAGCATGAATGGGGGAGGGACAGAGAGAGAGGGAGACACAGAATCAGAAGCAGGCTCCAGGCTCTGAGTCATCAGCCCAGAGCCCGACACAGGGCTCAAACTCACGTGCCGCGAGATCGTGACCTGAGCTGAAGTCAGACGCTTAACCAACTGAGCCACCCAGGCGCCCCAACCACTGACTTTTTAATCCCTATAGTCAGTGGTCTTTTCTTAATTTCCTTTTTCCAAACTTCTATAGAAATTGGTACTGATGACAACTTTTCCTCCTTCTGTCCCTCTCTCTCTTTCCTTTTCTTTTCAATATGAAATTTCCCAAACATTCTGACAGAGAGAAACACTGGCAGAGTGAACATCATATACGAATTATCTAGATTTAACAACTAATATTTCATTATATTTGTTTCTTCTAATTTTTTGTTATTTAAATTTTTTTTAATGTTTATTTTTGAGAGAGAGAGCGAGCGAGAATGAGTGGGGGAGGAGCAGAGAGAGAGCGAGACACAGAATCCGAAGCAGGTTCCAGGCTCTGAGCTGTCAGCACACAGCCTGAAGCAGAGCTCAAACCCATGAACCGCAAGTTCATGACCTGAGCTGAAGTCAGACACTTAACTGACTGAGCCACCCAGGTGCCCCAGTTATTTTTTTATTTTATAGTAAATTATATATATACTGGTATTTCCACCTAAAGACTTAAATATGTTCTCTGAAAATTATTTTAAAACTTATCATCCAAAAAAATTATTCCTGCATTAACTCAATACCATTTTCACATTCAAAAATATTAATTATTCCTTAATATTTTCTAATTCCAATTCATATTTAAATTTCCCTGTGTATCCCCAAAATGGCTTTTATATCTGATTAATTCCAACCAGGATCTAATTAAGGATTATGATGCATTGCATTTGTTGTATTTCTTAAGCCTCTTTTAACCTCTGCCTCTCCCATCCCCCCCCTCCCCATATATTGATTTATTGAAGAGGTAGGGTCAGTTGTGTTCCTTTATAATTCTGCTTCCTTGATATCTATTCATCTAATCCAGGGTTTCTCAACAATGGCACTGTTGACCTGGGGCCTGTCTTGACATTGCAGAATGTTTAACAGCATCCCTGGACTCTATCCACTAGATGGCAGTAGTACCCCCTCCCATTAGTGACCACCAAAAATGTTTTCAGAAGTTGCTAAATGTGCCTTGAGGGGCCCTAGTTGAGGACCATTGGTCTAATCTCTTCCTTTTCTTCTTCTGCTAGGTTTTCTATTTCTATCAAATAAACTGCATTTATTTAAAAATTCATGTTCTCAATTGTAAGTCAAAAAATCTGTGTAACTACCAGCTAGTGCCTCTGAATAGCCAAAAATAACCAGACCCAGAGGTGATATTATTTTTTCCAAACACAAAGAATCCTCTGAGTCGGTGGTTGACTCTACAGCTTCTTCCAGAATTTAGAAGGTTGAAAAGAAACCTAGGATATCAGGGGTTCAGATTATGTCCTGTAATAAAAGGAAGTAAGTGGAAGTCATACTTTTCTATATACTTTTGGGGCACAAGAAAGATTGACCTGTTACTCCCTGTCTTCCAGCTCCAAGAACATCAAGAGGAGATTGAGGGGATGATGAATGCGCTCTTCAGGGGGGTCTTTGTGCATCGGTACAGGTGAGTGAATGCGCTCCTCTCGTTGAAACAGCTGGTCCTTGGTTATGGAATCTGTAAACGTAGCAAGATGTCCCTCCGTTATAACCCTGGTAATTTGGTTAGTCCTAGTGCAAATGCAGCTGGAGCAAAAACTTTGACAACAGATGTTTTAAATTAGTAAGGTTTAGTTCACCCCCAACTCCAGAGGCTCTTGTAAGCTCTTTTGGGAGAGAAAATAAGAGAATAAGGCACTGTTGAGTATTATTCTGCTCCAGCTTTGCCTAAGATCTTCCCTTCCCCATCTTCCTGGAGCTTGAGACCTGAGAAGACCACAGCAGAGAGACAAAAGGCAGGGCTTTTCTGAGCATTTGCAACTTGGCAGGCCTTTTCCTAGCGCAGCCTGCTGTTTCACTGGGCTAAAGGCAGGGGAGTTTTACACTGTTTAAAAGAACTGGTGGAATTAAGTTAAAAATAGCATCCATATTTTTTTTCTCACTGTTACCTAGATTTCAACCTCTGCCTTTCCAGAACTCTTCAGCTGATTTAATATTTTCTTCAAGTGGAAATTTGGCCAACAGTTAAACTGACTTCCAAAGTCAGTTTTAAAAGGGGCATGGAAAATAAGCTCAATTATTTTATGCAGTATTACCAAAAAAATGTTAATTTTTTATTTTTAAATATTTATTTGAGAGAGAGAGAGAGAGAGAGAGAGAGAGAGAGAGAATCCCAAGCAGGCTCTGTGCTGTCAGCACAGAGCCCATCATGGTGCTCAAACTCACGAATTATGAGATCATAATCTGAGCCAAAATCAAGAGTCAGATGCTCAACCAAGCAAGCCACCCAGGTGCCCCTAGAAAATATTTATTGTTTATATATTTACATTGGGAGGGAAAAATGAAAGGCTTGGAGCATGTTGTTCAGTCAAGAAAGTAGATTCTTCTATGGCAGGGAGATGTCTGGGTGGATGGAAAGTGAATTTAGAGAAAGATGGTGATAGGGGTCAGTTTATCTCTCTGTGCCTAGGGACATCCTTCCTGAGATCCGTGCTATCTGCATTGAAGAGATTGGGTCTTGGATGCAAAGCTACAGCACATCTTTCCTCACTGACAGCTATTTGAAATATATTGGCTGGACCTTGCATGATAAGGTCAGTGTTGAGTCAGCTTCTTTTCCTCTGTTACCCTCACCATCTTCCCTGTCTCAAGACATCACAGCTTTTCCTGGCCCTGCTGCTTAGGAGCTTCACTAGTGATCAGCCCATCAAGACAGTGAACCTCAAAACTCCGCAGTATTGGGGAGGGTAGGATGAGGTAGAAGAGAGAAAGATATATCCAGGAGATGAACACCTTAAAACCAGAGTAGAGAAAAACTTTCCCTAGAAAAAAGCAAGAAAGCTATTAATGGATTGGTGATACAGGTGCTAGGGTGATAGCCAAAAGATCCTTTTCTTTTTTTTAATGTTTATTTATTTTTGAGAGAGAGACAGAGGGTGTGAGTGGGGGAGGGGCAGAGAAGGAGGAGAGAAAGAGAATCCCAAGCAGGCTCCACAATGCCAGTGCACAGCTCAACGCAGGTCTCGATCCCATGAACTATGAGATTATGACCTTAGCTGAAATCAAGAGTTGGACACTGAACCAACTCAGCCATCCGGGTGCCCCAAAGATCCTTTTCATTATGATTGCTAAATTCTGCTGTGATCTTTTCATTTTTTTATATAAGAAGACAGCTGTCTGTTGTCTCTGAGTCACCCCAAAGTCCTCAGCATAGAGGACACCAAAGCCCAGAAAGAGTAATCTGAGAGAGGGGCATGGAAGCCCAGTGGGGGTTGAGTAGAGGAATAGTTAGTCATATTCCATTTTCCTCAATAGCATCGCGAAGTCCGTCTGAAGTGTCTCAAGGCTCTAAAAGGGCTGTATGGCAGCCGGGATTTGACTGCCCGTCTGGAGCTCTTTACCAGCCGCTTTAAGGTAAAATTGGGACAGTATTCCTGTGCTTGGCTCTTTCTTTGGTTCCTGTTTCCCTCACCCCATCTTTCCATTCCTATTGCTCTTATGTGTCTACAGCTATCCCAGCCTCTGCCTACTCATTCTCTTTAGGAATCTCTCAAATTCTAAGAGAGCGTAATGATTTGGGATGGATACAATGAAGTACTGAGCAACGTTCTCTCTCCTTATAGGACCGGATGGTTTCCATGGTCATGGACCGAGAGTATGATGTGGCGGTGGAAGCTGTCAAGTTACTAACACTCATCCTTAAGTGAGTCCTGGGGAATGGGGAGGCACGCATCTCAGACTTCTACCTTTCCAGCATTAGGCAGGCCCTTCCAGAGTCCTGTCCCTCCGCTTGTCACAGGTTGACTCTTCTTTCTGTAACAGGTTGAAAGACAGGTCATTCCTGAGTTGCAGGATCTCCAGGGGGGATATTTCTTATCTTCTCTAACTCTCCATACTTTTCTGTTTTCCACTCTTCATTTAAAAGTTCTTGGGCGCCTGGGTGGCTCTTTCGGTTAAGCGTCCGACTTCGGCTCAGGTCATGATCTCGCGGTTTGTGAGTTCGAGCCCTGCATCGGGCTCTGTGCTGACAGCTCAGAGCCTGGAGCCTGCTTTGGATTCTGTGTCTCCCCGTCTCTCAGCCCCTCCCCTGCTCATGCTCTGTCTCTCTCTGTCTCTCAGTAATAAATAAGTGTTAAAAAAATTAAATATTAAAAAAAAATAATAAAAATAATAATAAAAGTTCTTTGTCAGCTAATCCTCATTGATTTTTGTTGTTGTTGTTCCTCTTTTGGATTGTTCCAAATCCTTATTTGCCTCTTTGTGTTTCTAGCCCCAGTTGTGCTAGGGGACATCCTTCATATCCACCTGCTTTTTCTCCTTTTCTCTTGGCAGGAACATGGAAGGGGTGCTGACAGATGCAGACTGTGAGGGCATCTACCCAGTTGTATATGCCTCTAACCGAGCCCTGGCCTCTGCTGCAGGGGAGTTTCTCTACTGGAAGTGAGTAGGGTCCTCTCATTTGTTCCTTTAACACCCTCCTGTGTTGTTTTTTCTCCTGTGTCTGCTGCTGCTCTTCCCAATGACCACCCCGCATACCTGTTAAAGTCTCTCTTTTGTTGCTTTCCCCCTCTTAACTCCTTGAGGCTTTCCTTGGCTCTGCACCTCTTTTCCTCACACGTCTCCTTGGACTCTTTCTTTCTTTCATGGAGATTATTCCACTCCTCATTTGCTCCCAGGTGTGCCCTTTCCCTGTGTTTGTTCTACCAGGCTCTTCTACCCTGAGTGTGAGACTAAAATGGTCAGTGGGAGAGAGCGACGCAGAAGTCCACGTGCCCAGAGAACTTTCTTCCACCTTCTGCTGTCCTTCTTTGTGGAAAGTGAGGTGACGTATGGGAAGGAACTATTTGGCTGTTGTGCATAAAGACCTGTGAGTAGAAAAGGATGGGACTGGCACTACAGGAAGGAGAGACATGGTTTGTCAGTAGCCACTTCCCAGAATTTTCTAACATAGCTTCAGTAACTTAACATGTACCTTCTTCCACAGCTCCATAACCATGCTGCTTATTTAGTAGACAGCCTGTGGGACTGTGCAGGGTCTCAGCTGAAGGACTGGGAGAGTCTGACAAGCCTGTTGCTGGAGAAGGACCAGAGTGCGTGCCACCTGGTAGCTGGAGGAGGGGTCATTTCCCCCATGAGGCATAGGTGTCCTGGGCAGTGGGGGAGTTGGGGTGACTTGGGAGATGGAGGGTGGCTAATTTGTTATTCTGGTTTTCATCCTCCTGCCAACCCAGACTTGGACGATGTGCAGGAGAGCACATTGATTGAGATCTTGGTGTCCAGTGTTCGGCAAGCTTCTGAAGGTCACCCACCTGTGGGGCGGATCACTGGGAGGAAGGTATGGTGTGAAGGGTGGGTGGGTTGGTTAGCAATAAAAGTCCAGACAGGTATGGTCTATCTTCACCCTCAAGCCTTGGGTTAGGGTGTCTCTTCTCTGCCCCTCAAAGAATTCTGTTTCTAGAAAAATAAATTTGAAGGAGGTGCCAAATGAATTATCTTTTCCTTCCTGGGCAGATGAGATTGTGGGGAGGAGGGATACACACGCACTCCCTATGGACCTAGTGTTTTTCCATATCTTTCCCTATACCCCCAAATGACTAATTCCAGGGCTTAACCCCGAAAGAACGTAAGATCCAAGCCGATGACAAGGTGAAGCTGACAGAGCACCTCATCCCCCTGCTACCCCAGCTCCTGGCCAAGGTAGAGCTGCCCTACCATTCAGTACCTGGGAATGAGAGGTGAAAGGAAATGGCCCCCAGTGAGGACTGGGAGTAAGACTTAGCATACATTAGCTAGTGATTAGGTCTCCCTCTCAACCCCTACAGTTCTCAGCTGATGCGGAGAAGGTTGCTCCCTTGCTCCAGCTTCTTAACTACTTTGACCTCAACATCTACTGCACGAGGCGCTTGGAGAAGGTGAGTAGAGAGGAAGGTAAAGTTCCTACACCTTGCTGCTTTCTTGGTAGGACCAAAGGTTCCACTGCCAGTATCTGGTTCTCAGGAACCCAGGTTCCAGAAAAATCAATAAGCCTTCCCTTCCATAGGCATCTTCCCCTTGAAAGTTAATGCTTTCAATCGTATTTCTCATCTCCCCCAACCCCACTCCCCTCCAGAAGACTTGCCCCCTCTTTTCCTTGCCCAGAGCACTGTGTTCTCCCATCTCTTTTTCTGTCAGCACCTGGAGCTGTTCTTGCAGCAGCTCCAGGAGGTGGTGGTGAAGCACGCGGAACCCACGGTGCTTGAGGCAGGTGCTCATGCCCTCTATCTGCTCTGTAATCCTGAGTTCACGTTCTTCGGCCGGGTAGACTTTGCCCGCAGCCAGCTGGTGGATCTGCTGAGCGACCGCTTCCAGCAAGAACTTGAAGAGCTGCTGCAGGTAGGAACTGGGGCTGAAATATGGGAAGCCCCAAACTTGGGTCCGAGGGGCCGCTAGATGGGGAATGTGGATCTATGCGTTCTTGGGAAAATCCTGTTGTGGACCTTTTCTCTCCCTCAGTCGTCCTTCCTAGATGAGGATGAGGTGTACAGCCTGGCGGCCACTCTGAAGCGCCTGTCTGCCTTCTACAAGTGAGCAGCTCACCTCCCATTCCCTCTTCCTATTTCTACTGGTGTCTGTGGTGGTGATTCCTCTCATTCTGTTCCTGCATCATGTTTCCATCTCTTCCCCAAAGTGCTCACGACCTGACTCGCTGGGAGCTCTATGAGCCATGCTTCCGACTCCTCCGGAAGGCTGTGGACACAGGAGAAGTTCCTCACCAGGCAAGTAGATGAGTCGGAGATGTGGAGGCAGAGGGGAGTTTTTAAGGGCCCTGTGTCCCAGGTGGCCGACTATCCCAGGCAGTTCTAGTCCCAGGGGTGCAGAGGAGACACGAGAGGAAGAGCATGTGCATATCTTTCCTTCAGTTCCACTTTAGAAGGTGAACTGTACTTTCCAGTGCCTGAAAACAGCCATCCTCTCTGGTTCCCGGGGAGTCAAGGATAATGTTGAGGAATTGTAGGAGACATCAGATAAATAAAGAAGAGGTGGCATTCCTGTCCAAGACAGAATGCTCTGAAGATTGTACAGAATCAGATCTTTTTCCCCCAGAGAAGGAATCAGGTCTCTTCTAATCTCATTTTCTCTCTTCACTCCTTTGTGTTGCTTTCTGTCTTTTCCTTTCTCTCTTCCTCCCTCTTTCCCTTTCTGCCCTTCACTCCTGACTCCCCCATTTTTGTAACATTTGGTTGTTACAGGTGATGCTGCCAGCCTTGACTCTTGTCTATTTTTCCATTCTGTGGACACTAACCCACCTTTCTGGATCAGGTGCTTCCCAGGTGAATATGGGTCTGAGTAGGGAGAGTGGGAATGGAGGAGCCTGTGTCTCCATTCCTCCTCCTCAAACCACTGTCTCCACAGAAGCAGCTGTTGAGTTTGAAGGACAGGATGGTGGCATTCTGCGAACTCTGCCAGAGCTGCCTCTCGGATGTGGCTTCTGAGATCCAGGAGCAGGTTAGCATTTCCTCAAGTGGGACCAAGGAGGCATGTCACTTCTCATGGTCTGAGGAAGCCTTGTTCTAAGGAGAAATTAGCTGTGTAATTTCTGTCTTGTGAATATCCTGTCCTCTTCAAGCATTCTTTTTTCTCCCCCTCCCAACAGGCTTTTGTCTTATTAAGTGATCTACTTCTCATCTTCAGCCCTCAGATGATTGTAGGGGGTCGCGATTTTCTTAGACCCCTTGTCTTTTTTCCTGAAGCCACGCTCCAGTCTGAACTAGCCAGCTTCCTCATGGACCATGTCTTCATCCAGCCTGGAGAACTGGGCAGTGGTACAAGGACTCTATACCTGGGGCTCAGGAAGGGTCTGGGGCTTGGGCCTGCCTCAGGCATATAAGGGCAGGAGTCCTAGATCTGTGGTTCTGATCTTTCCATTCTGCTTTTGATGTGAGCCAGGTCATTCCCAGGAGGATCATTTACAGATAGAGCAGCTGCACCAGCGGCGCCGCCTCCTGGCTGGGTTCTGCAAGCTGCTGCTTTATGGGGTGCTGGAGATGGATGCAGCCTCAGATGTTTTCAAACACTACAACAAGGTACAGTGAGGCGTCAGGCTGAGTGAGCACAGCCACGACTTCAGATGCTGGAACACTGCAGGAAAGAACGTGGCAAGGATGACAGTACCAGGCTTGAAGAAAAGCAGGAGGAAAAAGGCAACAGGAGTTTAGAACAAGGGGACAAAGAGGAATTGGTAGTAAACAATTACAGAAAAAAAGCTGTTAGGAAATTAATTGGAGAGAAAGTAAGCTTATTCATCCTGTCCAGAATCTTTTTGTTTTTTTCTGTGAACCCAGTCTCCGTAAACTGGGGTAATATAAGAAGAAAAAAAAAAAAAAAAGAATGGAAGATGTGTACCTCAGTTGCCTTAACTCACCATTGTATTGATTTCTGTTTACTGTGAGCACTTCTTCCCAAGAAATGGGCTCTGAGCAGAATTTCTTCCCATATTTATTTGCCTAAACTCTGAGGTCTTCGGGCTTTGACCTATTGGTCTAGTCTGAGTTGTTTTATACTTAGATTCATGTTTCCTGACTTAACTCACTTTAGGAAGGAGACATGATGAGAAATGTAAAGGAAGAAACAACAGAACCGGTCTTGCCCTGTGGCCAAACGATATCTTCTTCATTTCCTGTCCCTCAGTTCTACGGTGACTATGGTGACATTATCAAGGAAACATTAACTAGAGCAAGGCAGATTGACCGAAGTCATTGTTCCCGAATCCTGCTGCTGAGCCTCAAGCAGGTACTCCCTTCTGCCTGGAATACCTCTGACCTGTGATATGCCTTCCCTGTAGCCCACAAACTCTCTGCTCACCCTCAGCCATTTAGAATGTGAGATCCTTAAGGAACTTTCTAGTTTATTTTGACTCTTAACTTTACTTGACTGTCTTCTTCATAACTAGTAAGTCTGTAGAAACTATTAGGTGATGGGCAGTTTCCCCAACTTCATAGAAATTGAACTATCAGGACATAGGAGCACCAACAATAAAGCGATGGGAAATACCTAATTTTTTTCTGCCCTGTTCTCTGTCAGTCTCTTCAGTTACTAGGGACATTTTTTTTTTTTAACATTTATTTATTTTTGAGACAGAGAGAGACAGAGCATGAACGGGGGAGGGGCAGAGAGAGAGGGAGACACAGAATCTGAAGCAGGCTCCAGGCTCTGAGCCATCAGCCCAGAGCCTGACGCGGGGCTCGAACTCACGGACCGCGAGATCGTGACCTGAGCCGAAGTCGGACACTCAACCGACTGAGCCACCCAGGCGCCCCGGGACATTTTTATTGCTACAGAGCAAGGGTGAAGTTTCTTTCTGTAGGGGTTCAGGAATAGGAACAGTGTCCTGGGAGGAAAGAAAGAGTAAAGGTAGCAGGTGGCATCCCAAGTCCTTTAGAATTTCTACGCGGAGAAAGGAATGCTGTACTTCTCTATTTCCACTTTGTTCCTTTGTTTCCCAAATGTACCATGTCTCCTGGACACAGTTGTACACAGAACTGCTGCAAGAACAGGGGCCCCAGGGCCTGAATGAGCTTCCTGCCTTCAGTGAGATGAGGGACCTGGCCCGAAGGTTTGCCTTGAGCTTTGGGCCCCAGCAGCTACAGAACCGTGACCTTGTGGTCACGCTACACAAGTAAAGTACTGGTTAAAAGTCAGGGTACTTGATTGAAGAGGGGTGAGCCATAGGCTGTGTGCAGGGAGAGTGGGAGTGTGGTCTTGGAGGGAGGGATAAGCATGTTGAGGAGCAGCAGTCAGGTTGGCTGGTGGGTATTCTCTGGGAGACAGACTGGGAACAGGGGAAGGGTGCGCTTGACAGGATGCTTCCCTGGGGAGGAAAGTGAGGAGGGGCCATCTTCCTAAAATAATTCTGTTCAACCAAGGGAAGGCATCAAATTCTCCTTGTCTGAGTCTCCTCCAGCTGGTTCCTCCGGTCAGCCCCCAAACCTAGCATTCCTGGAGCTCCTTGCCGAGTTTTCCCCCCGACTCTTCCATCAGGACAAGCAGCTGCTGTAAGTTGGTGGGTAATGGATAAAGATGAGGATTAGGGAAGTAGTGAGGGCCTAGCAGACAAGTCAGCCTCTTCATCTCACCCCTTCCTTAGACTGTCCTACCTGGAAAAGTGTCTGCAGCGTGTCTCCCAGGCACCTGATTGTCCCTGGGGTCCAGTCACCACCTACTGCCACTCCCTCAGCCCTGTAGAGAACACAGTGGAGGCCAACCCTCAGGGCTATCCCCGCTCTAAGAAGAGGCGCACTGAAGGTAAGTGTGTGTGGATATCAGGGTAGTGAGCACTACTTCCTTCCTCCATAGCCAATACCTAGATGTAAGGTCTTTTGCCTTCTTCACACTTTTGTCTTTAGTCAAATAAAAAACATTTCACTGAGCATCTGCTATCAGTAAGGGGTACTCATTTTCTTCAAAGTTTGTCTAGGCAGCTAAAAATAGCAAACCTCTGTGAAAAATCAAATAGCGACTGATGATAAGACCAAAGATGAAAATAAGAAATCTGTACATTTAGGGGGCCCATCCTTGCATCTAGTATTCTATTATTTTCTAAATGTTAAAGATTTTCACACAATCTTTATGATTTTTTTACTCTCAGATCATTACTTGTCTTCTAGTCTAACGCTTTTTCTTTAATCTTTTTTTTGATTCTTATTTATTATTTTTGTGAGAGTGTGCACACACACACATGTGAAGCGTGGGAGGGGCAGAGAGAGAGGCCAGTTGTCAGCGGAGAGCTCAGTGTGGGGCTTGAACTCACAAACCTCGAGATCATAACCTGAGCTGAAGTCGGATGCTTAGCTGACTGAGCCACCCAGGTGCCCTTCTTTAATTTTCTTTTTAAATATAATTTCATTTTAGGTGAAAAATATCCTAGAAATCACAAGCTTGATGTGTTCACACGTATGTGTTTTCTAGTGAACAGTTGAAAATCTTGGTTCTCCCCACCCCACCCCCCAGGCAGTATCACTTATCTACTTTCTGTCTTTGGGTCTGCCTACTCTAGACATTCATATAAGTGAAATCATACCATATGTGGCCTTATGTGACTGCCTTTATTCACTTAGCATAATGTTTTTAAGGTTCATCCATGTTTTAGCATATATCAGTACCTCATACCTTTTTATGGCCAAATAATACTCTATCGTATGGCTGTGCCACATTTTATTTATCCCTGTACTAAGTTGATTGCCATCTGAGTGGTTTTCTTTTTTTTTTTTTAATTGAAGTATAGCTGACATACATTACATTAGTTTCAGGTGTACAATGTAGCTGATTCTATAACTCTGTATAACTTGATAGGTTATGTTGTGCTCCCCCTAAGTATAGCTGCCATCTGTCACCATACCACTGACTGTGTTCCCTGTGTTGTACCTTTCATCCCGTGACTTACTCATTTCATGACTGGAAAGCCTATGCCTCACTTGCCTTCATCCATTTTGCCCATCCTCCCACCCCTCTGCCAACCACCAGTTCTCTGTATTTATGGGTCTGTTTCCACTTTTTTAGTTCATTTGTTTTGTTTTTTAGATTTCACATATGAGTAAAATCATATCATATTTGTCTGATATTTCTTGGCATGATGCTGTCTAGGCCCATCCATTGTCCACAAAGCCCTTAAATGAGGGCTGAGTGATATTTCATTGTGTATGTCTACTGTATATTCTTTATCCATTATCTGTTGTGTGTCCTTTGAAACACAAAAGTTCCTAATTTTGATGAAATCCAGATTATTTGGTTTTTCTTTTGTTGTTTGTGCTTTGGTGTCATAGCTTGAGAAATCATTGTCTAATCCAAGATGATGAAGATTTTTTAGAAGATGGTTTTCTTCTAAAAGTTTTCTAGTCTTAGTTCTTTCTGCCATCCATTTGAGTTAATTTTTGTATACGGTGTGAGGTAGAATGTAACTCTTTAAAATGTCTCTAGGTATACTACTTAAAAGTATTTTTTTATACCACTAGGAAACTCTGTTTTAATCATTTAACTAATATCTGTTAAGGACCTATTGTGTGCAGGACACTGTGCTAGGTGTTTTAGAGGCTGTGAAGGATCCTCAAGCAGCTTACCATCTAATAGAGAAAATACATTTATAGAAAATCTAAATTATGAACCATCACCAGTAAATGATAACTTCCTGAGGGTTTTGAGAATTGACAGATTGAGGGGCTCCTGGGTGGCTCAGTTGGTTAGAGGTCTGACTCTTAGCTTCGGGTTAGATCATGATCTCACAGTTCATAAGATCAAGCCCTGCATTGGGCTGTGCACGGACAGCATGGAGCCTGCTTGGGATTTCTCTCTCCCTCTCTCTCTGCCCCTCCCCAGCTTGCTGTCTCTCTCTCTTTCTCAAAATAAATAAACATTAAAAAATTTTTAAAAAATTGACAGATTGAATGCTTTAGAATTCCAGGAAAGAAGGTATCACTTTGAGTTTAGTTGATCTAAAGCCTAGGAAGGCTTCACCAGGAAGATGGAGTTTAAGCTGGAGCTTGAAAAATGGACAAGATTGATGTAAGCTAAACAGAGGAAGAACGAGTATCATGAGCTACCAGAGTAGCACAAACAAAACATAGGAAGGTATGTTTTAGCTGAGTATGCAGATGTTTAGGCTGGTTTGCCTAAAACAGAGGGTTTGTAAAGGTAGGAGAAAACTGAAAAGACTGGTTCCATTGTCCACTCAACAGATATTTACTGAGCACTATGTGCTGGGAATATAGCAGTGAACAAAAAAAGACAAGTCTCTTTTCTTTAGAGTGTGTGTGTGCTGTGGTGGAAAAGCAGGGGAGAGGACAGGGAAGCCTTGGTGAGGTGGGAATCGCAGTCTCTTCTCTTATTGCTGGGGGAAGGCTGGCAGAGCTTGTGAGTGTTGGGCCAGGATTGCAAGGAAGGAAGGGGTGCACAGTATCTGTAGAAGAGCATACAAGAAGGGGCGCCAGTGCACAGGGCCATGATGGCATATGCCTGTCATGTTCTGGGAAGAGCCAAGAAGGCCAGATGGCCGAATGGAGAGTATGTAGGGTATAAGACCAAAGAGATTGGAGGAACCCAGAGCATATGAGGCAGAGTAAAGACTCTGGCTTTTACTCAACAGTGAAATGGGAAAACATTACAGCATTTGAACCGGAGAGTGACAGGATCTGCCTTGTTTTTAAAGGATCCCTCTGGCTGCTGTGTGAGAATGGACTGTAGAGGGGCAAGGGTAGAAGCAAAGGAACCAGTAAGGAGGCTGTTGAGTGGGTAGACTGGGGGAAGGGATGGAGGTGGTGAGAAGTGGACAGATCCTGGATATATTTCTAAGGTATCACCCATAGGATTTCTGACAAACTGGCTGTGGGATATAAGATGGGAATTGAGGGTGAATTTGGCCTAAAAAAAAAAAAAAAAAGATTTTGGTCTAACAACTAGGTAGGATGGAGTTGATACCAACAGAAATGGGGAAGGTAGTGAATGAGTAGATTAGGGCTTGAGTATTAGCCATGTTGCTACAGGTGGAAGTGTGAAACAGACAGCCGGAGATAGGAGTCTGGAGTTAAGGGTAGAGGCAAAAGCTTGAGATACATTTGGGAGTTGGTATTTGAAATGTGAACTTGCGAGGCTAAGGAAGCCAGTGAAGATGATGGGCAGGAGATGCTGAAAGGCTGAGCCCTCGGGCATCACACTATGACTAGGTTGGGGAGTTGAGGAGGGGCCCGTCTGGTCCTACCCGAGGGCACAAAATCATGTGTGTGACTCTCACTGGCTTTCTCTAGTTCTCTGCTTAGATCAGTAGCAGCTCACTTTCCAGTTCTGGAAACTTGGGGCTGTGAACATTTACAGTGGACGAGTATTAATATCCCTTTGAAAGTACTGTCGCCTGGGTTTTCTGAGATAACCTTGGATTCTTTCTGGTCCTCTACCTTTCTCCGGTCTCTGCAGAAGAGACTTTAACATTGTGAGCCCGAGGTCCTCCATTTCTTCATGTCAGAAGCATGCTGACAATGCAGCCACCTCCTGTTTTCCTGGCCTTTAGAAAATCCAGTCTCCCATTTGTCTTTTCTTGCCAGCCCTCCTGCTTCCACCCTAGCAGCTTCAGAGCTCAGGAACTCTGTTACCATTTTAAGGTTGTTTTTTTTTTTTTTTTTTTTCATACAAATGTTGAGGGGTGCCTGGGTGGTTCTGTAGGGTTAGTGTCTGACCCTTGATTTTGGCTCAGGTCTTGATCTCATGGTTGTGAGTTCAGGCCCCACAATGGGCTCCATGCTGGGTGTACCTACAATGAATGAATGAATGAAGTGATTGAGTAAGTGAATGAGTAAGTGAATAAATAAGTTTAAAAAAAATCTTGAATGAATGAACAGGACCTCACACATCTTCATTGATTGAGACCTTGCAATCTTAAGGAATCTTATTCTCTCTCACATTCGTGTTCATGTTACTGTTTATCTGTGATTGATATATGTCTATCACATATCACATATGTCTATTTTTTTTTCTATTTTCTGAGCTGTGTCATTTTCCTTGAACAAGTCCTAGATACTGTTGTGTAAGCCTTTACTTTTTAGTATGTAGGGTTATGCTTAATTTTTAGTCATAACCTAATGAGGCCATATAAGTTTTTCCATTCTCTTCTTTCTTAACTTTCCTGAACCAAAATCTGGTCAGGTCTTGAAAATGTAGAAGATGGCCTATGGCAGTACCTGGTCTTCAGTGAATATGTGCCTCTGTTGCCTTGCAGGCCCCTCCAGGCAGCAGAGAGAGGATATCTCTTCATCCCAGGAGGAAAGCCTCCAGCTGAACAGCATCCCACCCACACCCACCCTCACCTCTACAGCCATCAAGAGGAGGCAGCCTCTGGGGGGGCTGGAAGAGATGGAAGAAGGCAGCCCAGAACCGGAGCTTGTCCAAAGGTAAGGGCTGAGGAGAGCAGTTGGGTGTCCGATCTTGGTGTTTGCCATCTTCCTCCTGCCATTTCTGTTCTCTTGTTCCATCCTGTGGCACTCCATCATCATTCTCGGGTTCTTCTCCAGGCCTTTACCCTTTTCTTAGCTGTAGATTTTCTTTCTCCCTATGAGCTTTTCTCCCCTGTAACATTGCCCACCTTACCCTTTTTACCCTTTACTTTATCCCCATTACTGATCCTGCTTTATTACCAGCAGCCAGCCCCTTTCAGGCAACCAGAGGTCAAGATTGTCGAGTCCACAGCATTTCCGGACTCTACTCAACCGTTCCGGTCCTGGTCTGGGCAACCGGCTGACCAGGTGAGCTGCTCCTTGCTTTTCATCCTCACTTCACATTAGGCACCTGCTGTGAGGGATTCTCCCCTAACCTGGTGTTTCTGTGCCCATACTTTTTGGGCTTGTTTACATCACAGACCACTTCCTTCCAGGGGTACGTGTGTCCTTAGCTCATAGAACTGATAGAAGTCAGCTGCTCTGTTTGAAGCAGCAGTGGGAGCCTGGAGCTCGCTCCACATCTGCCCATCCCACTCTCCTGGGTGCCTCCCAGATACTCTCAGGGGTCCTTAAATAGCAGTGTGAAAGCCTCTACTCTTTGCCACTGCCCTCAGACTCAGCCTTATGGAAGAGGATGAAGAAGAGATCCAGAGTGAGCTAAGTGAAGAATGGCAAGATACAGACAAGGTGAGTGGACCCAACATTCCCTTTTCCTGCTACAACCAGAAGGCTTTTTGAAAGTCCTCTAAGAATCACAGAGTAAAGAAGGGAGACCTGTAAGGTGCTTTGTACTTTTCCTGGACTTTTATTAAGGAGGGGAGGGAAAACAAATTCAAAATACCAAAAAGGGCTTGGATAACACTCTCCCTCCCAATGTCCAAATAAGTATTTTTCCTCTGAGTCTCAGGGTTGAAAGCAGTGCCAGAGCTGGAGAAGGAAGGCGGCTCATTCTCCCCAGTTCTCCCCTCACTCCCTTTCCTACCCCGGCCGCCAGGCCAGCAGGAGCACGTGGAAGCTGTGAGGTGATGTGGGTCCGCCGCACCACCACTCTGTCAAGTTAGCTCCTCTTAACCCCTCAGCCTCTTCATCTTTCAAATGGAGTTTTCCCTCAAACTACAAAGTGAAGGCACCTTATAAACTGAAAAGGGTTACGTGTCTGCTGCTGATATTCTCCTCCCTTCTCTGCTCTTTGCAGAGGGAGAAAGGGAGGAATAGTGCAAGGGAATGGAGGTTTTGTGCTCAGAAGGAAAAAAACAGACAATGACTTCTTCAACAGACTAGAAAACAAGGCCTCTATTAACATAGTATTTCCTAAAGTCCCCTCAGAAAAAAATGCCATTCTCTGGTTCTAAACTGAACGAATTTAAGGGACTCAATTGGCAGCCAGGAGAGGCCTGGGACTCTGGGAACTTCCTAGGTCTGAACTTTCTGCCCACCATCCCTTTGCTAGTCTCCCCTCCCTGGCTGCTGCAGGCACCCACCTGGGAAAGGGACCTTGGTTATTGTTTGCCCATGTGACAGGGGTGAGAAGGGCTAGTCTGACTGTCACCTGCTCTCTCTAGCACTCTTCCTCTAGTGAGCACGGGCTGGATCTCTTAGATTCCACAGAGATGAACCTTGAGGTGAGTGTCCCCAAAAATACTGTGGACAGCAGGTTAAGAGGACTTTGTGTCCTTGGGAGGTGCTGGCAGGTAACCTGTGTGCTATGCAGTAGGTGGAAATAGAGGCAGTAGCCCAAGGCCTGGCCTCTCTGCTGCTTCTGGAACCTTAGGAGTAGCTGTGGGGGGAGGGCAGGAGGAGAAGTAAACTGTCATGGGGAGGACCTTGCAGTCATCTCATTGCCCTTTGGGCTGTTCTGTCTCTGTGTTTTCCTTTCATCTTTCCCGTTACAGGATCTCTGACATGACTCTGTGCCCCTCCCCGTCTCCACTCCCCATCTCAACTTGGAAAAGGCAAACAGGAGAACAGAGCAGAAGGAAGCACTACTCCCAGGCTCCACTCCGGTCTCTTGAGGGGAAGGAGAGGTGGGCTGTGCCTTTCTAACCTGACCTTTCTCTGATGATGTTGCGATGGAGAAGCCTTAAGCCCCCAGTCCTTCTTACTGCTCCCTGGCTCTGTCCCTCTGTATTGAGAAGAGTGCCTTTTTCCTGCCACGTTTGGAGTGGGTGGGGGCTTCACCTCAGTATTGGAGAAGCACTGCCTCCCCGTGTTGAGTGGAAAGAGCCCAATAGTTTCCTGTATTTTTGGAGCGTCTTTCCCAGCCTCTTTTGTATCCTTGTGATTAGCTCAATAAACTTGTTTGAATCAGCTGGTTCCCAGGGTGTGGCTTGAGATTGTTAAACTGATGGAAGTCAGGTTCTTTGCTAGTGTCTCAAGCGGCTCTCCTTCCCCCTGTGGCCCAGCGTACAGACAGACACCAGCCCTGCACGCGCCCCCAGGTGCCTTTGTGTACTGGCTCTCAAGGATGTAATGCTTTGTAACTGGGAGACGTGGTAGGGCAGAGGAGCTAGGAAGCACTGGCTGCCTTTCAGTGGTTTATGTAGTGAGGACTATTCAGACTGAGGAGAGAGGGCAGAATCCTGATTGCCAGAGGGTGACCTATCTCACTACACTGAGAACAGGCCATACACCTTGGCAGCCTTCAGCCAAGGATTCTTTGCAGGGGGAGTTTCATGACTTCATCCCAGAGACACCTGTTATAATTTGAAATTGTGTAGACTCTCAGTTTCTGAGTTAGGAAGAAATTTAGAAGTTACTCTAAATGTCCAACCCTCAAATCCAAGATTTTGACACTGTCTTCTCCTTTATCCTTGCCTTCCCCAGCTAGTTTTTAGCCAAATCCTCTCAAGTCATTCTGCAAAATATCTCTGATCTGTTTCCTCTCTCATTGCCACCGTCAGTTCTCACTTAGGCTGCCTCTGGACACCTGCTTCCTTGAAATTCTAACTTTTTGGTTCTTGTTCTGCTTCTTGGAAGAGCACAGCACCTCTGTTCTCTCTTTCCCCCTGACAAGCACCCAAATATGTGAAGACACTCTTGTCACTTTCTTCTTTGACTAAGTCCACCTCCTCCCTTCTCCAGCACCCTCTCTCCCAGATAGAAGCTAGAAATTGGGTTCAGGAGTCTCTGTTTGGAAAGGCAGCTGCCAGTGCCGGGTAGGGCAGCTGACCCATTCAGAGATGTTTAACCTGTATTCAGGGCGAACAGCTCCAGGGAGAGGAGCCTTTCCTATGGGATCTGGGAACAGAGTAGGAAAGCCAATGTGAAGACATGGAGGTCACTAAGAATCCAGGAGGGGAAATATTCCCAAGTTATTTAAATACCAGCCACGCTAAGGCTACTTCACAAGATCAAAAGACTTGGCAGTTCTGCAGATGTAGAGATCTGTACACATCCAGGTAGCCCAGCGTGGGCAGTTGAGCCCCAACCTCAGAACACATGTGAGTTTTCTATCCTGCTCCCCAAATTCTTTGACACCCTTTATTGAGAGGGTGGGTCTAGGTCCTCTCTCCTGGAATATGAGCTCTGTGATTGCTTGGTTAATAGAATATAGTGGAAATGATGCTGTGCCAGTTTCTGAACCCAAAATTAACTAGCAGCTCCCAACCTCCTGTTTCTTGACATGTTTGCTCTTGGAACCCAATTACCATGCTGTGAGACAGCCCCCAAGCAGCCACATGGAAAGGCCATGTTTTAGGTGTCCTGCCTAGCTGAAGTCCCAGCCTACATCCAGTATCAACCACCAGATGTGCTTCAGATGTGAATCAGATGATTGTAACACCCATCTTTTGAATCTTCCAGCTGAGGCCCCAGGCCTCATCTTTTCTCAGCCTTTTCCAAATTCCTCTCCCATAGAATCCATGGACACGATAAAATGTTTACACCAAGTTGGGGTGGTTTGTTACATAGCACTAGTAACTAAAACAGAACCTTAGAGTCCTAAGACTCCAAAAGTTAGGGCACATTTATCAGTTAAAAAATTATGTAAACATTTACCACTTGTTTTATTACACACTTTAGAAATGTATGGCATGGGGTGCCTGGGTGGCTCAGTCGGTTAAGCGTCTGACTTCAGCTCAGGTCACGATCTCCCGGTTTGTGGGTTCAAGCCCCGTGTTGGGCTCTGTGCTGACAGCTCGGAGCCTGGAGCCTGCTTCAGATTCTGTATCTCCCTCTCTCTCTTTGCCCCTCCCCGACTCATGCTCTGTCTCTCTGTCTCTCTAATATAATAAATAAACATTAAAAAATAAATAAATATTATAAAAATAAAAAAATAATAAACATTAAAAAATTTTTAGAAATGTATGGTGAGTTAATAACAAAATAAATGTTTTGAAATATTTTATTTAGCAGTACAAAATACCTTTTTGCTCTAAAAAAGCAAAGTAATTCTTTTTTTTAGAGAGTGTAAGCTGGGAGGGGTACAGAGAGAGAGAGAGAGAGAGAGAGAGAGAGAGAATCTTAAGCAGGCTGCATGCTTAGCACAGAGGCCGATGCGGGGCTTGATCCCATGACCCTGGGATCATGACCTGAGCCAAAATCAAGAGTCGGATGCTCAACTGACACTGATGTAGCCACCCAGGCGCCCTGAGAAAAAACATTTAAATGGTTTAATGTTTTCTGAGGTTCTTCTTGAAAGATCAGTTTATTTTGATAATTGTCTTTTATGGTCTACATAATTGAAAGGGGTACTTCTCAAAACTTTGTGAATCCAAATGGAATAGGTGCTGCTTTGACTGCATTTACTACTTTTTTAAATAGATGAGCCAACACCCACTGAAAGTTTTCATTTGGAAGACTTATAAACAGGTCAGAAGATGCTTTCCAAGTACAATAACAGTGTTCTTAGAGAGGATACACATTGTTCAGGACCACAAAACCACGGCATCGTATAGCATGTAAATTACAGTCCAACATCAATTGTGGGTTTCCCACTCTTACCTTAGGATGATGATCTTCTTAAGAGATGAACCGTGACATTTGGATCCTGGCGAGAGGATACTTCATTGTATTTTGGGGCGCCTGTAGCTCAGTCTGTTAAGCATCTGACTTGATTTTGGCTCAGGTCATGGTTTCGAAGTTCATGAGATCAAGTCCTGCATCGGGCTCTGTGCTGACATCGCGGAGACTGCATGGGATTCTCTGTCTCTCCCTCTCAGCCCCTCACTGCTTGCATGCACACACGTGTGCTCTCTTGCTCTCACTCACAAACTTTAAACTATAATAAAATAAAATAATTAAAAAATTACTTCATTGTATTTTTATCTTTAAAAAAAATGAAAAATGTTAATCTTTTGTCCTGCATGACAGCAGTGGATATTTTGTGTAGTAGCTGAGGTGCAAACATGGCACCTTAAAAACCACAGCTTTGGAGGATGTCGTGCCAGTGAGCCCCTTGCCAACAGAAGTGGGGCTGTGGGCTTCAGAGCAGCAGCGCCAAGTGGTCAGGCCCTGGCCAGGTGGGAACCAGAGCTGAGGCCAGCTGGGGCAAGAGAGGTGGAGGTCTCTGCACAGGCTGACCTTACCTGGGTTGACAAGTGACACCAAACAGTGCTTTCCAGGGGACTGGCACTGCTGTGCATTGCCTGTTAGCTTAGCATTGAATAATTGCTTTTGAATTATTTTAAGTAACCTTCAATCAAGCCTCTTTCTTTTTAACTCTTGTCGTGGCCATAAGCTCTGCAAGAAGGAGAATTGTTTGGTGTTCTCTCCTAAATTGTGAAGAGATTTTTTCCAGGTTACTGAGAAGAGTCTTCAGCTAATAGGTAAGTCATTCTGTGTTCTGAATTCCAGGCACACTGGGATGTTACAAGAAAAAAGAGAGTCTGTGCTTGGAAGGCATGAGAGGATAAGGTGGCAGGATGGTGGAAGGTTTATTTTCACACACATTTTGAAGTCTTCCTTGAGCTCTGTAGTTCCTTCCCCGGGGTTGGGTGGATCACAGGATCTGGAAAGTCTCCCTTGAGCACAGATTCCCTGAGAGCCCTGGGTGTTGAGTTGGGATAGCCAGAGAAATAGCACAGAAGAGGGGGGAGTGTCAGGTAGGAACAGAGAACTAGAAGGGTGGCCAACCTGCCAGATGAAGCCCAGGACACTAGAGAAGCCATCTGGGTGGCAAAGGAGCCTAGAATCCTGGGTGAAACTTGAAGGAAAATATACCTAAGTTAATTCAGTAGGTGAGAGCAGCAAAGGAATCGAGTGGGGTAGCAGCAGCTGAAAAAGCCTCTCCTGTCGGCACTGAAGTGGCTCATGTCAGGGGGTGGGGGGCAGCCCAGCCTAGGAACTAAGCACAGGTTCTCTGCTGATGGGGCAGAGGACTGCTGGATTTGACAAAAACCTTGTAATTTAAATTTTTAAAATGTGTGTGGGAGAGGCAGTTCAGCATGGTTGTTAATAGTGTGGGTTCTGAAGCTAAAATTTTTGTCAAATCCTGGCTTCAGAACCCACATATTAACAACTATGATAAGCTGCTCTCCCACAGTGAGAGCCTTGTGACCCTGGGCAAGTTCCTTCCTCATAAGGTCATTGTAAGTATGGAGCTAAAATGTTTGACTTGTTCAGAACAAATTTAGCACAGAGTGTACACTCAGATATTACCTTTCATATTTATATTACTTTGATAGGGAAACAAAAATGGCCTTTTCACAACATTTAAAATATTTGTAAAATAAAATAAATGGATCAGGTATGAGTCTCAATCTACAAACTCAGGTGGGGAACTCATAAACTCATAAAAGGATGGTCACCAACATATGCTGAAGGCTTGAGCCAGGCACGAGCAGAGTGCTGCATGCCATGAAGCAGAGTATGATCCCTGTTGGGATGTTACTGCTTTGGGAGTTGAGGTTGCTTTGAGCTTGCAGAGCTATGAAATTGTGGCACCAGTTCAACCCTCATGGGCCTAATTCTAGAGACTGATGACAAGAGATCATCAGGACTTGAAGTGTGTGTGGCTGCAGGGATTTCACTAAGAAATGTCAGAGCTGGGGGTGCCTAGGTGGCTCAGTTGGTTAAGCATCTGACTGCAACTCAGGTCATGACTCCCGGTTTGTGGGTTTGAGCCCCACATTGGGCTCTGTGCTGACAGCTCGGAGCCTGGAGCCTGCTTCAGATTTTGTGTCTCCGTCTCTCTCTCTGCCCCTCCCCCACTTGTGCGCTCTCTCTCTCTCTCTCTCTCTCTCTCTCTCTCTCTCAAAATAAAATAAAAAATTTTTTTTTAAATGTCAGAGCTGGAGGTAGCCATTACCTGTGTCATCTAATGTGTACCTCTGGGCCAGAAAGGGAAGAGGCCCAACAATGCAGGCTTGGTGCTGCAGAGCTTTTGGTTGGTAAATTCAATGACCTTTTGTGTCTCTGAAGCTGAAAATTCTGGAGACTGTTCAGGAGTAACCAAGAAAGTTCTGAGGGCAAGGGTCATCACATCAAAAGCATTCTAATAATTAGGACTGTGCAGTATTGAAACAGGAATAAGCAAATGAATCAACAGATTAGCAAAGAGAATCCAGAAGTAGATCATCTGTAAGAATTTATGATCAAGATGGCATTTCAAAACATCAAGAGACCTTGAGGATGTTGGCTCTCCACCTAAAAGGTTATACTTTTTACACCATCCCCAAATTAAAATTCTTCAGGGGCAAAAAAGAAACTCTTCCATAGTGTTAGGGATAAAAACAAAATTTACAATGTTATTTTTATAATTTGATCTTCCTAAGCAATGTACAAAATCCAGAAATGATAAAATATTGACAGTCGTAACCTCATGAAGATTAAAATGGGGAAGGACATGGGAATAAGTGGGATAGTGAAAGACAACTTTGATGTTTTCCATTCAGTGTTGTTTTAATTATCTACAATGAGAACTTACCGAGGGGACCATGTGGCTTATGGAGAAGGTTGGTGAGTAGTTGTACCATTGCTTTTGTCCCATCAATCACCAAGTATCGAGCTCCCTGTCTGCTAAAAGCTATACCTTCTTCCAGGGCTCAGAGTCCATCTGTGAGCACTGGCCCAGGGAGAGCCACCACCCAGGCCCAGCCTCTGTGCAGCAGTTGTCCAAGAAGGAAATGTTCCCTTGGGGGCAGCCTCCTGGAGGCGGTGGGATTTGAGCAGGGCCTTGCAAAGTGGGGAGGATCTCGGTGGGAGAGGGGCTACCGGGCTAGGGAGGCTGAGGCTGGTATGTGCCCCCCTGCTCTGCACCCACACTGGGCTGGGTTACCACACCGGTCAGCTGTGCACAGGTCTCCTACCCTGTCGCGAACAGCAGCGGAGGAAGCGGCGAGAGCAGGTCTGAGTCAGGTGTGGAGCCAGAGAGGAGGTCAAAGGGTCCAGAGGATGCTCACTGGGCTGAGAGCGGTGAAGTGATTGGCCTGGAGGCCCTGCTTCTCTCAGTGTGGTGGGATGACAGTTTGCCCAAGGGACCAACTGGTTTTTGGCTTGCTGTCCTGCTTGAGTGAAGCACAGCCATGGGTACAGGGAAAACCTTATTGCTGTTGCTTTAAGTCTCCCAAGGCAGAGGGTGCATTGCCCTGCATTCACCAAGCTGAGGCAGACAGAGAAGGAAATGGGGCAGGGCTGCAGAGCCCAGCTGTTCCCCGGGCTTGTTCACACATGAAAACTTCCTGTGATGAGAACGGAAACACAGGTGCTGTCCCTACCACAGCAGCTCCCATAGCTGGGGCCGGAGGGGAGCCATGGACAGGCCCCGGGCCCTGGTCCTGCTCTTGGCGCTGCTGACACTCTGCATCACTGCTGGTGAGTGGGGGACTGGAGAGAAGCAGAAGATGGGGCAGGGTGGAGACCCAGCCCTGGGGCCCTCCTATGCCTGTATCCCACAGGGACCCCTGAAGTGTGGGTGCAAGTTCAGATGGAGGCCACCAAGTCCCCGTCCTTCACTGTCCGCTGTGGATTCCTGGGATCTGGTTCTGTCTCCCTGGTGACTGTGAGCTCTGGGGGGCCCAACGGTGCCGGAGGGACTAGACTGGCTGTTTTGCACCCAGAATTTGGCATCCAGCATTGGCCCCCCGCCTGCCAGGTCCACTGGGAAACCAAAACCAGCATCTCCCTCACCTTGGAAGAAGGGTCTGAGGGGATAAGCCCCAATCCCAACACCACCTTCTGCTGCAAATTTGTTTCCTTTCCTGAAGGCTCCCAGGAGGCCTGTGGGAACCTCTTCCTCAGCACAGACCAAGGTGGGGCCAATGAGAGGGGCCAGGGAGGGCAGGGAGGGACCCCAGGGCACTGGCTGCCCATCTGGTACACCTCTCTCTCTATACACAGGGCTCCCTGCCCCTACTCCATCCCCCATACTGCGGGCTGACCTGGCTGGGATCTTGGGGGTCTCGGGGGTCCTCATCTTTGGCTGTGTCTACCTTCTCTACCTGCTGCATCGGCAGAGGCACTGGTGAGACCCAACCCCTGCTGGGCCCAGTCCAAACTCCCACACCAGCGGGCTAGCCACATGCTTTGCTTCTAACCCTCCTCACTTTCCCAGGTCTGTCATGAAGCTTCAGCCACCCTTCACCAGCCCCCAGACACAGACGCGAGCAAGGGTGAGGACTGCGGGATTGTTTGCGAGTGGGGAACAGAGTGGGCTGGTACTGGGGGGCTATGAGGTAGGGCCTAACTCAGGCCTCCTTCCCCATCGTCCCAGCAGGTGGCCAGCCAAGCCTCCCTGGCCTCTCTCCACATCCCGTACACTACTGTCAACACCAACCGTTACCGCCTCACCACTCTAGACACGGTTCTTCAGCCCCGGCCACTGTCCCCATGGGCAGTGTTCCCCGCCCACACGGCGTGCCAACCTCGGCCTCCTGCCCCCTGGGTGCCCCTGCCAGCCTCTGCACGCAGCAGTTTCATCTCCATTGAGAATGGACTTTATGCTCAGGCGGGAGAGCGGCCTCTCCCAGTTGGCCCCAACTTTGTCCATTTCCCTGACCCTGTGGGGCACAGAACCACGGAGGAGCACTTAGGAGTTCGATGAGAGGGACCCCAAGTCCGCTTGGGCTCCCTCTCTTCTCAGGCCTCTGGGATCCCCTTCTGTTGTGCACCTGTGTCCTGGGTACCCATTGTCTTTGCACATCTTATCTTATTCTCCGGCCTGCATAAGTGTCTCTAACATAAAGCTGGTCAAGGCCCACTCGCCACGGATGTGGTCAGCACGTGTGCACGTGTGGGTACGTGTGGGCACACATGTATCTATGCGAGGTGACAAAATTCCATCCCAGGTTGTTTCCTGTTTTCAAGTCCCCAGCCGTCACAGGTGATGTTGATAACTAAGTCAAAAAAAAAAGTGGTTTCTGACTGGGGCCTTGGCTGGACCTTTTCTTCTTTAGGGGTTAAGAGGTTAGAGGCAGTTTCAACCCCTGGGAGGCAGGAGCCAGGTTAGACTTGGACAGGGATGGGGCCTCAGCATAGGAGACCTCTCCCCTGCTCACCCTCCACTCTGGACCAGGGGGGGTTCCTGGCCCTGTAGACCTTGCTGAGTGGCACCAGGGGCTGGGAAGGTGAGATTGGGGGGTCTATACTCCCATCTTGCCATGTCCTAGGACAGCAGCAAGGGCTTCTGGGGCTTCAACCCAAGAAAAGCCCCTGTAGCCTGGCCCAGCATGCCTATGTCGGGCTCCCTGAGATGTTCTGGGGGAGGAGGTCCTGATGCCTTCCTTCCACGGAATTCCACAATATCCACAATTCCACAGAATTGATATTCAGAGGCAGGAGGATCACCTCAGATCTGCCCACAGTAGCTTCCTCTGGCTCCTCTCTTATTACTAGGGCACCAGCACTACTCCCCACTGGGTACTCAGGGGGCAGGTAGAGGCGGGTCAACACAGGGACTGAACACACACTCCCCTACCCACTCATCTTCCCATCCGGGAATCAGCCTCCTGCGGTAAACAGGCCCAGCCACCTGGGCCTCATCACACCTTTGCCATGTGAGAACACGGAAGAGCTCTACAAGCTGCAAGGCTCTACAGGAGTGTGAAAGATTCTGGGTGGCAGCGACAGGATGGTCCTGGAGCCAGGCTCAGGCCGCACCCCCAACCAGGATGGATACTAGCCTGGGAGAGGAGACACCTGCCACTAGGTCCTTTACTTGGTTCTGCTTGTGGGAAGTCCCAGGCAGCGCTACCTGCCAAGCCAGGAACCACCCCCTCTGCCTGGTTCAGGAAGAGCCTGCCCAGAGCCTGTGTCCAACCACAGAACCTTCCAGAAACCCAGTTTACTATTCTAGGTATGCTCTGGTGTGGCTTTGCCAGGACCCAGCCCCACCCAGCCACCACCTCTATGAAGCATTGGGGAGAGAGTGGGGCAGGTAGGGTGAGGGGGTAGTTAAGGGGTCACAGGGCCTGCCTTCCTCAGCCTGTGATCATCTTCCTCCTCTGAGGAGACCTCAGCATTGGCCTAAACAGCTCAGTGGTCCCTGCAGGGCTGGGGGCTCAAGGGAGAGGAGAGGGTGCCACAGAGGTCCCGGAGGCCGCTCAGGGATATGTTAGGGAGGGAGTAGATCTGGGCCCAGCTGCCTTAGGACCATGTCAGGGGCAGGGGTGTGGGGGCAATGGGACTTGCAGGGTCTCAGAGGAGGTGTTGGGGTCTCCCCGGGAAGCCTCGCTTCTCTAGGAAGGGAATGTTTGTGGGACAAGGGAGGGAGCTCTGAGGGACCCCGGGGCCTGAACCTGGCTGCCTGCCCAGGCCACTTACACATTATGGAGTCAGGGAGAGCTCCCCCAACTGGAGCCTGTCTTCTACAAGCTCAGACAGCCACAGCCAGCCTGGTCCCCATGGTATGTGAAACCCAAAACTTCAGGAGCCAGGAAGTCTCCACAGCTGGCCTGCTCCCAGCAGTCCAGCCCCATGTCCCAGAACCAGCAGCGCTGAAGGGACCAGCTGGGTGAGTGCAGTTGTTGGGGCTGCCAGACCCACTCAGCCCCAGAGATTCCAGGGACAGACCCCTTCTCAGACCCCAGCCTGGGAGCTCATGCTCTACTATTTGCTCATTCAGTGCACGTGGTAATCGACACCAGAGAGAGAAAGAGGTGCATTGCCCAAGAGGACAGAACTGAACTAGCCCCTTTACTTCCTTGTCCAGGACATGCCTTCTGCCATAATGTGAGATAAGGTTTGGGCTTTGGACCCTCTTGACTTGGAGTTCCAGGGGCCACTTCCTGACTGTGAAACCTCCAGCAGCTTAACCTCTCTCTGAGGTTCACTTTGCTCATCGAGTACATAATAAGAGTCATAAGGCCTGAGGGGAGGGTGAAGATTGTAAACCGGGACCAAGTACTAAGCAACTTTGCACGGAATATGTTACTTAGGACTTACAACTCGAAGAGGTAGGTGTTTTCAGTAAGTCCATTTAACAGATGTGGAGCCTGAGACTGGAAGGCGGAGGTACTTTCAGCAGGGAGCAAAGGAGGCACAGCGACAGCAACGAGGTCTGGATGTCTCCGTGACTGTGCTTGGCTGGGGCAGCAGGGGAGGCCGCGGGCAGGCGGCGACCTTAGGGAGCGAGCCGGGAGCAGAACGAGGCCTGGGCCTGGGGCGGGAGGCCGGGCGTGCAGGAACCACCAGGTGGCGCCGCTGACGCCTGCCTCGGAGCTGCCGGCGAGCGGGCTCCGGAGGTCGCTCCACAGGAGACACCAGTGCCGCCCGAGAGAAGAGCATCTTCCGAGGTGCCGCCGGGGTCTCGGGGAAAGGATAAGAGTTGTGACTCACCCGTGTCTGCGACCCTCACCCCTCCGTACCGGCTCCCTCAGCCCAGCCCTCGCCCACCGCAGCTGGACCGACAGCCCCGGACAGCTCTCCCCTCCGCAAACGGCCCTCGGGACGCACCCACCCCGTGGCCGACTTCACTGGCGGTCAGTAGCTCCTTCTCCCCCAGCAGCCCAGCGGTGGTCCCCGGGAACCCGCTCCCCGACCCCCCCACCCTCGCTCGGGCTGCCCCTCGGGACCCCGGAGCGCTCCTTTCGCAGGCCTGCTCCCACCCACCCTCGCGCTCGCCCACCCGATTTGGCTCCGGAGATCGTTGCCGGGCCCCTGCCAGCGTGAGCCCTTCTCCCCACCCGGATTCCGCCACCTGTTCCCGGGACCTTTCCTAGCCCTTTCCCCCGCGGCTCTTCCTAGCGATGGGAGAAAAAGAACAAAGACCAGACTTTGCTGCGACTCCTGAGGCAGCAAAGGTTACAGATTGTAACACTCCTCTATTCCTTCAGGGACTTCCTTTAATGTTTTACCGCTGTAGCTTCATCACTGTGGTCAGTGTAACTTCCCTCTGATAACTGCACACCTCCTCCTGCCCAGGATATATGTTAACAGTCTTCTTTCAACATATGGCCGCTGATACACATCTCTCTCTCAAATACACATCTGAGTCTCAGGACTGTTCTACTAGACAATGAAATAACCTTACCCTAACAACAGGATAACTGCAGCTCTTTCTGCCCACGGTCCGACCCGTGCTGTAATACAAACGCCTGTTTGGCACCCAAAACATCTTGAGAATTCTTTTTTGACTCTTTGCTCTGCAGCCCCATATCACTAGTACCCCCACCCTCCTTGTGGTCCACTGCCCGTATAGACCATCCCTGCTTCTCTCCACTCAGGACTTTCAGCAGCCACCACTCTGTACTGACCCCTAGGCCGTGGGTTCAAGGCACCTGGCAGCTGCTTCCCCATGCAGGCACCCTCTGGGGATCAGAGGGAGTGCCGGGATTTGGACAGCTTGACCTCCTGCTGGCTGGGTGACTTCTGCACCTGTAGGCCAGGAAGACTCCAACCCTTGCTGGGTTCACTGCCGGACACTGGATGATGTGATGACCTCACCCCTGGCCATTGTCAGGTGCTCATCCTGCTCATGCTGACCTCTACAGTGAATGGCAGGGGCCTGGGACCTAGAAAGAAATAGGACAGAGGCTCAGCCGGTGGACATGGGTAAAAGGCCACGTCCAGGATGAGCTGGGGGCTAAAAAGGGCTAGGGTTGAACTAGGAGAGCCTCCTGCCTCCCTCCTGTTTTCTGGGCCTTTCTCAGGTCCTATGGCGGAGTAACTCCCCCACGAGAAACTCCAGGCTGTGCCCCCACTGCAACACAGGGACACACATATGCATAAGATACCAGGTGTGCTGGCCCAGCCATGGGCAGGGGGAAGCTTTCCAACTTCAGATTCCAGGCAAACCTTGCTGAGGGGGACCGGTGACATCTGGAATCTCAACAACTGCTCTTCAAAAAATATTGTTAAGAAAATAAAAAACCAAACCACAGGAGTGCCTGGGTAGCTCAGTCGGTTAAGCATCTGACTCTTGATTTCGTCTCAGGTCACGATCTCAAGGTTCGTGGGATTGATCCCCTCATCAGGCTCTGTGCTGATAGCACAGAGCCTGCTTGGGATTCTCTCTCTCTCTCTCTCTCTCTCTCTCTCTCTGCCCCTCCCCCCACTCATGCACTCTCTCTCAAAATAAATAAATAAACATTTTTTTAAAAAACTACAGACTGGGAAATACACTTGCAAAGCATGCATCTGATAAAGGACTTGTCACCACAATCTATAAAGAACTCTCAATACTCAATAACAAAAATCCCAATTTTTAAAAATCGGACAAAAGATTTGAAGCAATACTTCATCAAAGAAGAGATACACATGACAAATAATTGCATGAAATGAATTTCAAAATCACTAGTTATTCAGAAAATGCAGATTAAAACCACAAGATACAATACCAAGAGCTAGTGAGAATGCAGAGCAACTGAAACTCTCATACTTTGCTGATGGGGATTCAAAATAGTATAATCATAAATTGGAGCAAGAACATTCCAGAGGTCATCAGGCCCTGGGTGCTGAATGATATGGACCAAACAACAATAACAAAAGGTACAATCACTTTGAAAAACACTTTGGGGGGGGGGGCGCACCTCAGTGACTCAGTTGGTTAGCCTTCCAACTTTGGCTCAGGTCATGATCTCATGTTTGGTGAGTTCAAGCCCCGAGTCAAGCTCTGTGCTGACAGCTTGGAGCCTGGAGCCTGATTCGGGTTCTGTGTCTCCCTCTCTATCTGTCCCCCACCCCCTCACACTCTGTCTCTCTCTGTCTCTCTCTCTCTCTCTCTCAAAAGTAAATAAACATTAAGAATTAAAAGAAAAATATTTTGGCAGATTCTTCTAAATATAAATACGTATGAACCATATGACCAAACCTCCCACTTCTAGGTATCTACCCCACAGAAAGGAAAACATGTTGTCACACAAATCTGTATGTTAATGTTCATAGCAGTTTTATTCATAATCACCCAAAACTGTGGGGAAAAAAACAATTGTCCATCACCTGATCAACTGGTGACTGGATATATGAGTAGTGAGACATCCATACAATGCAATATTACCAGTAGTAAAAAGGAATCAACTACCAATACACATAATAATGTGAATAAATCTCAAAATTACTTTGCTAAGTGAAAGAAGCCAAACCCAAAAGGCTATGCTTCCATTTATATGACTGTGGAAAATTAATAAAGGAAATTTCACTAAAACCAAGTCGGGAGGTTAGGAAGATGTGTTCTCAAGCTTTGCTAGTAGTCATCAATTGCAAATGCAACAGAAAGAACTGAGCCTTTCAGGTGGATACTACTTTATTACCCTAACAAGAGGAAGAAAGGTTTTCATCCCCCACCCCCGCCCCCGCAACAGCCCAGCCAATGAGAGACATACTCAGCCAATGAGAAGCCACTGTAGTTGAACTTCCCCAGGTCAGTCCGATGGACTTGCTTATAACAGACTTCCCAGCTTCCCCCTTTCTTCTGTTAAAATACATTTCTCTTTGGGAGGCAGGCGGGAGGGGGGAAAATGGGTGATGGGCATTGAGGAGGGCACTTGTTGGTATGAGGACTGGGTATTGTATGTAAGCGATGAATCATGGGAATCTACCCCAAAACCAAGAGCACACTGTACACACTCTATGTTAGCAAACTTGACAATAAATTATATTAAAAAAAAAAACAAAAAAAAACCAAAAAACATTTCTCTCCTTCATGTGGCAGACATGCCTCTGATTTTGCCATAGCTGGTTTGTTCCATATTGTAATCCTCTGCTGTTCCTGAACAAACCCATTTTTGCTGGTGAAATAACCAGCAGTATTATTTTTAAGATGAACACAACATTCTAGAAAAGGTAAAATTATAGGGACAGAATTCAGAGCAGTGACTGCCAGGGACTAGAGCCGGGGAGGGAGGATTGATTACAAAGGGGCATGAAGGAGTTCTTGGGGTAATGGAAAAATTCTCTATTTTGATGGCCACTGCATGACCTTATACCTTTAAAAACCTCACTGAACTACAATACCTGAAAAGGAAAAATATTGTAGGTAAATTATACCTCCATAGACCAGATTTAGTTTAAAAAGATACAATTATCTAAAACAGCAAACAATGAGGTAATAGGAATAAAATGAATAAATCTAACAAAACATGTAAGATCTTTTTGGAAACAATTAACTATAGAATCAGGCCATCAAAGACTGCTGATATTAGAATTATCTGACACATCATAAAATAAATTATCTAAAGGAAGAAAAGAAGATATTGGAAACATGATGAAACAAGAAAATGCAAAAGCAACCAGGTAAATTTTGGGGGGAAAAACACAAATAGAAACTCTAGAAATAGAGGCGCCCCGGGGGCTGTCAGTTAAGTGGCCAACTCTTGATTTCAGCTCAGGTCATGATCCCAGGGTCATGGGATCATGCCCCCCATCAGGCTCCATGCTGAGCTTAAAGCCTGCTTAAGACTCTCTCTCCCTCTGCCCCTCCCCCAATCTTGCTCATGCACATGCACGCTCTCTCTCTCTCTCTGTGTCTCAGAAATAAACAGGGGCGCCTGGGTGGCGCAGTCGGTTAAGCGTCCGACTTCAGCCAGGTCACGATCTCGCGGTCCGTGAGTTCGAGCCCCGCGTTGGGCTCTGGGCTGATGGCTCGGAGCCTGGAGCCTGTTTCCGATTCTGTGTCTCCCTCTCTCTCTGCTCCTCCCCCGTTCATGCTCTGTCTCTCTCTGTCCCAAAAATAAAAAACGTTGAAAAAAAAAAAAAGAAAAAAAAAAAAAAAAAAAAAAAAAGAAAAGAAACTCTAGAAATATAAATTATAAAAATTAGGGGTGCCTGGGTGGCTCAGTCAGTTAAGCATCCGCCTTCAGCTCAGGTCATGATCTCGCAGTTTGTGGGTTCGAGCTCCACATCAGGCTCTGTGCTGACAGCTCCCTCTCTCTCTGCCCCTCCCCCACTCATGCTCTGTCTCTCAAAAAAAAAAAAATATATACATATATATATATATACACAAATTTAAAAAGTAAGTGGATAAATTAAACAGCAAATTAGATACAGCTAGAGATAAAATTACTGGACAGGCTTGAGACAGATCCAGAGATATTGTCAAAATGCAGCATGGAAATACAGAGATGAAAAATATGAAGAAAAAAATCAAACATAAAAGACAGAGTAAGAAAGTTGGCTGCATCTAATAATATTAATTTCTGGGGCGCCTGGATGGCGCAGTCGGTTAAGCGTCCGACTTCAGCCAGGTCACGATCTTGCGGTCCGTGAGTTCGAGCCCCGCCTCAGGCTCTGGGCTGATGGCTCGGAGCCTGGAGCCTGTTTCCGATTCTGTGTCTCCCTCTCTCTCTGCCCCTCCCCCGTTCATGCTCTGTCTCTCTCTGTCCCAAAAATAAATAAAAAACGATGAAAAAAAAAATGTTTATAATAATATTAATTTCAGAAACAGACTGAAAAACTGGGAAGTAAGCATTGTCTCTTTGAAGAGACAATGGTTAAAACTTTTCCAGTATTGATTCAGGAAGCCCAATAAATTCCAAGAATAATAAATATAAAAAAGTCCATAACCAGAAACATTCCAGTAAAACTACAAAATGCCAAAAACAAAGAGAGGATGTTAGTAGACAAAATGATTTTAAAAAGTCACAAAAAACAATATCTATAGCATGGCCACAAGTATATAGCTAACTTCTCAATGGAACCCAAAAGGTAGTGCAATGTTATCTTTGAATTGTGAAGAAAAAGTAGTGTCCACCTAGAATTATACACTAGAATAAATTATTTTTTTAACGTTTATTTTTGAGAGAGAGAGAGCAGGGAACGGGCAGAGAGAGGGGGACAGAGGATCTGAAGCAGGCTCTGCACTGACAGCAGAGAGCTCGATGTGGGGTCGAACACATGAACCGTGACATCATGACCTGAGTCAAAGTCAGTTGCTCAAATGACTGAACCACTTAGGCACTCCTAGGATAAATTATTTTTAAGAACACTGGAAAAATACATTTTCAGTCAAAAGTAACAGAAAGAAGTAAATTCTGAGATACAAAAGGGGATGGGGAGAAGAAAGAAGCATGTAGATAAATCAAAACAAATTGAGCCTGACAAACAATACCAGCAATGCCTAGTTTGTGGGATTCAAAGTATCAAGGTAGGAGTCCCAGCACTGGTTACGGTGGAATAAATAATACCCCACCCCATGTCTTCCACCCATTACAACTAAAACCTTGGACAGAGTCCACAAAGCAAATAATAGAGGACTGCAAAGTAGGTAATAACAGACTGGAGAGAGAAATCAAAACTCAGGGAAATAGGGGCACCTGGATGGCTCAGTTGGTTAAGCGTCCGACTTTTGCCCAGGTCATGATCTCCCATTTCGTGAGTTCAAGCCCCATATGGGGCTCTGTGCTGACAGCTCTGAGCCTGGAGCCTGCTTCAGATTCTGTGTCTCCCTCTCTCTGCCCCTCCCCTGCTTGTGCTCTGTCTCTCTCTCTCAAAAATAATAAACATTAAAAAATAAAAAAATAAAAAAAAAACTCAGGGAAATATATGGCAGTGAGTTTATGGTTTTCTTTGGTTTTTCATCATCCCAAGTCTCCAGTTCACACTCAGAACATCCTGGATCCCAGAACTGCACAGCGGGCACAGGAAGAAAGAGCTCCAAGAGAAACTCTCTTGTTCTGGTCAGAAGACTAAGAGGGAGAGGGTAAGGGGAAACCCTGCTTTTATTTTTATTTTTTTTTTTAACATTTATTCATTTTTGAGAGATACGGTGTGAATGGGGGAGGGGCAGAGAGAGAGGGAGACACAGAATCCCATGCCGGCTCCAGGCTCTGAGCTGTCAGCACAGAACCCAACACAGGGCTTGAACTCAGGAACCGGGAGATCATGACCTGAGCCAAAGTCAGACGCTTAACCGACTGAGCCACCCAGGCGCCTTCCTGCTTTATTTTTAATCCCACCCAAGCCTGCCCTGAGGCACTCTCATGGCAGTAATGGTGACATAGCAGCAGCAGACACGCCCACAATAACAGAGAAACCAGGAGACAGAGGGGGAAAAAACCCCAAAAACATTTGCCTGATAGAAACTAGCAAAGGGAAAGAGTGTGGGGGGAATCCCCCTGTTTTTTTTCTCTCTTCCTTTCCTCTAACTGCTTCCCCTAAGAGGTAGATGACCTCACAGGAAGTGCATGACAAGAAGTGCAAGGGGAAACTAAAATCTTGGCCTTCTTATCTTTATGAGGAGGAAGCTTGAAAAAGGAATTCCATAAGCTGTATATGAAGCCCCAAGCCTATCTCCAAGATACACACACATGGAATGGATCACTGAAAGCATACCACAGGCTTTGAGAACCAAACTGTGGTGTAGATCCCCACCCTGGTCTCAGAATGGCCCATGGGCAGTGGAGGGTGGGTGGAGGGGAACAGGGGGTGTGGGATGCACACACAGGACAGATCCAAACACCACAGCCAAGTTTTTAAATGGCACTGAAACCACAGCCCACAGAAGGTGTGTTGGGACTTGCGGTCTGAACGTAGCTCAACTGTGTGCCAAAACAGAGATGTCAACATTCTCCGTAGAACTTTAACAGGACCCAGCATCTCATAGCATAATAATACTTAAAATGTCCAGGATAATCCAAAATTACTTGGCATGCAAGGAAACAGGAAAACTCAACAGCCCACAAGGTAAAAGACATGAATCCCAAGATGTTGGAATGATCAGACAAAGACTTTCGTGTAGCTGTTTTATCACTATGCCCCCATGAAATAAATGTAAACAGTCTTGAAATGAATGGAAAGATAGACCTTCTCAGCAGAAAATAAAAGCCATAAAAAAAAGTCAAATGGAAAATTTAAAGCTGACAAATATGATAACTGAAACAAAAAGTTAATTGGAAGTCTTCAGTAGCAGAATGGAGATGAGACAGGAAAGAATCAGGAGACTTAAAAACAGATCAAAAGAAATTATCCAACCTGAACAGCCAGGAAAAATAAGATTTTAAAAAATGAACAGAGCCTTAAAGACCCATGGGACAATATAAAAAGATCGAACACATATGTCATTGGAATTCTGGAGGAAGAGGAACTTGAGACCAATGAAGAAAGGAATCTTTAAACAAACACTGGCTAAAAACCTCTCAAATACAGTGAAAGACATAAAATTAAAGATTTAAGATCAGTGAGGGGCTCCTGGCTGGCTCAGTCGGTTGAATGTCTGACTTTGGCTCAGGTCATGATCTCACAGTTCGGTTCATGGGTTCAAGCCCTGCATCGGGCTCTGTGCTGACAGCTCAGAGCCTGGAGCCTGCTTCGGATTCTGTGTCCTGCTGTCTCTCTCTCTGCCCACCCCCTCTCAAAAATAAATAAAAATTTTAAAATTTTTGAAAAGAAAAGAAAACAAAACAAAACAAAACAAAAAAAAACAAGTATTGTTTTAAAAAAAAAAGATCAGTGAACGGATCAACTCAAAGATAATCATGTCCAGACACATCATAATTAAACTAGTGAAAACCAAAGATAAAGAAATAAATCGTCAGAGCAGCCAGAGAATAACAAAGCATTGCATTCAATCATTCAAACTACTACAGATTCCTCATCAGAAACCATGGAGGCCAGAAGAGAGAAAAACCATGCTTCAAGCACCCAAAGAAAGAGCCATCAACCCAGAATCCTCTATCCAGCAAAAATATCCTGTAGCAATGAAGGAGAAAGAAAGATATTCCCCAATATGGAAAAGTTCACAGCCAACACACCACCTGCTAAAGGAAATTTCATAGGGAAGAGAAATAGCATCACAGGGAAGCTTCAAACTTCTATAATGTAGGATAAACAACAGAAATGATGATTATCCAAGAGAATATGACAGATTATTTTTCTCCTCTTAAATTCTTTAAAGTAACATGATTACTGAAAGCAAAAAATTATAACATTATCTGGTGAGGATTTTTCATGATTTTAGATTTAACACGTATGAAAATGACAACAAAAAGGACCTCTATGGTTTACCATTTCACTTGAAATGGTAAAATATTAATTTTAACTAGACTGTGAAAAGTTCAGTGTATCTGTTGTAATCCCTATAGTGACTACGGAAACACTACTTCAATAAATGGTGCTGGGACAACTGGATATCTAGACACAACAGAAGGAAGTTTTTGTTTGGAATAATGGCAAAGTTTTATAAATAGAGACTGGTGATGATTGTACAACATTGTACAATATTGTGAGTATAAGTGATGTCACTGAATTCCACCTTAAAAATGTTTAAAATGGAAAATGTTATGTATATTTTACCACAAGTTTTAGGAATTAATAATGTCATATACCAAAAACAAAAACCACTGAACTGTATGCTTTAAATGAGTGAATTGTATGGTGTGTGAATCATGGCTCAGGAGAGCTTTCCTTTTTAAATGGGACAAACAGTCTTAACTACATGTGCTTGGAAATGAAGAGACACACTCTTAAATAACTCTTGGACCAAAAATAGGTTAAAAGAAACTCCTACTTGGCAACAAGAAGGAAAACACTGTCATAACAACACCTTTGGACATAATGAAAGCCGTATGCAGAGAAAAGTGTCCTGTCTTAAAGGCATTTGATATAAAAAAGAAAAATGAGGGGCGCCTGGGTGGCTCAGTTGGTTAAGAGTCCAACTCTTGATTTCGGCTCAGGTCATGATCTCATGGTTGGGGAATTTGAGCCCTGCCTCAGGCTCTGCTCTGACAGCATGAAGCCTGCTTAAGATTCGCTCTCTCCCTCTCTCTCTGTTTCTCTGTCTCTCTCTCTCAAAATAAATAAATAAGCTTATTAAAAATTAAAATAAATTAGTTAATAAGAAGAAAAATGAAATGAATAAAAAATAAAGTTTGGGGATTGAGACTGTTGAATGTTTCTCAAAACTTAGATCCCTTTCCTTCAGGAAACACAAAAATGTGGGCCCCTACACACGTTTCCTGTGTATTTTAGTGGTTAATTCTTAACAGAACATTAAAGAGGTTAAAAAATATATTTACACATTAAAAAGTGGTCTATTAAAACTCTCAAAACTATTCTAAGTTTAAATATTTTTAATTACACCCCAAACAGAATTTGTTGTAATTTTACCTACCTGGGTTTACTGGAAGCAAACTCATCCATTAAACTTTTAAAATCTACTAAATTTTTTTGGAGTCCTCTTATGGCTCTGATCTGAGGCCAGTGCCTCCCCAGCCTCACCCCGATTCTAGTCCCACATCTAAATACATGTCCCCTCTCACAGACAGGTGGGGGTTGGACAACTGATTTCTGGCCAGTGCAGTGTGGGAAGAAGGATGTATATTGCCTCCAGAGGAAGTGATCTAAAACTCTTTATGCAATCTTCCACGCGCTCTGTTTCCCCATCTGCCAGACACGTGGAGAGGAGCCTCCAGAACTACAGGAGGTGAAACTGCAAGATGGAAGGAGCCTGGGTCCCTGAGTTCCTGAGTGCAGGAGAGACCAAGAAGATGCCCAGGAGAGCCTCAAACCAGGAACATCCACACTGGAATGCTACACAATCCAGTACTGACTTTCCTTGTGTTAAACCACAAGCATTTGGGGATTGCTTGTCACATAGTGGTCGGATTTACCTTATCCCATGTAGCTCCGGCCCAAGAATGAAAAAAATTATTTCTGTCTACATTTTCCAACCTACATTGTGGCTCTCCTCCCTCCAAAAGCAGAAGTTTTCTGCAATAAATAGAACAGAGAGCCGCCGAGCACTTCACCCTTTGTATCTACCACACATTTGCCGACAATGAATTCACACTCTGCAAGCCTTTGTCCAGGCGTAAAGCGGGGCATATCCTGGCTGGAAACAGATGGCTCTCAGATGAAGGCAATTGCAAGAGAGCTTAAAGGAATCTTTACAGAGGATGAAATGGGCAGGGCGTAGGAACGCTATGGAGACAGAGTGGTGGCCCACAGACACTGCAGCAAGTCTGAGGTTGTATCTCCAGGCCCCAGAGAGTAGTTACCAGAATTCAGAGGGAGGCAGGGAGAGCTGTGTGGAAAGGGCTGCCTACCAGGCTGTGACGGGCACCGTACCTGGAGTTGGGCAACAGGGATCCCACCCTGGCCCACCCTAGAAAGTCTTGAACATAAAAACATACAAGTGGAGGGCACCTGGGTGGCTCAGTCAGTTAAGCATCCAACTTCGGCTCAGGTCATGATCCTACAGTGTGTGGGTTCGAGTCCCATGTCAGGCTCTGTACTGACAGCTCAGAGCCTGGAGGCTGCTTTGGATTCTGTGTCTCCTATCTCTGCCTCTCCCCTGCTCATGCTCTGTCTCTCTGTCTCTCTCAAACATACATATAAGTGAATTTATAAAAGACACATGAACATCCAGGAATCTGACACCCATTGCTGGGCCAGTTCAACCTGGAACCTGCTAACAGGGATCTCAAGACTATCAGTCTTCCGGCTCCAGAGAAGTGCTTCTCCCCCCAGATTGCCCCATGTTCTGACACAGGGGGGGACTGGACCTAAGGCCAGAGGGGTGGGGGTTGTGCCCTTGTTGACAAAAGAGACTGTCTTTGCATGGGCCTAGGTAAAGGAAAGGGGCAGAGGAGCTACATAAGTAACAGAAAGACTAATTTGTTAATGCCCTCAGATAACTTGAATGCAATAGTTTTTGTATAACACACAACTATCTCCTAGTTGTGTCAAACACCCACTCTCTCTCCTCTTCATGTTCCAATTCATCGTCCCAGAGATACTCACAGGTTAGCATGCTATGCCTAACAGGTGCAGACGGCAACTACAGAAATTCTTAGTACATACCTATATATATGCATATGTACATGTATACACATTCCATATATATATATATATATATATATATATGCATGGGTATAAAATATATATGTGAGTTTGACATATACATGAAGCGAGCTACCAAACTTGATTTAAAATGTGGTTAAGGGGTGCCTGGGTGTCTTAGTTGGTTGAGTGACTGATGCTTGATTTGGCTCAGGTCATGAGCCCAGGGTCCTGGGAATTAGCCCCACATCTCCACTGAGTGTGGAGCCTGCTTGAGATTCTCTGTCTCTCTCTCTCTTTCTCTCTCCCTCTATCCCTCTCCCCATCTTATGCTCTCTCTCTCTAAAATAAAATAAAAGTATAAAACGTGGTTAAAATCATAATGTGATAACAATTTATATCATAAAACTAAAATATTTTGTAGTATTTTCTATAACAAAGATAACTTGTGACATGTGATCCCCTCCAAGCACATGAATATGTTGGGTAAAATGTATGACATTTCCAAATCTGAGTATTGCTTTAAGAATGGTATTGATTGCTGCCTCAGCAGGGAGAAGTTTTCTCCAACTAGAATTGATAAAACAGGGACACCTGGGTGGCTCAGTCGGTTGGGTGTCCGACTTCAGCTCAGGTCATGATTTCACAGATCCTGAGTTAGAGCCCCACGTCGGGCTCTGTGCTGACAGCTCAGAGCCTGGAGCCTGCTTTGGATTCTGTGTCTCCCTCTCTCTCTCTCTCTCTCTCTACCCTCCTCTGCTCATGCTCTGTCTCTCTCTGTCTCAAAAAGTAACGTTAAAAAAAATTTTAGAATTGATAAAACAACACAACCACAGAACTACAATGATTCAAAAAAGGTTGCCTAATTTGGCATTACTACCCATACAAAACAAATTATATGACAATAGTGATTATAATGTGTTTAGTGATTTTACTGAGAAAAGTTAAAAAATAAATTTGACTACATAAACAGATAATACATAAGAATTCCATGTCTTTAATTTTATTTTATTTTTTATTTCTTAAAATCTACATCCAAATTAGTTAGCATATAGTGCAACAATGATTTCAGGAGTAGATTCCTTAGTGCCCCTTACCCATTTAGCCCATCCCCCCTCCCACAACGCCTCCGGTAACCCTCAGTTTGTTCTCCATATTTATGAGTCTCTTCTGTTTTGTCCCCCTCCCTGTTTTTATATTATTTTTATTTCCCTTCCCTTATGTTCATCTGTTTTGTCTCTTAAAGTCCTCATATGAGTGAAGTCATATGATTTTTGTCTTTCTCTGACTAATTTCACTTAGCATAATACCCTCCAGTTCCATCCACGTAGTTGCAAATGGCAAGATTTCATTCTTTTTGATTGCTGAGTGATACTCCATTGTATATGACATTTTCTTTATCCATTCATCCATAGATGGACATTTGGGCTCTTTCCATACTTTAGCTATTGTTGATAGTGCTGCTAAAAAAATGGGGGTGCAGCACACCTGTAGCCCGTAGATAAATGTCTAGTAGTGCAATTGTTGGGTCGTAGGGTAGTTCTATTTTTAGTTTTTTGAGGAACCTCCATACTGTTTTCCAGAGTGGCTGCACCAGCTTGCATTCCCACCAACAATGCAAAAGAGACCCTCTTTCTCCACATCCTCGCCAACATCTGTTGTTGCCTGAGTTGTTAATGTTAGACATTCTGACAGTTGTGAGGTGGTATCTCATTGTGGTTTTGATTTGTATTTCCCTGATGATGAGCGATGTTGAGCATTTTTTCATGTGTCGGTTGGCCATCTGGATGTCTTCTTTGGAGAAGTGTCTATTCATGTCTTCTGCCTATTTCTTCACTGGATTATTTGTTTTTTGGGTGTTGAGTTTGATAACTTCTTTATAGATTTTTACTAACCCTTTATCTAATATGTCATTTGCAAATATCTTCTCCCATTCTGTCAGTTGCCTTTTAGTTTTATTGATTGTTTCCTTCGCTGTGCAGAAGCTTTTTATTTTGATGAGGTCCCAGTAGTTCTCTTTAATTTTTTTTTTAATGTTTACTTATTTTTGAGAGACAGAGGGCATGAGCAGGGGAGTGGCAGAGAGAGAGGAAGACACAGAAGCTGAAGCAGGCTCCAGGCTCCACAGAGCCCCATACAGGGCTCGAACCCACGAACTGTGAGATCATGACCTGAGCCGAAGTAAGATGCTTAATTGACTGAGCCACCCAGGCACCCCTACGTCTTTAAAAATCTGCAAATATCGCCAACCCAAAACAGAACATCCAGGCTCCTGTAATAATAATCAGTTCAGCTGTCTTTGTTTTGCTAACTGTCATTTGCATAAAAACACATTTCTCAATTTTGTATTATGAAGGCATACTTCTCAGGGCAGAGAGATATTATTTGCCAAGTTATGATAACTTAAATATTTAGACATAAGGCACAGGGCTCTGGTTGTACTCTGGCCTTTTGCTGGCACTGAATAACTACATTTCTATAGACACCATGAGTTAATAAAGGCCTGTGACAGGGTGTGTGCCTGGGAACCGTTTGCAGCTATTACTCCCAGACTCTGGAGAAGCCTCTTCCACCTGGGGTCCTTATGGGGGTCACCACCCACACTCACTCTTCTCAGATGCAAACTCCCTCTCTCGGGTCTCCTGGGTCTCACCCTCATCTCAGCTTGTGTTGTCCAAGATGCACTGGTAACCACTTTATCACAGTAATTATGCTCCAGTGAAAGACCAGGGCCACCAGGGCCGGCAGCCACTCTGCATCTGAACAGGAAATATAGGGAAGCCAATCGTCACGCTGGAAGGCAGACATGGGAGGGAGAGACTGTGTGGTGCCTCAACGGGCCCAGGACCCCGAAGCCCGCTTTGAGCTCCAGAAACTGGGAGAGGCGGGAAGGATCCTTCCCTAGAGCCTTCAGAGGGGGCACAATCCGTCCACACCTTGACTTTGGACTTCTGGCCTCCAGAGTTGTGAGGGAATAAATGTCTGCTCTTTCAAACCAAAAACACATCAGTACCAGGGGCCAGTGACACGCAGTGAATGACATGAAGTTTGAGGCCGACATGAACCAAAGTGTCGCCTCAGCTGAGATCCGTTGGCCAGTTCAGGCCTTGTAAGAATGTGCTCAGCTCAGGCCACTAAAAACATATTTCAAATAAAGGAAGGAAAAAAAAGAGGAGGACTATGTGTCCATCATAATTCACCTTAAATTTGAATTCTGTGAAATGCACATCAACAGAAGCATTTCCTGGCTTTTTCTTCTGAATTTGCTAAGCCACCTGATGACCATGGATAAAGGGGATCCCACAGAGGGAAACGTACCGGAGCTGATTGTTAATTTGGGGGAATGTTGTGAACCCTTTCTCAACACAGCCACTATTAAATATTAAATATGTGTACAACAATATAAATGTACCTAATGCCACTGAACTGTATACTTAAAAATGGCTAAAATGGTAAGTTTTTGTTAAGTATGCATTAACACAATAAAACATTTTTAATCAAGGGGCGCCTGGGTGGCTCAGTCACTTAAGCCGCCAACTTTGGCCCAGGTCATGATCTCACGGTTCATGAGTTTGAGCCCTGAGTCAGGCTCTGTGCTAACAGCTCAGAGCCTGGAGCCTGCTTCGGATTCTGTGTCCCCCTCTCTCTCTCTCTCTGCCCCTCTTCCACTCGTGCTCTCTCTCTCTCTCAAAAATAAACATTTAAAAATGTTTTCTTAATTTTTAATCAAGAAAAAATATAACCTGGGGCACCTGAGTAGCTCAGTTAGTTACGCCTCCAACTCATGGTTTCCGCTCAGGTCATGATCTCAAAATTCATGAGTTTGAGCCCCGTATGGGGTTCCACACTGCTAACTGTGTGGAGCCTAATGAGATTCTCTCTCTCTCCCTCTCTCTCTGCCCCTCCCCCCCAGCACTGTAAATAAATAAATACATACATACATAAACCTAAAAAAAAAGAAAAATATAACCTTACAATAAATTATATTAAAAAGGAAGAAAGCTCGTCTCTGCCTACATAGTTTACCACGTATTACTATTATCTGTGCTCTTGACGTTATTTATGCTGTTGCATCTGCATGGTGGGAATAACGTAGAAGCACCTGCCGCTGTGCATTTCTTCTTGGCTCAAATTCAGTGACTTCACATCGGGAGTCGTATTAGTCTGCTCGGGCTGCCATGATGAAATGCCACAGACCGGGTGACTTAAATAGCAGGAATTTCTCTCAGTTCTGGAGTGCGGGAAGTCCAAGATCAAGGTTTGGCAGGGTAGGTTGTGTCCTGAGGTCACCGCCTGTAGCTTGTAGGCGGCGCCATCTTGCTATGTGTTCACAAGGCCTTCCCTCAGCATGTGCGTGTGGAGACAGAGACAGCAGCACTCTGATGTCACTTTCTGTAAGGACACTAGTCCTATAGGATCAGCCCTTCACCCCCATGACTCATTAACCTTGGTTATTTCCTTAGGGGCCCCACCTCTGAATACAGCCCTACTGGTGCTTAGGGCTTCAACATGTGAATTTGGGGGGTCCAGTGGGGATGCAAACATTTGGCCCACACAGAGGTAGCTAACTCCATACTGTGGGAGTTCTTGCACCATGGAAACTGGCAAATGCTATGAATTGGGGCTTCTGGAGAGCTGTTTGTGACACAGAGGGGAAGGGCGACAAGGGTCACCTCTGAGAGTATCCTTCCTCCTCCCTCAAGCTGGGAGCACAGCAAGGTCAGGAGTCAGCCGGTGCCTCCCAGTCCTCAGCCCTCTGCTGTCACCTCTGAGAGGCTCTGTTGGCATTTGTCACATTGATCAGGAGCTGGAATGCAGCCAGCGGCCATGAGGAGGAAGCTGACAGGTGAGGAAGTCTCGGTCACATGACAAATGAAACTTGTGAATGTGACAGTGGCAGACTCCACAGAAGGCAGCCCCTGGGTCAGACTGCTGGGCAAATGCCTTCCTTTCCCCGAGCCTCAGTCTTCTCATCTGTAAAGTGGGGATAACAGCTACCTCCCTTAGAGGGTCTGAGGGAGGACAGAATGAGGTAAGACAGAAAACACTGCACACCGACTGGAAAGCTACATGGATCGTCATCACCTGACACCCACCTCTGTGTTCTTTCCATTCACACCAGTCGGCACTGACTGCCCCGTGCACTGTGCCAGGTGCCAAGGACCCAAAGCTCCATGCCCCGGTCAGTCCCCAAGCATCTCCCTGTGTAGCAGGAAGACAACACAGAAAAGGGAACCCTTGGGTGCTGATGTGGCCCAGAGGACTGTTGACGGTTGTCACTGCATGGGGAAGTGGGGGGAGCAGAGGCACAGACCCAACACCACAGCAGGTATTCAGTGGCAATGTGACCTTAAGTGATGTTCACAACCTTGCTCAGGACCTCAGTTTCCTCTTGTAAAATGAGGACCATAACAGACCCTGCCTACGGGGAGAGTTAACTCCTACTTTAAAATGTAATTTTAGGGGCGTCTGGGTGGCTCAGATGGTTAAGCTGCCAACTTCAGCTCGGATCATGATCTCGCGGTTCCTGAGTTCGAGCCCTGCTTCCGGCTCTGTGCTGACAGCTCAGAGCCGGGAGCCTGCTTCAGATTCTTTGTCTCCCTCTCTCTCTGCCCCTCCCCTGCTGGCCCTCTCTCTCCCTCTTTCAAAAATAAATAAACATTTAATATATATATACACACACACACACACACACACATATATATATGTATATATAATTTTATTTGGATTTGTTTGAATCAGATATGGTAAGACACAAAGACACAGAAATTACTGTCATGAGGTAAGAATTTATACTCACTGATCCCTAGATCCCAGAGGCATGGAATCTCATGCAGGGCTGCATTGGGAGACACCAAGTTCGGTCAGGAAGCAAAGGAAATGAAGGGAGAACATGGACAGGAGCCTTTATCTAGTGTCTGTGGAAAAGACAAGGCAAAGCAGGTTAAGCTGGTTTATGATTGGCCAGTGGGAATAATTTCAGCGGATTCTGCAGATTAGGGGCTGCCCTGGGGAGAATGGGGTAGAGGAATATTGCCCTCCTGGGGCAGAAGAGCCAGATGGAAGAGGTGGTTTGGAGTACGGGCTCTGGACTGGGCTCTGGACTGGTTGGTTTGCATATGAAAGGTGTGCTCCTGGGCAAGTCTTTGCCATCTCTAGGAACTGGCCAGCACTGAGAGGGGCAGTCTCTCCCTGGTCAGTGAGGCTCCACCTGTCAAAGCATCAAGAACACAGCAAATAAGCAAAACACCCAGCACCCAGTAAGTGGGAGATGTCATCCCCACCTGTTTCAGCGTTGACTTTGTGGCCTCCCTCTCCTTGCTTCACACGGGTGAGTCTTCCCTTCCCAGCTGGGTCCTAATTCCTGGAGGGCTCACTGCATGCCTGCCCCCAACCAGGGCAGAAGAAACCCTCTCTGGGCCCCCATCCTCTGGATAGAAAACAGGAGGAAGTAAATAAACACAGTGCTGTTGTCAGCAGTGGCACCAGGCAGTTCATGGGGAAGGGTAGAGTCCAAGATCTGGCTCCTGGTTTCTCCTCCTTCCCTGTCCTTCAGGGAACCATTGTCATCTTCCTGCCTCACCTCATGCTCACATTCAGTTACCTTTGTTTCCCCAGACCTTGACAAGCATCTAGATGAATGAAGCACTGATGAATGGCCTTCTCTAGAAGAGCTGCGGGAGGAGAGGGGACATGGCAGAGGTTAAACTCCTGGCTGAGCTGGGAAGAAGGGTAATCATATTGGAGAGCGCCAAGCACCCAAGGCACACAGATCTGAGCGTTGTCCAAAGTCCAGGCCGCCCCAGTAGAGGGAACTAGAGTGAGTGAGGTGACCTGTCTGAACCTTAGTTTCTTCCTCTGATGGGTGGGAATAAAATTTCTTCATCTCACAGGATTGCCATGAAAAGTAAAGGTAACAGACAAGGCAGGTCCTGAAAGTCAGTGTCCTTGCCCGGGAGCAGTGGTTCTCAAACTTCAACAGGCTGGACTGGGGCCTGAGACTTTTCATTTTCACAAGTCCCCATGTGCTTCTGCTGCTGCTGGTCAACACAGTGATACCTGTCAGTGGTATGTGTATGTGGTACATGTATATGTATAGGTAGTAGGTATATGTTTCACTTTTTAAGGAGTGACTCAAACAGTTGTACCTCTTTACATTCCCAGTTGCTCCACATCCTTGCCAACAGTATGACTGGTCTTTCAATTTTAGCCATTTAACAGATATAGAATGGTATCTCATTATGATTTTCGTTTTTTAACTTAATTTTAATTTTTTAGAAAGAGAGAGGGAGTGCACTAGTGAGCAGTGGAGGGGCAGAGGGGGAGGGAGAGAGAGAGAATCCCAAGCAGGCTCTGCACTCAGGGCAGAGCAAGACCCCATGACCCTGAGATCATGACCTGAGCCAAAATCAAGACATCTAACTGACTGAGCCACTCAGGCGCCCCAAACAGTATTTTCTTTAATGTTTTTGGTGTTGAATTGAGAAATCTGCACCTAAGTCACAGATTTTCTCCTGTTTTTTTTTTTTTCTTGAGTTACATAATTTTAGGACTTAAATTTAGGCTTATGATTCATTTTGATTTAATTTTTGCATATAGTACAAAATATGAGGGGCATCTGGGTGGCTCATTCGGTTGAACGACCGACTTCGGCTCAGGTCACGATCTCATGGTTTGTGAGTTCAAGCCCTGCATCAGGCTCTGTGCTGACAGCTCAGAGCCTGGAGCCTACTTTGGATTCTGTGTCTCACTCCCTCCCTGCCCCTCCCCCACTCATGCTCTGTCTCTGTCTCAGAAATAAGTAAACATTAAAAAAAAATAAAAACAGGGGCGCCTGGGTGGCTCAGTCAGTTAAGCGTCCGACTTCAGCTCAGGTCACGATCTCGCGGTCTGTGAGTTCGAGCCCCGTGTCGGACTCTGGGCTGATGGCTCAGAGCCTGGAGCCTGCTTCTGATTCTGTGTCTCCCTCTCTCTCTGCCCCTCCCCCGTTCATGCTCTGTCTCTCTCTGTCTCAAAAATATATAAAACGTTAAAAAAATAAAAAAAAAAATAAAACAAAAATAAAAACAGAAACAAAATATGAAGTTCATTTTTTTATATAAATTTCCAGTTGTTCCAGTACCAGTTGTTCAAAAGACTATAATTTCTCCACTGAATTGTCTTTGCATCTTTGTTAGAAATAAATTGACCACATAATCGTGGGTCTCTTTCTGTACTTGTTTCAGTTCCATTGACCTATTTGTCTTGACATTAATATATCTTGACTACAGTAGTTTTACAGTAAGTCTTAAAGTCAGGTAACATAAATCCTCCGTTTTTGTTCTTCAATTTCAGACAACTAGAGATAGCACTTTGAGTATTATGAATTTCTATAGGAATTCTAAGTACTAAGTACTTTGAATTTCTATAGGAATTTTAGAATTGCTTCCAATTTCTACAAAACAGCTTACTGGGACTATGACTGAGATTGTGTTATATTTACATATTAATTTGGAGAGAACTGACTTCTGAACAGCATTGATACTGTTCATACTTACGTAGGAAATCTCCATTCGTCAATCTTTAATTTATCTCAGTAATGTTTTCTAGTTCTGTTTGGATCTTGCACATATTCTGTTATAAGTATTTCATATTTTTTAAAAATTTTTAATGTTTGTTTTTGAGAGACAGAACACAGTGTGAGCAGGGGAGGAACAGAGAGAGAGGGAGACACAGAATCCAAAGCAGGCTCCAGGCTCCAAGCTGTCAGCAAAGAGCCCGATACAGGTCCCAAACCCATGAACGGCAAGATCATGACCTGAGCTGAAGTCAAATGCTCAACCAACTGAGCCACCCAGGTACCCCTAATATTTTTAAAAAATATTTTTTAATGTTTATTTATTTTGAAGAGAAAAACAGAGTGTGGGCGAGGGAGGGGCAGAGAGAGAGGGAGACAAAGAACTGAAACAGGTTCTAGGTTCTGAGCTGTCATTTCAGAGCCCAACGCAGGGCTTGAACCCACGAACTGTGAGATCATGACTTGAGCCAAGGTCAGACACCTAACTGAGTGAGCCACCCAGGCACCCCTAAATATTTCATATTTTTGTAGCTATTGTAAGTGATAGTGTTTTCATTTGACTTCCATTTTTTGTCATTAGTATATAGGAAACAATTGATTTCTGTGTATTGCTCTTGATTCCTGTGAACTTGCTTAAGTCACTTATAGTTCTAGTGGGTTTTTTTGTTGATTCCATTGGATTGGCTACATAAAGCACCAAGTCATCTGTAAATAAAGAGTTTTTATTTCTTCCTTTTCAATCTGGATGCCTTTTGGCTCAATTCTTATACCCACAGAGTTTTAATTTATACAGGAGACTGAGTGATGACACAGAGAGGGTAATGACACTGAAAGGTTTTTATAACTGACATTTCTTGCAGAGAAGGAAAATGCCATGCCATAGAGGGCCACCTGGGGAAACACTAGAGGAGGCAGAAGCAAGACCAAGCAGAAGGCATAGATCACAGCCTTTATTATGTTTTCCCCTGGCAAGACAAGATAAGGAAGAGGAACCAGTTTAGGATTGGCTAGTTTGACTAATTTGAATGGGCCTTGGGTTACAAGTGTTATTTTTAGTTGTCTGGCACCGAGGACAGGGTTGACTCAGGGCAGAGGAAATACTGGATTGGTGTGTGAGAATTAGATAAAAGTAGTGTTTTAGAGTACGGGTCTCATGGGTTAGTTTGCATATGAAAGGCATGCTGGGAGGCTTTTCCCTAGATCTAAGAATAGGCTAGCCTTGGGAGGGGCCATCTCTTCCCAGTCAGCAAGGCCACAAGTGCCAGAGCATCAAGAATGCAATTAAAAAAAAAAAAAGTCAATACAATTGCCATGTGATGAATGACTGCCAAATACATAAATACAGATTCTCAGAAAACACAGAACAATTTTACCTCTTTGTCTTGCCTTATTGCATAAGCTAGAACCTCCACCACAATGAATGGAGGTAGTGAGAGCAGACATCTTTGCCTTACTCCTGATCTTGGGGGAAAAGCAGGAGCAGGGTGAGGTGCCATGGAGGGGAAGGGACTGGGACAGTGACAGATGTGGCCAATGAGGAAGGGAGAACAGAAACTTAGGAGAACTTGGAGGAAGATGTAAGCCGTATTCTCAAATTGTGGTCCACAGCTCATAGCCCTCACTCTGTCCCTGACCCCTCCCCCACTCCTGACCCCTCCCCCACAGCCACCCCCTGGGCTAAAAACCTGCATTTAGGCTCTGCCCATCAGGGAATCACAAAACACCAGGCCCTCCTCCTTCCAGAAGCCCCTCTGTGAGTAGAGCCACAGCTTAATGCTGATTACAGGGCCCTCTCATGCTACCAGGACAAGGGAGGGTGAACAAACACAAAGACCACACACCATCTGTGAGCAGAAATCATGCCTCCTAATTTTAAGTCTCATAGGGATCCCACTGGGGCCAGGGGCTTGAACATGGCATGGAATGTGCAGCTTGCATCTAGGGAGATCGTATATGGGAGAGGCAGGGCCTGAGGCACCTGGGCGACAGGTACTCTGCCAAAGTGACCCAGAGCCTGTTGAGTAAACATGCCACGCTGCCCAACAGAAGGGGCTGGGGCACCCCCTAGTGGGGTCCAGCCCCCTCCTTGGGTGACCTGGCAAAGAAGAGACTGTCCAGCCAGGTTCCACAGCCAGGGAGGTAAGGTGGGAATAAAATTCAGATGTCACCCCTCAGACAGGGCAGGCCACCCTCTAGAGGAACTCCCAAAAAGGCAGTCGGTCCTTTGTCCTCTCTTCTGTCCACCTTTCCAGCTGTCACCATTCACCCAAATGTCTTTCACAGCCCAGTGGACTCCATGACATTAAGGCTGCTTCCTGATGGTGCCTCAGTTTCCTGATGGTGAAAATAGAAAAACAACAAATCCACCACCCAATGTTGTAGGGCTGAAAATGAGGCAATGGATGTTTAGGGCCTGGCTCAGAGAAGGGGATTCCATGAAAATGCAGAACCTGTCTCCTGGGGCCTAGGAGGAAGTGCAAGAAATGCAGACACAGGGACAGGGCAGGGGCTGCCTGGAAGGCCCTGGGAGAAGCGTGGGGGAAAATTAGGACTGAGGAAGCAACTGAGAAAGGAAGCTGGTCTTCTTGCTTCGGCCTCCAGAAGATGGGGCCACTTCCTGTGATGAAATCATGTTCTCCAATCCCCACCATCTACTGAGTAAGCCAATGCCAACCTCATTCTGGGGAGGGAGGGAGCTGAGCCTCCTAAAACCAGCACAGAGAGTCACCAATGGTCTCAGCCCCAGTATCTCATCCCCACCCACCAGCAGTCACAGGCTGGCAGTGCCCTCGATTGGAGACGGTCCAGGGACCATCCGGAGGGTGACTCATTACTGCTCTGGGCCTTATTTCCCCCCTGCTCAAGGAAGGCTCCCAATTAGCCAGGGCTCTCACAGCTGTGGAGGGAATGACCTAAGGGGCATTATAAAAATACAGCCTCCTGGGGCTTACCCCCCAGAAGGGAGCCAAGGCCCAAGGTTGTGTGGTGCAACTTGGTGGGAGCATCCAGAAGGAGCAGAAGGCTCTGTGGACTCAGCGAGACTGGAGTTTGAGTCCTGGACCTGCCTCAAGGGTCACATGACCTGAGGCAGGGCTTCTCTGAGCCCTTGGTCTCCTCATCTGTGGAGTGGAGGACAGAGGGGCCTGCTGATCAAGTCTTGCCTCCTGTGGGTCGAGGCATGGGCTCAAGAAGGCCCACCCTCACCTCTTAACCCCAGGGATGGTGTGAGACTGCACAAAAGGAGCTGACCAGGGGAGGGAAGGAGCCTGATAGGCCTGGGTCCTAGGCAGGGGAGCCCCTGCTGGCAGGGAGAGCGGCCAGGTGCAAGTTGGGTGTCCTTGGTGCCTGGTGCTGGGGTGGAGGCCATCTGATCACCAGTGGGTCCCTCCTCCTTCCTCTGGGGAGGCGTTAGCTGGGCAGAGACTCATGGTTGCCTGTCCTCTGGCTGGAAGAGCCAAACTGGTCCTGCTGCAGCCTTTCACCTGGACGACAGAAAGAGGCCAGGAGATGCCGAGAGCCAGTGAGAAGGAGAGCTGGAGAGACAGAGACTGACTCCTGAGGAGAGGTGGCCAGGAGCTGAGATGGAAGAGGCGAGGCCACAGATGGCCAAGGTGTGGGGTGGCCATGTGAAGAAAGAACCATGAACCATGGCCATGTGAAGAAAGGCCATGAACTATGGCCCTCCATGTGAAGAAAGAAGTTGGGGGCCTTTCTCACGGCTCTCTGTGCACTGACCACAAGGGAGGCGCTTTTGCAATGTAGAAAAAGAAGAAACCAGATTGATAAAGGAAGTGCTGGGTACTCCGGGGGCCCGCGAGTTTGGGGAAGCTCACCCTCCCTTGCTCTTCCGAAGGAACCTGATCCACGCTTTCCACGTTCCTCTGGACTCCCCGAGGAGGCACCTCTGTAGGGCCTGCCCTCTGGCCTTGACAGAGCTACTTGGCTTCTCCTCTCCTGGGAGGAGAGTGAGGCAATGGGTCCGTCCCTGCTGCTGTCCCTGCTGCTGCTGCCGGCATCTCTGCAGGCTGGTGAGTGTCCAGGACACCCTGGCTCTGCCCTGAGGGCCAGGAGTCCCCAGGAAGGGCTGTGGCTGGGCAGCTGGAGAAGGGGTCTGCTGGGGTAGCCGGCCAGGCCTCCCAGCTCCAGCGGGCTGGTCCCATGGTGCCAGGTCCTCCCCAACCCTTCACCTTCCTCCCTACCCCAAGCCCGGCAAGGGGGACACCCAGGCCAGAGGGCCAGTCCTCCCATCTGTCACACTTGGTGTGCTCTGTGAGTGAGGGTGCCAGAAGGTCTGGGGTTATCGTCCTCATCTCTCCCAGTGGCTCAAAGTCTCCTCTCTCTCCTCCAGGCAGCTCAAAAGAATGCAATCCAAACACTGACTTTGGGATCAACCAACCAGCGTCTCTCTCAGCCCCCGAGGGTGGTTACACCTGCATCTCTTTCTCCTACTTCTACTGCTGGGAGTTAGCCAAGGATCCCAGACTGAGTATAGCTGTCAGACGGACAGACTTCCATGGAGAGGTCATCTACAACAGTACCCAGCGTTTTATCCATAAGGATTACAAGAACCGGATCTCCCTGGAATTGAGAGAGGGTCAGAACTCCGGCACCCTGTGTATACGGAACCTGCGGAAAGAAGATGAGAATAGGTACTTTTGCCGGGTCCAAGTGGAAACGCTAAGAGACAACAAACAGGTGTGGCAGTCCATCCCAGGGACCAAACTCACCATTACCAACGGTGAGTCCAGCTGCCCGGCAGCCACCACACCCACCCTGCAGGGTGCCCTCATCCCCCAGGCCTGGCCCAGGCCCCAATCTTCCTGCTTACCCCTTCTCTCAAACTCCTCTCCCCACCCCTTTCCCCTCCCCAGGCCTCTGCCAACTTTACTCTTTCTCCTGGATCTCCCCAAACCTGGGCTGCCTGGGCTTCCTTGCCCATCCCCCTCACTGCCCCCTCCGGAGCCAGTCCCCACCCCGCTCCCCCAGCCTCAGCATCTTCCAGGCTGCCCAGGAATCCTCCCTTCTTGCTTCAAGCTGGGCCTCCAGTCTTGCCTCCCTCCCCTCACCCCACGCTGTCCAGGTGGACTTGACTTCTTCAGGACGTGGTCTGCCTTCCCTTTGTCCTGTGTCCCTGTGAGTAGCCCCTGCCAGCCCCCAGTCTTGTGTCTCCCCACAGTCGCGGGCTCAACCCAGCCCACACAGCAGGTACCCAATTATGACCCAAGACCCCTGTCCCCTGGCCACGCCCCATTACCTCTTTTCCCAGTCCCCCCTGCGTCCTTCTCCTGCTCTGCTCCTCGGAACCTGGCCCACGATGCTCCCTGCCCCAGCCCCTTCCCTCCTTTCCTTTCCCACCCCCCTCTTCCCCTGCCTCCATCCTCTTTACCCTCCTTGCCCCCCCCCCACCTCTGGTCCCCACCTCTGCCTGCACCGTCCCCACTGTCCACTCCGATCTTGCTCCTCCATCCTGGCCTTTGAGACATGCCATCGACAGCAGAAATATGGCAGCTGCCACTTACCATGCACTGTGTCAGGTTGAACAACTAGGTGTACGTCACCCTGGTTAACAATCTTCCCCGCGACCCCACAGTAACAGTAGGCACTGCTCTTATCTTCCTGTTACAGATAGGGAAACTGAGGCTCAAAGAGCCTAAACGCCTGCCCAAAGCCACACGCATGGCGCAGGCAGGACTTGAACCCCGTTTAACCCCAGAGCCTCCACTCTTAACCTAGTAGCTGCTCAGCTTCACAGCTGACCTGATCCTATTGCTGTCTTCACCTATTTTAACCCAGGAACGGGATGTGTTACAGCAGCAGATCTTCCCATGTTACCCAGCAGGCCTTGGGAACCTTGGTTTGTCGGTCTCCAGAGCAGTTGGGGAGGGAGCCCTTCCCAGGAGCAGGCACTAGGGGATGCACTGTCTGTAGATATTATCCGTAGAAAATTCCTTAAAAACGAAAAATCCCAGGTCTGCTCTTTATAATCACTTGCACTGACAATTCTAACAACGTATCACTGCTCCTGAGTGGAAGGATACTCTCCGTGACCCCACCCTTGGTAAACCACTGTCCCATCTGGCCACCATGCTGGTTTCAGAGCAAATAGAAAGTGGCTCACAACCTGAATTTAGCAAGACAGCGTTGGATTTCTATTTCTGGCACCTCCTCCATATTCCCTTAAAAGGCCTTTTTTGAGAGGTTTTCGCTCTCCCCAGACCCCTCTTCCTCCTTCCCTGATCCTCCAACTTTCCTCATTTCTCACTTCAGTCACATTTACTATGAGTTTTTCATCAGTAAATTAATTTTTCAATTAATACAATTAATTGGATATCTATACTCATATTTTTAAAAAATACAGGAAAGTAATAAAAAGAAACATTTTTTTAATCCAAGTGAGGTGCCACCATGCAAAGACATCACCCTAAAGGAATATTTGCAGCAAATAGAACTGATAAGTTTGTGGCTAGTTTAACAATATTTTCTACATACAGATGTTTTTTCCTTTTGTAGGCAAATCTCATTGTATTCTCCTTTATAATTTTCTCTTTTATTTCTTAGCCAAAAAATCCTATATCCCCTAGGGGCTGAAAAGATTTTAATTTCTTCTGATTTTTTAAATTATTAATTTATTTTTAATTTTTTAAATGTTTATTTATTTTTAAGAGAGAGAGACACAGATGGAGGGAAAGGCAGAGAGAGAGGGAGGCACAGAATCCAAAGCAGGCTCCAGTCTCTGAGCTGTCAGCACACGGCCTGATGCTGGGCTTGAACTCTAGAACCTTGCAATCATGACCTGAACCAAAGTAGGATGCTTAACCAACTGAGCCACCCAGGTGCCCCTAATTTATTCTGATTTTTATATGACTTCACAATAAAACACATTAATATAGTGAGAATTTATTTTGATATATGGTATGAGGTGAAGAATTAAACTGATCTTCATACCAAGAAACGAATCAATTGTCCCAACCCCATTTATGGGATAATTTTTCTCTTCTCCATTGACTCCTAGGCCGGGCTTTTTGTAGAATAGCATCCTTTCTGGTCTGTCATCTCCATTTCACTGTTCTGTCTTTTCTTATATCACTACCACTCTGTTTTAGTGATTATAACTTGGTCATGTTTCAGTGGCTGACAAGACTATTTCCATCAGAACCACATTACTTCCTCAAAAACTTTATTATTGTTTTGGCCTGTTGTTTCACATAAATGTTGGAATAAGTTTGCCCGGTTCTGAGGAAAACACCTATTGGTAGCACTTACATTGGAATTGCATTAAATCTAGAAAGCAATTGATGAAAACAGAAGTCAGTGCAATATACAATCTTCCACCCAGAAATGGTTCCTGTTTTATAGCCCTCAATAACCTTGGGTGTGTTCTTCTAAAGACCATGTCAATATCTCACAAGAGATATTGCTTTCCTTTAAATCTTTTATTTTTATTATTAATATGCAACATTATTTCTGAATATTCATCTTTTTAAATTTTCACTATAAAATATTGCACAAATTCTGGCCAAGACGGTGGGTTATATGCATGTTTACATCCTCTCCCTACCAAACCCTACTAAAATGACAGCAAAGATAATTTTTTTTAAGTTCATTGATTTATTTTGAGAGAGAGAGCATGGGAGGGGCAGAAATGGACAGAGAAAATCCCAAGCATGCTGATAGCATGGAGCCCAACACAGGGCTCAATCTCACCAACTATGAAATCATGACCTCAACGAAAATCAAGAGTTGGATGCTTAACCGACTGAGCCACCCAGGTGCCCCCCAAAGAGAATTTTTTAAGACAAAAATCCACAGGGACAAAAAAATATGTGAGCTATGTGGTGAAAAACAATATTTGGGAAGCTGGAAAGACATAGACTAATGTATCTGCTTAGGAGACCAGGGGAGCTAAGCCATAATCTTAATCTTGGCATAATCTTGGCAGTGGGGAGCGCCAAAAGAAAGGCAATTCTTACACTGCAAAACCCCTCAACGGTTTAGGAAGAGCCACCCCAGAACCCCTGACAGTGGGAGTAAAAGGGGGTTGGAAAGGTGGAAGACTAGGTGATAATGTATTTAAGAAGCAGGGAGGGGCGGCTGGTTGGCTCAGTAGGTTAAGCAGCTGATTTCAGCTCAGGTCATGATTTCTCAGTTTGAGAGTTTGAGCTCCAGGTCAGGCTGCAAGTTCGAGCCCCAGGTCATGCTCTGCGCTGTCAGCAACCTGCTTCAGATTCTGTGTCTCCCTCTCTCTCTGCACCTCCCCACTCACACTCTGTCTCTTTCTCTCTCTCAAAAATAAATAAACATTTAAAAGTTTTAAAACAATAAAAAGAAGCAGGGAAACTTCTACACCCCCTCCCCACCCAGCAGAGACTGGAGATTTGCTTTCTAGAAAGAATGGACCAGAGGGACTCTGGGGGCAGTCCTAGGCATACCTGGGGGCAAGGGTTCAGTCTTTAAAACTGGAGACTTGGTGAACTGATGAGATCCTAAATGCCTTACCCCCTTAGATGCCTCCTAGGACTCAGGATAGCCCAGCTGGTATCCCCTACCCTACCATGGGCAAGAAATCAGGAGATTTTTCTCTAGGAAATCTATCTGATGGGCTCAGAAAGGATTCAGAAAGCCTAACATCCTACAGCCCACTAGCTAACAAGCACTTTCTCCCAGACCACATACACAGCTACCAATCAGCATGGCAACCAAGCATGGCAACACACTGGCAACCAAGGCAGCAAGATGGGGTCTTGGCCTCGCATGGAATCCCCCAGTCCTGATGATTGACCATTTGTCTCTGCTGTGCCTGGAATGCCTGAGGCTAGAGATGCCATTTAAAAATATGATTACATTCAGGGGTGCCTGGGTAGCTCATTCAGTTAAGCGTCCAACTTCAGTTCAGGTCATAATCTTGCTGTCCGTGAGTTCAAGTCCTGCGTCAGGCTCTGTGCTGACAGCTCAGAGCCTGGAGCCTGCTTCGGATTCTGTGTCTCCCTCTCTCTCTCTCTCTCTCTCTCTCTGCCCCTCCCCCACTCATGCTCTCTGTCTCTCAAAAATGAATAAATGTTAAAAACGATTTTTTTAAAAATATGATTGCATTCAACACTTAAGGAATCCTTCCCCCATGAAATACACAGCAAAACCAATGCAGTGGGGAGGGGGGGAGGGGGTTCCTGGAAAAAATCAAAATAATGGAGGAAGAATGAAACTCAGATAACTACCGTCCTCAGAAAGTTAAGAGAGCGCAAGCCTGTATAACAGAGGGAGCTTTCCAAACAAACAAGGAGCTCTTGAGAATTTAAGATATAACGGCAAATATAGAAAACTCGGTTAAAGAGTTGCAAGAAGAACTTGACGGAAATCTCGCAGAAGGTAGACAAAGAGTCACAGATTTGGGAACTGGTGGGTTGGATAGCGGCCCCCACAAAGACGTGTTCATATCCCAGTCCCCAAAACTAATGATTATTACCTTCCATGGTAAGGGATACGATTTAGCTAAGACTTCTGAGGTGAAGAAACCTGGGATTAGCTGGATGGGCCCTACATGCAAACAGGAGCCTCCTTCTAAGAGGGAGGTAGAGGGAACCTATCACAGAAGGCAATATGATCACAGAGCAGAGACTCAGTGGTGTAGCCTCGAGAAACTGGAGAAGTAGGCAACAGACTCTCCCCCAGAGCCTCCTGAGGTTTTGCGGCCCGTGACACCTTGCTCACTGACCTGTGGCCTCCAGAACTGTGAGAAACTAAACTTCTATTGTTTTAAGTCACCCAGTTTGTGGTCATTTCTTCCATTTGCCATAGTAAAGTCATACTGTTATGCCCAGAATTCATGATCCCCAAAGACCACCAGGGAGCCGAGTCTGATGCAAAAGCAAAAGAGCCTTTATTCGAGCTAGCTCGAGCTCAATCCCCTACCTGCACTGACGCAGCAGTGAGATACCGGGGAGAGAGAGCGAGTTTCAAAAGGACAAAGGTTTTATTGGGGCCTAGGGGCTGTTGGTGAGGTAATGGCTATGGCCTCAGCCGATTGGCTGGGGAAGGGTCCAAGTCCTGTTAGGCGGGGGGGGGGGGGGGGGGGGGGGGGGGGGGGGGTACGGAAGGGGAGGAGGTGTGGTCAAGGTGAAGGACACAGAACAAGATGGAGTCGGCTGGCTAGGCCCGCCCTTTCAATACAGAAACTATAAGATAAGAAAAACTGAGGATTGGCCCAAGAGCTCCAGCCTCTGAATAACAGGAGTTCCAGACACAGAGAAGAGATAAGGCCATTGAAAGAAAATATCCTAGATAACTCTAGAAATGTTCCAGAACAAAGAAGCCCAGAAAAATGGTTACAAATAAAAAGACCTACTTCAGGACACTACAACATGAAATTTCAAAACGTCAGGGATAAAAAGAAAATCCAACAAATTTCCAAGGAGGAAAGAAACAGGCTGCAGGAGATTCAAGAATCACAATGGCTTTGGCGGTCTCCATAGTAACAGAGGAAGCTGGAAAACAATGGTTGAATGACTTGAAATTCTAAGAGAAAATTATCTCATGCATTCATTCAACAAATATTGACTGAATACCTACTATATGTCGAGTGCTAATCTGGACACTGGGGAAACAGCAGCAAAAAAAAAAAAAAGAGCAAATCATGTGTACAACAATGCTCTTTGTACATAAGTGTGGATGAGCAAGAAGACTCAAGGGAAAGCCAACAAATTAATTCTGCACGTACACTGGTGGTGAAAAGAGAAAAGGAGGGAACTGGAGCAGAATCTGAGGGATAAAGGTTGCTAAGGGTGCTACTCTATTCAGACGGAACATCAAAGGCTCTGGGAACATTAGTCAGAGTCCTGGCAGGAAGCAGCCACTCAAACAGGATGACTGGGGAGAGTTTAGAGTAGGGCACAGGATGGGGAAACCAGTCAGGGATGGGAGACCCCTAAGACCATCCCCAGGACTGAGGAACAGAGTAGGAAGAAGGGGGACCCAGTGATGAGCTGTAGCCTCTGGGGAGATAGAGTCAACATATCTGGGATGGTTAGTTTTGAGTGAGCTTACAGGATGCTCAGAGATCTGATAAGACATTCTTTCTGGATAGTCTGTAATGGTATTTCCAGAAGAGTCTAGCAGTGGGTGGGCATCATCCAAACCCTTGAGAGAACTAAAGGAACAAAAAAGTAGAGGATGGGCAGGGATCTCCACTTCTCCTGCTCTCAGACTTTGGAGCTCTTGGTTCTTGGGACTTTGGAATCTCACTGGTCCCCCTGGTTCTCAGACCCACAGGTCTGGGCCTAGAACTACATCACTAGCTTTCCTGGGCCTTTTGTTTAGAGATAGCAAACTCTGGCTTCTCAGCTATCATAATCACATGAACCAACACCTCAAAACTCCACATCTGTTTCTATATCCCATTGGTTCTGTGTCTCTGAAAACCCTAATATAAGACCTGTCGGACAGGGGACCAAGGGCTATGCCATGATCTGCCCTCTTCTCTCCTTCCATCTCTGGATGGTGACTCTGACTGGCTACTGACTAGGAACCAGCTGGTGAGAGAGCCCATGGATTGAGTCCACCAAGACCAGCCTCCAAAGGCACAAAGCAAGTGGAGAGGAGCTGGGGAGTGGATCTAAGAGAAGCCAGCATAAAAATCCAGCCTAGGCACAAATCTGTAGGAAGTCAGGGAGAGGTCTGGAGAAGAATGTTCCAGTCAAGAGGGATCAGCAAGGGCAGAGGCCATGAGGTGGGACAAGTGTGTGGCTGAATCAGATAAAGAGGCTGATGGTGGCAGCAGGTGAGATCAGAACAGGCAGTGGGGGGGCCAGTCCAGTGTGGCTTTGAAAGCCAAGAAAAGAACTTTTACTCAGTGTAATGAGTCTAGTGAGGGTTTCCTGCTGTGCTGATGTGCATTGTACAAGTGTCCCTCCAGATGTTGTATAGAGAATAAGACTGTAAAGATGAGCAAGGTCACAAGCAGGGACACCAGTGAGAGGTGATGTGCCTGAAGGGTGACAACAAGGGCAGGTGAGATGCTGGTTATATTTTGAAGACTGAGCAGACAGGATTTGCAGATGATAGGATATGGGGGGTAAGAAAGAGAGAAGAAGCAAGGGTGACTCTGAGGCTTTTGGCCTGAGCTTCTTACAGGATGGCATTGCCATTTACTGAGAGGGGGACATGCGGTAGGAACAGGTTTGGGAGGAAATCAAGAGTTCTGTAATTTGAGACATTACAAGATAAACAGAGGTGTAAGTAGGCAGTGAGATACAGGATTCAGGAGAGCCAGGGAAGAGATGACTGGATATGTAAATTTGGGTGGGATCAGTTTGTCGCTGATAGTTGATGCCATGGGACTGGATAAATTATCTGGGAAGTGCGTGTAGATAGAGAGCGGGTCCTAGGACTGAACTGAGAAGGGCCCATGACTGTTATAGGTTGGGAAAAGGAGGAATCAACAAGCAGCTGCTAGAGAGGCAGGAAAAGAGCCACAAGAGAATGGTGTCCCAAAAGCCAAGTGAAGACCCCATCTCATGAAAAGGACATCGAATGCTGGACTGTCCAGTAAAAAGAAGAAAACAGGGGTGTGAGAGTTCTAAATCCTCGATTTCAATGGTAGGAAGTAAATCAACAATACTTCCAACCATTCAAGTAACAACAGTGTATGCTTGTGATTTAGAAATACAAGGTTAATGCCAAAAGAAACAGCTAAAAGGTTTTAGCACTAAAAGGTGCTAAAACAGTTGACTCTGTAGAGTGGGAAGGGAGTGAGAGGCTTATGCAGGGGCTGCTGTCTTTATATACTATGGAATGTGTGGACTTTTTAACTTACGTGCCTATGTAACTTTGATAAACATTAAATTGTGAAAATAGTAAAGGTACTGGTAATACTTATGCTGCCTTTTTAAAAATGTTCAAACAATACAGAAGGGAGTCGAATGAAAAGTCTATTCCTCCCTCTGCACTTTATCTCTCCAGCCACTACTTCTTTCTGCGGAAATGTCCTCTCTCACAGATATAGATACAGATATAGATACATAACACAAATAGAATCAAACCACATTACTATTCTGCTCTACAACTTATTTTTATTCCCCTATCTTTCCAGTTCAGTACATGTACAGTTACGCTTTTTTTTTTTTTTTTTAAAGGCTGCAGGGAGGTGCAAGAGTGGCTCAGTCAGTGAAGTGTCTGGCTCTTGATTTCGGCTCAGGTCATGATCTCATGGTTTGATTCCTGGGTTCAGGCCCCACATTGGGGTCGCTGCTATCAGGTCAGAGCCCGCTTCAGATACTCTGTCCCCTTCTCCCTGCACTCCCTGCTTGCATTCTCACCCAAAAATGAACAAACACACACACACACACACACACACACACACACACACAAAGGCCACAGAGTGTCTCCATGCCATAATGTATCACAATGTATCTACTTACTCAGTGTCCTATTTAAAGATGTTTAGTGGGAATGCAAGCTGGTGCAGCCACTCTGGAAAACAGTATGGAGGTTCCTCAAAAAACTAAAAATAGAACTACCCTAGACCCAGCAATTGCACTACTAGGCATTTATCCACAGGATACAGGTGTGTTATTTTGAAGGGACACATGCACCCCGATGTTTATAGCAGCACTATCAACAATAGCCAAAGTATGGAAAGAGCCCAAATGTCCATCTATGGATGAATGGATAAAGAAAATGTGGTCTATATATACAATGGAGTATTACTTGTCAATCAAAAAGAATGAAATCTTGCCATTTGCAACTACGTGGGTGGAACTGGAGGGCATTATGCTAAGTGAAATTAGTCAGAGAAAGACAAAAATCATATGACTTCACTCATATGAGGACTTTAAGAGACAAAACAGATGAACATAAGGGAAGGGAAATAAAAATAATATAAAAACAGGGAGGGGGACAAAACAGAAGAGACTCATAAATATGGAGAACAAACTGAGGGGTACCGGAGGCGTTGTGGGAGGGGGGATGGGCTAAATGGGTAAGGGGCACTAAGGAATCTACTCCTGAAATCGTTGCACTATATGCTAACTAGTTTGGATATAAATTTTTAAAAATAAAAAATAAAACAAGTAAAAAAATAAATAAAGATGTTTAGCTTGTTGGGGCATCCCAAAGCTGCAAGGAACACCCCTAAATACAGGCCTTTGAACACTTGCCCAGCATTTCCACAGGATAAATTTCTAGCATTGAAAGCACTGGGTCAAAGGGCACACCTGGGTATGTTACACTTTACAAATGCACTCCCAAAGGTTGTACCCACCTATCCTTCCACTGCTCAATTACTGGGTATTTTCCTCCACTCAGATCGGTAAAAAACCCAGCCTTTTGTTGTTTTAACCTGCATTAAAAAATATAGATAGATAGATAAATTAGCATCAGGGTTATGTTATCATTTTATGAAATGAATTAGAATTGCCTCTTTCCCATATTTCCCTGTGTTCTAGAATCCATCTGGGAATTATTTGTTCTTTAAATTTTCACAAGAATTTACCCATAGGGGCAGCTGGGTGGCTCAGTTGGTTAAGCATCTGACTTCAGCTCAGGTCATGATCTCACGGTTCGAGAGTTCAAACCCCACATCAGGCTCTGTGCTGACAGCTGGGAGCCTGGAGCCTGCTTCGGATCTGTGCCTCCCTCTCTCTCTGCCCTTCCCCTGCTCACAGTCCTGTCTGTCTGTCTGTCTCTCTCAAAAATAAACATTAAAAAAAATTAAAAAAAAAAAGAATTTACCCATAAAGCCTCCTGAGCTTGGAATCTTTATGATAGGTAGTTTTTAATAGGGCTCTCATTTCCTTTTTTTTTTTTTTTTTTTAAGTTTATTTACTTTGTTTAGTAATCTTTACCCCCAGTGTGGAGCTCAAACTCATGACCTAGAGACCAAGAGTCGCCTGCTCTTCTGATTGAGCCAGGCCAGTGCCCCAAGAGTCCTCACTTCTTTGTTTACCTATCAGTGAAAGTGTCTTACTTCTTAACTCCATTTTCAGAAATTTTTGTTTGTTTCAGAAAATCATCCAATTCAGAGTTTTTTTTAAGTTTATCAACCTATAATGAGCATACACTCACAAATGATTTCAACAAACTCTTGTTAGGTTTGCAAGAGTCTTGTCTGTTTTATTTCTTTCTTGTTTTTTGTTGTTTGTTTTTCCCCTAAATAACCACTCCCTGCACTTATTATTCTCTCTGTTGTCCTGTTTCCTAATAAATTTATTCCTACGTAGGTTTCATTAATTTTTTCCTCTGAGTTTTCTTAGGGCTGGCTTCTTTCTGGTTTTGGTACTTTTTCTAAGGAATTGACTATTCCATTCATGTTTTTAATTTCTTCTTGGAGTTCCTCCCCACCCTTAATATTCCCCAAACTAGGGAATGAGATGTAACAGTTTCATCCAAATACCTCAAGCCTCCAGAGGAGAATCTGCTAAATTCTCGTGTCTTCTCAGCTGCCCAGGCGACCACCAAGGGCACCACCACCGCAGCCACCATCACAGCTGACCTCAATGTCGTAGAGAACAATGGGAGCTCAGCATCTTCACCCCTGAGTGTGGGAGCTGCAGTCGGGGTGGCACTGGCTGGTGTTGTGCTCATAATAGCAGTTTTGGGACTGATTGTCTTCCTCAGGTGGAAGAGAAGCAAAGGTAAGTGGTTCTGGGCTACGCCTCCGACTTGTCCCCAAGTTTCCCGACTGAATGTTTCCCAGAACCCACCAGTATCAGAATGACCCCAGGTCATCCTGCATTTAAAAATGCAGATCCCTGCTGGCCTTGAGGTCTGGGCTTGGGAATCTGCATTTTTAAAGATCTCAACAAGTGGTGTCTATGTGTGATCCAGTTTGAGAACCATTGCTCCAGACCAGTCCCGCCCCACAAATCTGATCATTTTCTAGTTTTTGTCTCTTGACTTAATCATTTATCATCAATCTTCATCTTTTGGTTTTTTTTTAATTTTTTTTTTAACGTTTATTTATTTTTGAGACAGAGAGAGACAGAGCATGAACGGGGGAGGGGCAGAGAGAGAGGGAGACACAGAATCGGAAGCAGGCTCCAGGCTCTGAGCCATCAGCCCAGAGCCCGACACGGGGCTCGAACCCATGGACCGCAAGATCGTGACCTGAGCCAAGTCGGACGCTCAACGGACTGAGCCACCCAGGCGCCCCTAATCTTCATCTTTTGATTCACGGGGAGGGGAGGGTCAGCTCTTGGAAGAGTAAGGAGAGAGCAGAAGGGAAAGGAAGTTGGCTCAGCTCAGCAAGCATTGGTTGAGGGCTTATCTTGCAGGGTCTGGCTTATAATTGGAGATACAAGTGTAAATAAAGTGTGGGTCCTGCTTTCAAGGAACTCAGTGGCAGAGGGAGAGGAAAGGAGGTGACTGCCTCATTTGAAAAGAGCTGTGGTAGTCTAGGACAGAGGAGGGGAATCATGGAGAACTTCCCATAGGAAGTGACACTAAGAAAGTCTCAAAGAGTATAAGAGAATTAGCCAGGCAAGTGGTGAGGGTGGTGAAGATGTCACTGTCCCTGCAGGTACGGGAAAGCAGTGGGAGAACTCTAAGCAGCTCCATGCAGTGGAGGAGGCTAGAGATGGGAGAAGAACCTTGTAAATCACACCCAAGAGCCTCTGCTCCTAGAAGCAACATGAAGCAGTTCTCCATCCAGATACATCCGGGATGGAGGCGCCAGAGGTGGGCCAGGCCAATCTAAGGCAGTAACAGTGTAGGTGGAGGGATAGAGCCAGACTCTGGAAGAGTTCAAGAGAGAAAATCAGTAGGATTTGGTGATCAGGCTGGTGCAGGGGCAAGGGAGTGGGAAGAACTTGGATGAAACCACCAAGCAAATTAGAGAATACAAGAGGTCAAAGACCATGTTTGGGGGTGGAGGGTGGGGGGGGGTGGGGAATACTGATTCTTTAGCTTGGGACATGTTAGACATACCTGTGTGGCATCTGAGCCTAGAGGTTCATCAGAAATTTGGATGTATGCATTTATAGCTAACAGAGAGGACAGGGCTAGAGACATTAATTATTTACACCCCAACACCCTCCAATACTAATTTGAAATTCCTCTAGAGAAAGATTTCAGTGAGAGGAGATTAGCCCTATCAGATATTAAAGCACAGAGGTGAGCAGCATAGAATCTAGACTGCCTGCACTCAAATCCTGGCTGGGGAAACTCTGGTGCAGTGGTTGTATTACTCTGTGCCTCAACTTACTCATCGGTAAAATGAGAATAATAATAGTACTCACCCTGGGGGTTGTCACGACAATTAAATGTAATTCATTGAGAACAGATTCTGGCACAGAATAAGGACTATGTGAGCACTAGCACCTGTAATTATTAAGCTGCAATAATTAAAATGATTCGATGCTGTCATATTCATACACAGATAAACCAATGTATTAAAAGAGAAAAGCCCAAATATAGGCAGGACAAAACAGGTCAAAATATATTCAGGAATTTAGTAGGTTAAAATCTGGCATTTCTAATCAATGGGGAAAGATGAATAATTCAATACATGGTGATGGAACAATTGAACAGCCATCTGAGAAAATAATATTATCTCATAATTTGCACCAAAATAAATTCCATGGAGATCAATCAAAGAGTTAAATGTGGGGGGAAGAATCCTAGCACCAGAAGAAAGCATGTGAGACTATTTTATAACCATGGAGTGTTGATGATCTCCCTATATATGACATAAACATAAAAGCCATGAATAAAAACATTGATAAACTCAAAGGTATAGGAATTGTTTTTAATTCTGCAGAGGAAAAATCACAGTGGTTGTCTCTAGAGTCAGGATGAGGGTTAGAGATGAAGAAAAATGTGACATAGTCATTGAGGAAATGGAAGACAGTATTTAAGAATTCAACTCAGATGAGAAGCCATAAACTGTGTAAAAGCATCGCCGCATGTTTTTCCTCATGCAGGTTAGAACCCTCTGGGACTTGTTCATTAGGAGTTATGTTCACCTGCTGGCACCAGAGACCAAAAGTAACAGGGCTTAACTAAGACTGAGTTTATTGTTTTCCCTCATATAAAAGGATGAGGAAGCAGATAGCAGAGGCCATTGTCCTTAGGCACTCAGACTTCTATTTTCCTGCTCACTGTCCTGGCCACTGGCTTTTATCCTGAAGGTTGCCTCATGATCCAAGATGGCTGCTCAGACTCCAGCCATTATTTTTGAACCCAGACAGGAAACAGGAGGAAGGAAGGAAAAAAAGACTATGCCACAGCTGTCTGTCCTCCTTTTAAAGAGGCTTCCTGAAAATCTTACCTCCAACTTCCCTTTGAATCTTACTGGCGAGGATGTACTCCTGTGTCCCACATCTATCAGTAGGGCAGCATACTGCCACCCCAAATAAAATCAAGGTTCTGTAACTAAGTAAGAAGAAATGAATGGTGGGGCACCTGGTTGGCTCAGTCACTACAGCATGTGACTCTTGATCTCGGGGTTGTGAGTTTGAGCCCCACGTTGGGTATAGAGATTACTTAAAAATAAAATCTTTTTTAAAAAGTAAGAAATGAATGGATATCAGGTAAGCAAATAGCATTCTCTGCCATCAGCCACATCCAGAATTAGAGCTGTGTCAGCTAAGTGTGGCATAAGGATAGGGGAACACAGGCAGTCAAGGAGCTAGTGAAAGGGTAGGAGTAGAGAGTAGAGGATCATCAAGGAGCTTGGACAGCCCAAAAGAAAGTGGATTATCAGAGGGTCAAAACACAGATATACCAAACAGGCTGATAGTAAAAGAGAGCTGGAAGGAAAGAAAGTTGTAGTATAAAAATGATGCTGGCATTTAATATTTCAGAGTTCTCAATCCCAGGGATAAAAAGGAGTCCAGGGTATGGCTGAGTGGAGTGGAGGTCACTAGAGTTGGGGGGGACATAGGAGTCCCATGTGTTCAGAGGGCTGTCCCTGTCGATGATGGGACCTCCCAGGATAGTGTTGGGTGGTGGAGGGGATGTCTGTGAACCAGGGGCTGATCCTTGGGAAATGCTGTAGACAGACTCAGAAGGACAGGAGGGGAGATGGTGGCAGGGTGTCAGCAGAGGTTTCAGTGGCAGAGGGTGGAGAGAAACTGGCTGCAGCGCAGACACAGATTCCAGCCATGAGGTTCAGGAGAGGGGAGAGAAACATGGAAAGCCAGTGTATCAGGGCATGAGAGAGCTGTGAGTCTATGATAAGGGCCAAAGGAGGGGGAGGAGGAGGTGGGTGGGCCAGGGCTCAGCAGTGGAAGGAGCAGGTGGAGGGATGGGTGAGGAATTCAAGGAAGGGGAAAGGAAGCAAAGGGAAAGGGTGAGAGAGAGAGAGAGAGAGAGAGAGAGAGAGCGAGAGCGAGCAGGCAAGAGCGATTCTCTTGATTTAGTGTTGAGGACAACCACGGAACAGGGTTGGGCAGCCTCAGAGTGCCAGCAGGTGCCACTCAAGAGTCCCAGGTGGGTCCAACAGAGTTGTTCCGCTGCCCTGACCTCTCTAGGGGTGGTCTCAGAGCACACAGAGCAGGAAGGCAGGGAGGAGAGATGCCTTCTGTGGATGGCACCCTGACATGCTGCTGTTCCCCTACAGGTCTGCAGACTAAAACCAGAACCGTAGCCAGGTGAGTGCTTGTCCTGTTTGGGAAACAGGAAGGTCCTTATGGGGACAGCAGCTCTCCTCCTCACCTTCCAGTGGACACCTCTTTTCTCAGAGCCACTTCCCTCCTTAGCTTTTAGCCTCACCTCTCTCTCCTCCACCACCAGGCCTTTTCCCTCTTTCCTTCCCTCCAGAGCTCTCTTCTTCATCCTCCCCTTTCCTCCAGCCCATCTTCCCTATTCCATTCTTTCTTTCTCCCAGCCCCTTCCCTCCCCTCTCTCCCTTCCCACCTGGGCACCGGCCAGAAGACCATCACCACACTTCTGATGGCTCTTCCAACAAAGCCGCTTCTCCGGGATGATCTATCTTCAAGGGAATCTCAGGACCTCTACTGGCTACACGGCAAACTGCCTCTCAATCTTCTCCCAGGCCTCCTGAGAGCCTCAAACCTTGGCTCACCTGAGTGTCAGGGGGTTGCAGAGCTCCCACAGAGGTTTGAACCCACTTCTGCCCAGCCTCTAATGCACTTCCCGCCCTCTCCTTCGCACACAGGGAATCGGTCCAAAACACTGAGGAGAAGTATGAGAACATCGGGATTACAGGTAAATTCTTACTGTGACACTCCCCTCTCTCCACCTTGGTCCGCCCTTCCTCACACACCCCCTGCCCACACACCTGCCTCAGCATTCTCCTCTTTCCCTGTCCCACCCATCCCTCTGGCCTGACCCTGGTCTTGACCTAGCAGATGATCTCACTCCCCAAGGCCCCCCGCACATCTCTCTGCCCTGGCTGACATGCCACCTGACCCCAGCACACCTTGAATTTTTCTAGGACAAAAAACAGAGCCCAAGCTGGACCCCAAGGTAAGCAGCCCAGACTAGAGCCTAAAGGAATTAAAAAGAAGTTTGGAGAAGGTGGGGTAGATGGAATAGAGGAAATGTGGTGTTGGTGGGGCACTCAGTTACGGGGTTACCGCTCTAAGTTGGGGACAGCTCCCCTTCCACTCAAGCCCTTCTTCTTCATTCTCACCAGGGTGAAGCCCAGGATGACGGTGGCATCCTCTATGCCTCCCTCACCCTCTCCAGCTCCTCGTCACCGGCAGCCCCTCCCTGCACCCCTCCCAAGGAGAGCCCGCAGGAGACCCTGTATTCTATCGTAAAGGCCCAGTGAGCAGGACTGAATGGGGACTCCCTGAGACTAAGCTGCACAGAAGGTCACAGCTTCTAGTAATAACCCTGGCCAGACACAGACAAAAGCCAGTGGGTGTGGAAGGCCACCAAGGACCAGAGAGAAACAGAGCCATCTGCTTCCATTCCCTCTTCAACGTCCCAGCCCTTGCCCACAAAAATAAAAGTACTAGTAGGATTTGCCTGAAGGCACCTAAAGAGAAACTGATGGCATCTTCTGTCTTTTCCTTCTCGCCAAAAATGAGCTGTAAAAGTAGCTCACACCCGAGATCCCTCCTCCAGTGCTGGTGTTCAGTGACTGCCTTCAGGCCAGGTGGGGGACCCCAAACACTGGCAGCCAGCCCAGAGCCCAGACTCTGCCCCCTTATCTAATCATTCTACTTCTGCTACCATAACATTTACCGCGTTAAGTGCATCACTCATGTAAGCATCACCAACAACCTTATACAGTCCTGGATGCACTCACCGGAGGCATGAAGAGAAGACCCAGAATGGTTAGTGCTTTTCTCAAGGCCACACACCTAGTAAGTGGCTGAGCCAGGTCTGAACCCAGACCTGCCCTTCTCGACGGCCTCCTCCCAGGACTTGGGTCTCACTGCCTTCCCAGATCCCTGTACTGTGCCGGCCTCCCACCAGAAACAGGGACATGCCACAGGGACCGGGGTGGGGGGGTGGGGGGGGCGGGGAGAGAAGCCAAGGGAAGCATGTGGTTAGAGACGAATGGAACCACTTAAGCCGGTAACCTGTTTTATTAACACATAAACTGCAGAGCCGTGACTTTAGCCAATTGACCTGTAGCTGAGGAACAAACCCCACACTTAGTAGCTTCTCAGGGACCCTCTGAGGGGCTCTCTCTGCTGCTCCTGTGGAAGCGGGTGAGGCAGGAGCACACAGCTATTCCTCAAAGAAGGTCGTGGTGAACTCCCCAGGGTCATCTCCACACTGTGGCTCCTCCAGCTGCTCCGGCTCTTCTCCAACATCTTCCAGGAGTTGCTCCAGGTCCAGGTCACTGGAGGTTTCATCGTCATGGAGGACGCTTCCAGCCTCCTGAGGACACTTTGAGCCTTCTTTCCCCACCATGGGACAAGCCCCAAGATGAGCTGGTGGGGTCGGGCCCTTTGGCTCCATCCTAGCTTCTTTGTCCTCAGGGAAGTTGGTTTCTGCAGCTTTGCTTTGGGGAGCTTTAAATTTTTTCTTAGGGCCTGGATGAAAAAGTGATAAAACTGAGAGCCCTATTAGGCCATCTGTCCTGGCTTTTTACAAGTCAAACCCCTACATTCCTATTTACAAAAATATCTCTAGGAAATATGATCTTTCTCAATAGAAATAAAATGGGCTTTGAAGTCAGAAAGACCTGGATTCTAGCCATATGCTAGTCATATGCCTGTCATGGGTCTTCAGCAAATTATAAACCCTTTGGGCCTCAATCCCCTTATCTCTAAAATGGCAAATGTCCAGTCACAGAGATATTGAAAGATTCAAGGGAGCCAGCAAATGTCTATCTAGCCAGCCCACAGCAATACTCGATAAATGTCTGTTCCCCCCTCCTCACCATTCTCCTGTGCTTGGATCAAATCAAACCAATAACCATTATGTTTCTACAGTGTGTACTGCACTCTACCATCTGAGATGCTTAATTCTTGTTCTTTTTAAAAGTAACAAAAAGCTATAAAGTTAAGAAACGATCCAGGGAAGGGAGACACAGACTTGAACCGCATTTCCCATAGTTTTTCCCAGGACTTCAGCCTTACCTGGCTGGTCAGGCTCTGAATTCCTGTGTCCTTCTTTCCTTCCCATTATGCGTACAGGCGTTGCAGATTCATTTCCCAGAGATCTCTTTGTTGTCTTCCTTTGCAGGATCCCATCTCGTCCATCTGTTATGCCTGTATCACCCCCACCAACAACCATGAAGGACATTTGTTTATTTCTCTCTAAATGACAGCTCAGCAAGGGTCCATAGACTTCCCACAGTTAGTCTGTGCCCCACATCCTCTGCTCATTCTCAATCTAGTGAGTTTTTTTTTGGTTCCTTCCTTTTCCCCAAATATTTCTCTCTCTCTCTCTCTCTCTCTCTCTCTCTCTCTCTCTCT
>NC_064815.1:26935051-26981937 GCF_023721935.1 Panthera uncia | reverse complement strand
TCTCTCTCTCTCTCTCTCTCTCTCTCTCTCTCTCTCTCTCTGTCTCTCTTGTTGTTGTTTGTTTGTTTGTTCTGGATCTTCTTCTCTTTACATTTTTCCTTATAGACTGCCTTCTCCAGGAAGCCATCCTTCTTGGCTAAGAATATAAGACATTCATTCCACCTTTAATCTAATATTTTATAATCAGTGCACAGAAGCGAGGAGATGTACTCACTTGGCAGAGGACAGCTTCCCTGATGACACAGTAGGAGCCTTGACCATTTTTGCAGATTTTAAAGCTGAGACAGGCAGTAAGATCCTGTGACCTGCAGACCCTTCCCATTGTCTATTTCTGCCCTGCCTTAATGGTAGCACATACCTGTTCCCAGCTGGCTTGCTTACCTCTTGCCTTGGGTTTTTTTGTCTGAATTTTGGCTGGCTTGGGACTGGGCAAAGTTGAGTCCTGAAAATGGGAGAGAAAAATAAGAAAATATAAATTAAGTCACATAATTGTGTTTTTAATAGAGTGGGATGCTACAGAAATGATGGGTGGGGTAAGGGAAATCAAATTGGATTCTGTGAGCCTGATACTGTTTAAATCAATGACAACAAAGATAAAAATGTTCATCTTTCCCAGGGTGCCTGGGTGGCTCAGTCAGTTAAGCATCCAACTTCAGTTCAGGTCATGTTCTCATGGTTTGTGAGTTTGACCCCTGAGTTGGGCTCTGTGTGACAGCCCAGAGCCTCAAGCCTGCTTCAGATTCTGTGTCTCCCTCTCTCTCTCTGCCCCTCCCCTGCTTGTGCTCTGTCCCTCAAAAATAAACTTTAAAAAAATTTTTTTTTAATGTTCATTCTTCCCATTCTATTTGATATTAGTCAGTACAAGGCTTTATGTACAAGAGAAGGAAATAAAGCTAGGCCATTAGCATGGCCTGGTAAATTAGGGGCACATGGGTGGCTTAGTCAGTTAAGTGTCCAACTCTTGTTTTTGGCTCATGTAATGATCTCATGGTTCATGGAATTAAGCCCCATGTCGGGCTCTGTGTTGACAGCACAGAGCCTGTTTGGGATTCTCTCTTCCCACCCCCTCTATGCCCCTCCCCTGCTCGTTCGCTTGTTCTCTCTCTCTCTCTCAAAATAAATAAATAAACTTTAAAAAATGCTGTAATAGAAATGAAAAAAAATGCCTTTGATGTGCTTATTAGTAGATGGAACACAGACAAGGAAAGAATCGCTGCACTTGAGGATATCTCAACAGAAACCTTCAAAGCTGAAAAGCAAAGGGAACAAAGAATGAAAAAAAAAAAAAGAACAGCATATCCAAGAATTGTGAGACAACTATAAAATGCATAATATACGCACAGTGGGAATACCAGAGAAGAAAAAAAGAAAGAAACCCGGGGCACCTGGGTGGCTCAGTCGGTTGAGCCTCCGACTTTGGCTCGGTCATGATCTCACAGTTTGTGGGTTCGAGCCCCGCATCAGGCTCTGTGCTGACTGCTTGCTCAGAGCATGGAGCCTGCTTCGGATTCTGTGTCTCCTTCTCTCCCTGCCCCTCCCCCACTCGTGCTTTGTCTCACTCTGTTTCTCAAAAATAAATAAATGTAAAAAAATAATAATTTAAAAAGCAAGAAACCCAAGAAATATTGAAAACAATAATGACTGAGAAGTTTCTCAAATTAACGTCAGACACCAAACCACAGATTCAGGAAGCTCAGAGAACACCAAGAAGGATAAATGCCCAACAACTATACCTAAGCATATTATTTTCAAACTACAGAAAATCAGAGATAAAGAAAAAGCCTTGAGGATTAAGGTGCACTTGTTGTGATGAGCACCAAGTGATGTACAGAAGTGCTGAGTATAATAATGTGTACCTGAAACTAATATTACACTGTATGTTAACTAACTGGAATTTAATAACTTAAAAAAAGAAAAAGCCCTGAAAGAAGCCAAAGGAAAAGAACACCTCACCTGATATGCTAAGGAAGGGGAGAAAATGGAATTATATAAGGTGCTCGATTAAAACCACTTAGGGCAGAAAAAGAGTGGAAGACAAAAATAGGAAGAAAGAACAAGGGCAACAAATAGAAAACAGTAACGAATATTACAGATATTAATCCAACTATGTTAATAATTACTGTGAATGTCAATAGTCTAAAAGCACCAATTAAAAGACACAGATTATCAGGATTAAAAAACAAGACCCAGCCATATGTTGTCCTCAGGAAGTCTACTTTAAACATAAAGCTATAGGGGCGCCTAGGTGGCTCAGCTGGTTAAGCGTCCGACTTTGTCTCAGGTCATGATCTCACAGTTTGTGGGTTCAAGCCCTGCGTCGAGCTCTGTGCTGACAGCTCAGAGCCTGAAGCCTGCTTTGGATTCTGTGTCTCGCTCTCTCTCTGCCTCTCCCCTGCTCATGCTCTGTCTCTCTCTGTCTCAAAAATAAAACATTAAAAAAATTTTAAACATAAAGCTATATATATATATATATATATAGAGAGAGAGAGAGAGAGAGAGAGAGAGAGAGAGAGAGATTATAAAAGTAAACAGAAAAATACACCATGCTAGCACTAATCAAAAGAAAGCAGGAGTAGCTATGCTAATTTCAAACAGAGCAGACTTCAAGACAAGGAGAGTTATCAGGGATAAAAAGGGCATTACATAATGATAAAGAGGTCAATTCTCCAAGTACTTTAACAACAGCAGAATACATATTCTTCTCAAGTTCACATGTAGCATTCGCCAAGATTGACCACATTCTGAGCCATAAAACAAAACTTAATATATTTAAAAGAATAGAAATCATTCAATGTCTGCTCCTGGACCATAACGGACTTTAACTAGAAATCAATAACAGAAAGATAACCAAAAAATTTCCAAATACATGGAGATTAAATAGCATACTTCTATATAACACATAGCTCAAAGAAGAAATCTCAAGAGAAATTTTAAAATATTGAACTAAGTGAAATTTAAAATATGAACTAAATGAAAAGGAAAACACAATTTATCAAAATTTGTGGGATACACAGAAAGCAGTACTGAGAGGGAAATTTAGCACTGAACACATTTATTAGAAAAGAAGAAAGATCTAAAATCAACAGTCTAAGTTTTAACCTTCGGAAACTAGAAAAAGAAGAACAAGTTAAATCCAAAGTGAGCAAAAGAAAAGAAATAATAAGAACTGGAGTAGAAATTGATGAAATTATGGGGCGCCTGGGTGGCGCAGTCGGTTAAGCGTCCGACTTCAGCCAGGTCACGATCTCGCGGTCCGTGAGTTCGAGCCCCGCGTCAGGCTCTGGGCTGATGGCTCGGAGCCTGGAGCCGGTTTCCGATTCTGTGTCTCCCTCTCTCTCTGCCCCTCCCCCATTCATGCTCTGTCTCTCTCTGTCCCAAAAATAAATAAAAAACGTTGAAAAAAAAAATTAAAAAAAAAAAGAAATTGATGAAATTAATAACAGGAAATTAGTAGAGAAAATGAATGAAACAAAAACCTGGTTCTCTGAAAAGATCAATAAAATTGGTAAGCCTCCAGCCAAGCTAACTAAGAAAAAGAGAAGAAACAAATGACTAAAATCAGAAAATAAAAAGGAGGTCATCACTACAGAGTCCAAGGACATTAAAAGGATAATAAAGGAATACTATGAATAATTCTTTTCTTTTTTTATTAAAAAATTCTTTTAACGTTTATTTATTTTTGAGAGAGAGAGACAGAGACAGAGCACAAGCAGGGGAGGGGAAGAGAGACAGAGAATGTGTACCAGGCTTCAGGGCCTGAGCTGTCAGCACAGAGCCCAATGCAGGGCTCAAACTCATGAACCACGAGATCATGACCTGAGCCAAGTTGGACACTTAACCAAATAAGCTACCCAGGCACTACTGAATAATTGTTTTCAAACAAATTTGATAACCAAGAAGAAATGGACCAATTCCTTAAAAGACAATCTGCCTAAACTCACACAAGAAGAAACAATCTGAATAGGGTCTGTATCTATTAACAAAATTGAATCAATAATTAGTAGTTATCCTTCTAAGACAGAAAGCACCATGCCCATGGGTTCACTGGTAAATTCTACCAAACATTTAGGGAAGAAATTCTGCCAATTCTCTATAATCTCTTTCAGAGAAAAGGAGAAGAGAGAATACTTCCTAACTCATTCTATGAGGCCACCATTACCTGAACATCAAAACAAAGACATTATGAGGAAAAAAAAACTACAGAGCAATATCTCTTATGAAAAGAGATGCAAAAATACTCCATAGTGATGGCCAAAAATATTAGTAAATTGAATCCAACAATGTATAAACAATTATACACCATGAACAAGTGGAATTTATTCCAGGTATGCAAGACTGGTTTAACATTTGAAAATCAATTAATGTAATCCATCATATCAACAGGCTAAAAAAGAAAAATCACATAATCATATCAATAGATACAGAAAAAGCATTTGACAAAATCCAACACCCATGCATGGTAAAAACTCTCAGTAAACTAGGAAAAGAGAGTAACTTCCTCAAATTGATAAAGAACATCTACCAAAAAACCTACAACTAACATTATACTTAATGCTGAGAAACTAGAAACTTTCCCACAAAGATCAGGAAGAAGGCAAGGATGTCCCTTCTCATCACACCTTTTCAACATCATATTGGAAGTTCTACCTAAAGCAGTAAGACAAAAAGAAATAAAAGGTATAGATACTGGGAAGGAATAAATACAGTTGACCCTTAAACAATGCAGGGGTTAGGAGTGCTGACCCTTTGCACAGTGGAAAATCTGTGTATAACTTTGGACTCCCCCAAAATTTAAGCACTAGTAGCCTACTTTTGACTTACTAATAACAGATAATTCACATGTATTTTGTCCATTATATATATTATATACTGTATTCTTAGAGTAAAGGTAAAAAAAAGAAAATATTAAAACCATAAGGAAGAGAAAATACATTTACAGTACTCCAGTGTATTTACTGAAAAAAATCCACACATAAGTGGACCTCCATAGTTCAAACCTGTGCTATTCAAGGGTCAACTGTAAAACTGTCTTTGTTTGCCGATAACATAATTGCCAATACAGAAAACCCAAGAGAATTGACAGAAACTCCACAGCTATTAAGTGTTTATAGCAAGGTTGCAGGATACAGGTTAATATACAAAAGTTAATCACTTTCTTATATACCAACAATGGACACGTGGAATTTGATATTTAAAAACACAATACCATTTTTATTAGCACCGAAAAAATTAAATACTTACATATAAATTCAACAAAATATGTACAAGATCTATACGAGTAAAACTACAAAATTCTGATGAATAAAATCAAAGAACTAAATAAACAGATATTCCACATCTGTGGAAAGGAAGACTCCATATTGTTTAGTGTTCGTTTTTCCCAGCTTAATCTAATAGGATCAATGCAATTCCAAACAAAATCCAAGCAAGCTATTTTGTAGATATCAACAAACTGATTCTACAGTTATGTAGAAAGGCAAAAGACCCAGAATAGCCAACAAAGCCGGAAGACTGACCTTAGGCAACTTCAAGACTTACTATAAAGCTATAGTAATCAGGACTGTGGAATTGGCAAAAGAACAAATAGGTCAATGGGACAGAATAGAGAGCCCAAAAAATAAACCCACATAAAAACAGTCAGCTTGGGCGCCTGGGTGGCTCAGTTGGTTGAGTGACCGACTTCGGCTCAGGTCATGATCTCATGGTCTGTAAGTTTGAGCCCCGTGTCAGGCTCTGTGCTGACAGCTCAGAGCCTGGAGCCTGCTTCAGATTCTGTGTCTCCCTCTCTCTCCGCCCCTCCCCTGCTTGCTCTGTCTCTCTCTCTCTCTCTCAAAGAATAAATAAACATTAAAAAATTAAAAAAATAAAAATAAATTAAAAAACAGTCAGCTGATCTTTGACAAAAGAGCAAAGGCAATGAGTCTTTTCAACAAATATGGTGGAACAACTAGACATCCACACACAAAAAAGTGAATCTAGATATAAACCTTACACCTTTCACAAAAATTAACTCAAAATGTAGTATAGATCTAAGAGTAAAATGTAAAACTATAAAACTCCCAGAAGATAACATAGAAAATCTAGATGACCTTGGGTATGACAATGACTTTTTTTTTTAACGTTTATTCATTTTTAAGAGAGACAACATGCAAGGGGCAGAAAAAGAGGGAGACAGAGAATCTGAAGCAGGCTCCGTGCTATCAGCACAAAGCTCAACATGGGCTCAAACCCACAAACCGTGAGATTATGACCTGAGCCAAAGTCAGACGCTCAATCGACCAAGCCACCCAGGCACCCTGACAATGACTATTTATATATAACACTAAAGGCATGATCCATGAAATAAATAATTAATCGGCTGATTGGTAGAAGATACACCTGATAAAGGACTGTTATCTAAAATATACAAAGAACTCCTAAAACTAAAAAAAATAAAATAAACAACCCAATTTAAAAAATGGACCAAACACTTTAATGGACAACTCACCAAAAAAAAATATACAGATGGCTAGTAAGAATATGAAAAGATGCTCCAGATCATATGTCATCAGGCAAACGTAAATTAAAACAACAATGAATACCAGTACACACCTATTAGAATGGCTAAAATCTGGAACACTGACAATACCAAATACTAGCAAGGATGTGGAACAACAGGAAATCTCATTCAATGCTGGTGGGAATGCAAAATGGTATAGCCACTTTGGAAGACAGTTTGGTGTTTTCTTACAAAAGTAAACATATTCTTACCATACAATCCAGTAATCAAGCTCCTTGCTATTTACTCAAAGGAGTTGAAAACTTGTTCTCACAAAAACCTGTAAGCAGCTGTTCATAGCAGCTTTATTCATAATTGTCCAAATTTGGAAGCAACCAAGATATCCTTCAGTAAGTGAATGGATAAATAAATGTGATACATCCAGAAAATGGAAAAATTCAGCAAAAAAAAAAAATATATATATATATAATATGTATATGTAAATAGGTATATATATTATGTATATATACACACACAACTAGCTATCAAGCCATGAAATACATGAAGGAAACTTAAATGCATATTTCTCAGAAGCCAGTCTGAAAAGGGTACATACTACATAATTCCAACTATATGATGTTCTGGAGTGGGCAAAACTATGGAGACAATAAAAAGACCAGTGGTTGTCAGGGGCTGCGGGGTGAGGGATGAATAAGTAGAGCACACAGGATTTTTAGAGCAGTGAAAATACTCTGTATGATACTATAATGATGTATATGTATCATTATATATTTGTCCAAACTCAGACTATAACAACACCAGAGTAAACCCTAATGTAAACTATGGACTTTGGTTGATTACAATGTGCCAATGTCAGTTCATCAATTGGAAACAAATGCATGACTCTGGTGGATGTTGATAATGGGAAAGGCTATGCATGTATGGAGACAGGGTATGGAAACTCTGTACTTTCCTCTCAATTTTACTGTGAACCTAAAACCACTCTTAAAAAAGTCTTTAAATATTTTTTAAAAACCTATATTTCATATGCTTGAAAATACCCAAAGGAAACAAGTGAATGAATATCTTAAGTGTGTACACAGGGGAGAAGAGAGTGTAAACAGAGGCACCCTGCTATTCTCTGAAATTGCTCTAGTAAGAACCAAAAACTACATTAGGAACTGGGATGATAATCAAGAAATAAATTCCTAGAAATGTGAGACATTAGAGAGAATAACTGAGAAAAAAAGAGGGTCTCCTTCCCTGAAGACCCCTAGAAGATAAGACCAGCTAGTCAGGTCCACCCTGAGGCAGGAATAGGATGGTTCCATAGTAAATATAAATCCATGCTAACCAGACGTCCTACAGGAATCTCCTAAAAGGAATCCCCAAGATCACTCTTACTTTTTCCTCTTCTTCCTCCTCCTCTACCTCCTCCAACACGGCCTCTTCCCCTTCTTTCTCCACGCGGGAATCTGGGCTGTTAGCCCCAGTAAGCGTTATGTCTAGAACAGGAATAGGAAAGAAAGGCTAAAGAATTTATCCAATAAATTAGATGATGAGTTAATGGAGCTGATCCCAGAGAAGCAGTCTTCTAACTCTGCCTCTCATGTCCCAGTGGCATTTCTTCTACAAAACACGGCCCTAGGTTATCATGGTTCCCACCGTTTCCAAACACCCACCACTCTTTAACATGTGCCCTCCCTCCCCATCCTCTTTTTCTCTCCATTCTTCTCTTCACCCATCCATTTATCCATCCATCCCTCCCTCCCAGATACTTGAGTCAATGGCATTCATGGAGAGCCTCCTATTAGAATCCAGAACTAGATGGATGATATCTGATATAAAATGAAGTTTCAGTTCTGCCCTCATGAAGGACCATCTCCCTCTCTACATCCTCTCCCCACCTCCCTCACTAATCCTTATCCTCTTACTGATCCTACCTTTTCCTTCCCGACTATTGTCAGATCCATTGTATCGGCTCCGGAAACCAAACAAGTTAACCCGTTCCTGAGGGAACCAAGAAACAAAAGCATCATCCACTATTCTCCCAAGGATGACTTTTCCCCTCTGTCTTCAAGACTTTAGTTATGGGGGTGCCTGGGTGACTCAGTTGGTTAAGCATCTGACTCTTGACTTTGGCAAGATCTCACAGTTTGTTGGCTTGAGCCCCATGTCCGGCTCCGTGCTGACAGCACACAGCACGGAGCCTGCTTAGAATTCTTTCTCTTTTCCTCTATCTCTGCCCCTCTCCTGCTTGAGCTCTCTCTCTCTCAAAATAAATAAACGCTAAAAAAAAAAAAGACTTTAGTTACATACTTTATATTCATATTCCATACCATTTTCACTTAAAATTTCATATTCTGTTTATCTAAATTTTTACGAAGATTAACTATAATACATTATAACATTATTTTTATATTATATATTTACATTATGTTATATAATTATATGCTGCAATATATTCTTATAATAATCTCTTTTTCCAGTTTACTTATAATTGTCATTCTCCACTGCACACCCAAAGGCAGAATTTGAGGGTAAACACTGCATAAAAGAGAGGTTAAGACTCATACATCTGAGATCTAAAGTTAAATACGGAGGTAGGATGCCCCCTACTACAAACTGTCTCTATGTAGGATGAGAGAAGATCCAATTTGCCCAAGGGTAGGAAAAAGAATAAATGATTTAAGGAGCTAAAGTAATCTGTTCTGGAAAGAAAAGACTAATTCTAAGACTAAGACTGGATGATGGGGAAGGACAAGCCACTTTTCTTTAGTAGACAGTATATGGTTTGCTTTGTGTCCCAGGTCCCAAAGAGGAGCAGGTATGTAGTCTGAACACTCTCCCACCTGAATACTGATCTGTTCTGCCTCCTGAGCCATCATCAGGGCCACTCCCAGTTTCTGACTGCAATCCTTGTTCCTGCACTTTTTCTGAAATAGAAGATTAGAGTCAATGATAAATAGTAGAGAAATAATTCCAACAGACTGCTACTCACCAGACATGATCTTTTCTGGCTCCTGATATTGACATGATACTCCTATTCTTAATCTTTTGAGCTTAGAGACATAATCTCCCTTTATCACCCAACACACTTTTCACCAATTCCTAGCAATATTGTCAACCAACATTTTGGTGGCCTCTCCAAAGTAAATCTCATGGAAATGTGAAAAGGCAAGATTAAAGGAACTCAGGTAATTCCACTTTTGAGCTTCTCACATGTTTCTTCAGATCCAGCTGCTTGATTTAATACTCACTGCCTGATTTTCAAAAGCTCCAGAGCTGGTAGGCCTCTTCTCATTTCTTTTTTTTTTTTTTTTTTTTTTAAGTTTATTTATTGAGAGAGAGAGAGCACAGAGGAGGGGCAGAAAGAGAGGGAGAGAGAAAATCCCAAACAGGCTCCATGCTCACAGCACAGAGCCCAAATGGGGGCTCAAACCCATGAACCATGAGATCATGACCTGAGACAAAATCAAGAGTCAGATGCTCAACTGACTGAGACACCCAGGTAACCCTCTGCTCATTTTTAAGGCTGACTGAATCCAAAGTGATTACAGGGAGGAAATATTTTTAATTAATATTTTTAGTTTCTCAACCAGGAGTGGTTTTGCCTCCCAGAAGATACTTAGCAATGTCTAGAGACAATGTTTTTGGTTGTCACGACTGAGTCCAAGGGCAGTAGCACCCCTTGGCTAGACACCAGTAAAGACCAGAGATGCTGTTAAACATCCTAAAATATATAGGACAGACTTCCACAACAAAGAATTATCTGTCCCAAAATGTCAATAGTACCAAGGCTGAGAAATCTGAGTTAACCTGTCCTCATTTCTGCCACACCTGCCTTGGCTAAACTGTAGAAAACCACAGTCTTCAGGAAGGCCCCCTGCCTGCAGGCAAGGAAGGAGACTATGAAAAGTCATTATCCCGCTGCAAACCTGATAGAAAGAAGAGTCCCTCATGAATAACCTCACCCTTGCACACTTGGTCAGACATGGGACTTTCTCCCAACACAGCTTCTCCTGGAACAAAATCAGGTTTAATAAAGGGCAGATTTAGTTTTCAAGTTACCTGTACCACAACTGACCACCAAGGGCTGCTTACCACTCCAGCTAGCTCCAGGGACAGCTCCTGGAAGTTCTTCAGCATGTTAACTGGGATCCAAGCACGAGAAACTGTCTCTCCAAAAAATGTCACATGGTACTTAGACTGAAATAGAAAAATGGTTCTCATATGGCCCCTAGTCCTTCTCTTTGCTTTGGCCCTCCAACCCAAAAAGGTGGAGGAAGAACTGAGGATTCACAAGGAAAGAGGTGTTGGGCTTCATCTGATGCCATAAACCTGACCCACCCACCTCAGACTGCTGTTCTTCCATCCTGACATCGAGAATCCCAACCAAAGCATATTTATCACAATCATAAATGTCCTGGTAATGACTAAATATTTAATTAGATACAAGTTTGTATTCTATATGTGGGTACTTGTTTCTGTGTTTGTCACTCTAGCTAAGTGTCAGTTTCTACTCATGTCTTCTGGCTATGTCTATGTTTCTAACTCTGCACATCTATTAGGATGGATTTGTTCATTATTTTGGCCCGAGCACCTACATACCCTAAGCCAGGAAAACTCACCGGCAGGGAATCAAGATGAGATGCAAAAAGAAAATATTCCCCCAGGTCAGGATCAGATTCTACCATGCCTGGCCACCTGGAGAAGACAGATGGGTATAGGGAACAGAAGAGGAAGGGTTTACATGGTTTAGAGTAACAGAACACAAATTCACCAATACACATGTACATAAAAGAGCAATATGTTTTGCAAACAAAGGATCTTAAAAATAGACCTCCACCCTTGGTGATCTCCCCCAGTGGTCACTACCAAATGACTAAAGTGACTTCTATCAGTATACAAAGAAGCTCAGAATCTTCCAAGTAAGAGTATACATATTTTTTTTCTAGTAGGCTCCATGCTTAGCATGGACCCCAATGTGGGGTATGAACTCAAGACCCTGAGATCAAGAGTCAAATGCTTGACCAACTGAGCCACCCAGGCGCCCTCTAGTAAGAGTATCTTAACCTAGGCTTTCCATCAACCCTGAGAAAAATTCTTCTGACTAGGACATCTCCAAAGAAGAAACTATCCCACCCTTCTTTGTCCTCTCTACTTTATATATCTCTCATATCTCAATGTTTTAAAAATTCCATAAAGCCACCTTCCTTTTTCTTGCCCACCCAGAGTAGAATTGTCAGATGCTTTTTTCCAGGGAGATACCACCTCCACTGTGAAACCTTTAGAAAACACGTTCTTTCAAAGCCTCCCAGATTGGTACTTTATCTTTTCCCTCATCCCATGTTCTTTCTAAGGCAGGTACCATTTCCATTATAAATGCTTTCTATTTCTTTCCCTCTTTGCTTGAATCTACCACTCCCAAGTTCATGAAGGATGCTCTATGCCATGGTGCCCTACCAAGGATAACCATATTGCTTGGCCCAGATGATAGATCCTGGAATGTAGGAGGCATAGGCCACATCACTCTCATGCCCTATCCAGGACTCCTCAGGGATGTCACAGCGATTATACTTCAAGTCTGCCAAAAAAGAGAAGGAATGAAGGGAAGGAAAGAACCTCATCAGGTAAAAATCTAGACGAGGGCAGGAGAGAGGACAAGAGTATGCACCAGGTGGGACCAAAAGGGCACTGGGAGACAGGTATGGACAAAGAACAAAGACCCATGGAGGAAATGCAGCTACAGCTAGAAAAAGAGTGCTGCCTCCATGTATGTTACAGAAAGAGATTCCAAACTTCTGCCTGACCCACATTATTTGACCCTGCTTCCATCTACATAACATCATGACAGCAATTTCTCTGAGACTCTGTTACCTCATCCTTAAAATAACTGGGCTGGGTTAGATCATCATACTCTTCCAAGTGGTTTCAAACATTTTAGAATTCTAAACCACTGGCTGTCTCTCTCACCCACTTTTCCCCATGGATCCCATATCCCTTCTTATCCACCAACCCAACACCAATAACCTAATCAGGACCAGCAGGGTCAGACTAATGCTGAAGAAGATGGAATCCACTTAGAATGTACGTTTAGATTCCAGGCCCTTCCCACAATATAACTCTTCAGGGTGTCTTCTTCTAGCCCATTATGCCAGATTCATCTTGATATGACAAGGAAGATCCCTTCCTCTCTCTCAAACACTACAAGGACCCCTGGGATTATAACTACATCTATGACATATTTAATCTAAGGGATACATACAGAGAAAGAAAGGAAAGAACAATAAAAACAAACAAACAAAAAACTCTCCAGTCCATTCTACCTGTATTCTGATCACAGGACCAATTATCTGGAAGCACTGAGGGGTCAATGTTCCCACAAAGCCGCCTCCACTTCTCACAGTTTGGGGAGGAACACTGGACCCAGACGAGACACTGACCTGCAACAGAAAAAAAAAAAAAGTGAGACAAAAATATGCTCTTCCTTCTTCAGTCCAACTAAAATCAATATACCTTCACTAAAATCATAGAGCCTTAGGGGTCAAATAGTCTAATCCTAGATTTATAAGTGGGAAAACTAAGCTCAGAGAAGATAATTGACTTGCTGAAGATCAATCTAACTCAGTGGCAGAGCTGAACTTGGATCCCAGGTCTCACATCTCAATCTTTCTCCTATACCATACTATCATCTCTCCTTCCCCCCAGGGGAAAAAGCAAGTGTTTTCCATATTGACAGTTCTTTTTTTTAATGTTTGTTTGTTTGCTTGTTTGTTTGTTTGTTTATTGAGAGAGAGTGAGCAGGGGAGGGGCAGAGAGAGAGACAGAGAATTCTAAGCAGACTCTGTGCTGCCAGCATAGAGTCCGATGCAAGGCTCAAACCCACAAACCATGAGATCATGACCTGAGCCGAAACCAAGAATTGGATACTTAACTGATGCGCCACCCTGGCACCCCAATGTATTAACAGTTCTTGAAAAGGTTGGCTGGCATCTTTCTGGCTCGTGCCTCGTTCTCCACTGGCCTGTCACTACTGGAAAGTTCTTTTGAAGGGCTAACCAGCATCTTTCGTGTACAACATCCAGAGTTCCTATCTGAATCTCAACTGATTTACCTGTCACCAAATCACTGCAGTGATTGGTAGCAGTCTTTGGAACCAACAGTCCTGAGATTACCCTCCTCCAAAAGACAGAGATAAGTCTATCAACTCAATCAACTATTGACTTCAGGCCTTGATCAAAGGCCAAGCATTCCTTTTATCTATTACCTTCCAAACCATTATCCCCACCAACATCTTCTAAGTTGACCCAATTTTCCTCACAGCCTCCCCTCTCTCCATCCCAAATCTTTCCACTATGTTCTTTGGAATTCTAGACAAGAGCAACAAAAAGTCCACATATCTTCAACTTTTCTGAACATCCACCTGCTTTTTGAAACCTGGTGATGCACCAATGACACCGCCCCTGCCCAACTCCACCCCACCCACAGCTCTCTAAGTGGAGTCTGTTCCCTCTCACACACCCCAGGCCAGAGAGTGGGGTCAACATCATCCTTACTCCTCATCACCACTTCCAGACCTTTACTATCCTTCCCATAAAAACCCTCCCTCCCTTGAGATCTATGCCATGGGACTATGCCACCCTCTCATCTCCCTTGGAAAGATGCTGGCATCTGGTTCAGCCTTCTCCTCCTCCTTCCACCTCCTGCCCTCATTCCAGACAGCCACTGTTTTCACAGGAGTAACTCAAAAAGCACCCCATTCTCTGAGTTCCTTGACCTTTTCCTCTATGCCACCTCAGTAACGCACTCCACTTCAGTGGTGCACTCCCCCTCCTGCATGCCCCATCCACTCATCCTTAGGAACCATACACTCCCCTGAAGCACTGATCCAAACATTCCTCTCTGATGAAAATGCATGGTCTCCCATCTCACTTGCTCAAAGACCCTTATAGCAACTTTCACTTTACCCAGGTCACCAATCTACTGGCCTCTAACTTCCTGCCAGTCTAGTGGCAACCTCCTTTCTTCACTCTGTTCTTACTCAGGTTTGACTCCTTAGATTCTAGTGCAGACATCTTCAACTCTCTTGCCCTCCACTTTTCCTCCCACTCAGCTGGGCAAACACAACCCAGAATGAACACATGCTACCTTTTCTGTGCCTACATTCATAGAAACTGAGCATTGCTAAAGAAGCAGAGCATAACCATGCACATAGGTATACACCCTAGGATCATAATTAACAACACCAACCAACATGTTTCTCCACGTAAGTTCACTCTCCCGCTGTCAAGTTTTACCTTAAATGCCTGAACATAAGGGATGCCCTCCATTCCACTGAAATCATCCTTCAGAGAAGCAGCTGACTTACATTTGGGTCCTTTCAAAGTATCTCATATTTAAGGTTTTGAATTACTTTATTTTGAAGAGAAAAGTACTGGTTGAGAGTGATACATTAGTCTGAAAAGACAGCTGTCCAGCCCAGGATGCATACATGGGTGCAGCACCACAGCTGCCACTGGGGGCCACGGAGACCCGCACCTCCCAGGCTGCTCATAGGCAAGGCCTGCAGCAACCGGCAGCCAACTGTGTCACTCCAGGCCTGCCTTCTTCCATGCTGCTGCCCCAACCCGAGATGGCAAGAACATCCAGCCCAAACAGATCTGTACCTTCTGCCTCAGCAACCAGAGAAAGTTGATCAAGGACCAAGACAGAAATACTATGATTCAGAGTTGGAAGCTAATGCGCTGGGCTACCCAAGAGAGCCCCCATGGGACCTGACTCATGCACAGGCCTCCTGTGAGGGCGGCCACCAAGCCACCCACCAGCCCTGCCTCTGGACCAATGGACAGACAAGTGGCAGCAGGACTCTGCACTGGCCAAACTGGCCCAGGTCCACTGGAAGATTCTGTACTGGCTTCCTACCTGGTTTTCTTCTGGTCACTACATGCTGGCATCTTGTATCTTTGATATGATAAATATAAGTCTGGAAACTTTGTATACTTAAAAGCAAAACAACACTGTCCAAAAAACAAAACAAAACAAAACAAAACAAAAAACAGCTCCCAGTAACTGTTTTTGATGTTTATAGAGGTGCTCTACCAAGACTAGAAAAAAAGAGTGGGAAAAGGGGCCAGAGACCATAAAAGTAAACACAGATCAATAAAATAAATGGTTGGTTGTGTAAAGAATTAATATTCTTGAGAAAATGAATAGGAAAAACGAATCCTAATGATGTAGAACTAAGGATTTGTGGCTTGAGATAAAATTTCCAATAAAAGAACACACAATTCTTTAAAGTTTCCTTTCATGGGCTCCTGGGTGGCTCAGTCGGTTAAGCGTCAGACTCTTGATTTCCGCTCAGGTCATGATCTCATGGTTCATGACATTGAGCCCCACCTCCTGCTCTGCACTAATCGGAGTCTGCTTGGGATTCTCTCTCTCCCTGTCTCTCTGCCTCTCCTCTGCACTCCTGCACGTACACACACTCTCTCTCTCCCAAAATAAATAAAGAAATAAACATAAATAAAATAAAGTTTCCCCTCAAACAACTTAGAAGAGAGGATGATGTGCTCCAGAAAACTGCTTGAGGCTCATGACACAGTTCTATGATAATGAAAACTGATGTCACAGACAAACTACGAGTATTTCAGTTGACACCAGTTTCCTTGGGTTCTATGATCTCCCCCTTCTTCATTTCCCCACTCCCCCCATCTTTCTGGCAGCTCCCTCCTCATTCTCCATTCCGTCTCTAAACCCTGGGGTTCCAAAGCCCAGTCACGGCCTTAGTTCCCCATGCTACACTTTTCCTGAAGCAAACTCACCCACTCCTATAGGTTTGAAACCCATCTTCATGTCTGACCACATACAGATGAATGATACATCTAGCTTTTGTTCTGAGTTCCAGATTCCTACAGCCACTTTACTCTTTGAAATCACCATTTGGATGTGTCACAAAGAGCTCAAACCTAATGGGCCCAAACCCAAGTGCTTGATCTTATCTCACAAATTTGTTCTTTCTCTACTTTTCCTCACCCCTCTCAAGTAACTGCTCAAGCCAGAAACTGATCATCTTAACATATTCTTGCCTCTCTCTCACCTCCCCCCATATCCAATTCATTACCAAGTTCTGACAAGTTTACATACAACACATATCTTAAAACCATCCACTTCTGTTTCCACTTTCAACATCCTCATCTAAGCCACCAAAGTATCTAATCCTAGGACTCACTTGTCTACTCTTGTCACTACATACTTCATTTTTCAATTAATCACAAAGGGAGTCTTTTAGAACATTAATTTGATGATGTCAGCCCCACTCGAAGCACCTGGGTGGTTTAGTTGGTTAAGTGTCCACCTTCGGCTCAGGCCATGGTCTGTGAGTTTGACCCCCGCACCAGGCTTGCTGCTGTCAGCACAGTGCCTGCTTTGTATCCTCTGTCCCCTCTCTCCCTGCCCCTCCCCTACTCACTCTCTTTCTCTAAAAAATGAATAAACATTAAAAAAAAAAAAAACTCATCAGTGGCTCCCAATGCACTTAAAATTCTTACTTTGTACATTAATCCAGAGCCACTTTCTTGCCTTACTTCCCCTTGGTCTCTGAACTCCAATCATACTGGCTTCCTTTCAAAACCTGGAATATGCCAAACTGCACCTTCCCTAAATTCTTTCTCCGCATCCTACTCCTCCTTCAGATTTCAGCTTAAATGTCATTTCCTTACAAGTGTGTTCCCTGACTGGCCCAATCTTGATTAGGTCTCTGTTATTTCCTGCCATGACATTCCATTCTTTTCCTTCACTTCCCCCAAACTGATTGTATTTATCAGATACCGCCCCTTCTATTTCCTACTGTGGGAGGACTCATCTCTCCCTGACAACTGTAAGAAACAGGAAGAGTGGTTCATTTATAGCAAGAGGCTTACACATTCACAACAATCACATTCGACTCAACAAGCACTGCCAAAGGAGTGGACTTTCCATCTCCCAGTGAAAAATCCAATCCTTGCCCTCATACCAAGAGGTTCAAGAGATGGAATGGCATCACCCAGGCCGCCCAATTCCCAAATTAGACGTACATCTCTGGCTCCTTATGTTACCATGTTATTATAACACACAAAGTAGTTTATTGCCTTGGACTATCTTGTGTGATGTCTACATAGTCTTCCTAGAGTTTTCTTTCAAGTATGCACAAGCCTGTTTTTGGTGCAAGCCTGTTTCCCCCCAGATTGTTAAGTGTATTTATTTTCAAAATTTTAAACTTACTAACATATTGTCTAATATATTTTATTTCTCATTTTAAAATTTCCCAATACTGGGGCAGCTGGGTGACTCAGTCAATTAAGCATCCAATTCTTGGTTTTGGCTCAGGTCATGATCTCACTGTGAATTCGAGCTCTGTGCTGGTAGTACAGAGATTCTCTGCTTGGGACTCTCTCTCCCCCTCTCTCTCTCTCGAAATAAATAAAATTTAAAAGAAAAACACTTTAAAATTTCCCCATATTACCATGGTTATTTTCTATATTTGTTTATCACCTGAAACACTAAAATGGTAAATTCTATGAAAGGAAGGATTATCTATTTTTTTCACCACTATATTTCCAGTACCTAGCACAATGCCTGGAATAGAACATAAGGCATTAATAACTATTGTTAAAAGAATAAATAAATCTATATCCATGTTTATCTGCCCTCCATCCAATGTCAAAGGCTAAGGTGTCCTTTCTGAGTAAGAATAAACCCTCTGGCTCTCTTCTCATTCCCTTTACTCTCTCCTCCTTTATAAATAATTTTCCCTCAACTTATTCATATGCTCATGACACACAGGCCAAGTCCCTTTTTTTTTTTTTTTTTAAAGAAAGCTTAAAGGGGTACCTGGGTAGCTCAGTCGGTTAAGTGGTTAAGCATCTGACTTTGGCTCAGGCCATGATCTCACGGTTCATGACTTTGAGCCCCGCATCAGATTCTCTGCTGTCAGCGCAGAGCCCGCTTCGGATCCTCTGTCCCCCTTTCTCTCTGCCCCTCCCTCACTCAATCTCTCTCAAAAATAAATAAACATTAAAATATAAAATAAATTAGGGGCGCCTGGGTGGCTCAGTTGGTTAAGCATTTGACTTCAGTTCAGGTCACAATCTTGCCGTTTGTGAGTTCAAGCCCTGCATCAGGCTCTGTGCTGACACTTCAGAGATTGGAGCCTGCTTCAAATTCTGTGTCCCGTCTTTCTGACTTTTCATGACTTCCTAACTGTAATATCGTTGAGCATTTTCAAATTTTTATCCTCTTTGATGTCTCTGTAGCAGCACAAGGCTAAACACTCCCTCTTTCTTGACATTCTCTCCTCCCCTGGCATCTGTGATGCCATACTCTCCTAGATTCTACCTTTCTGAGTTTTCTCTTAGTTCTTAGTTTTCTTCCTGTGCAGCTCTTCCTCTGCTTAACCCTAAACATTATGTTTCCCCTAAACATTATGGGTTTTCTATTCATTGCTCTTCTCTTTGCACTCCACACCCTCCTCTTAGAAAATTTCATCCATTCTTACTGATGCAGATGATTCCCAAACCTGTATTTCCAGCCCAGACCTCTTTCTTAGATGCAAAAGCTCATCACAGACCCTCTAACTTGTCCAAAGCTAATTCACTGTCTGAAAATGTGCCCTTTCTTCTATATTCTCCATTTCAAATAATGGTTCTTTCAAGCACTTAGGTCAGAAAACAGGATCATCCTCAGATCCCACTGGTAACCATATCATACTGATCTTTCCTCCTAAAGATCTCAAATGTGTCTCTTCCTCTTCACTGTTACTGCCTATCTTCCTTGTTTAGATCACTGTTTCTGTGGGTCTAGTCATGCTCCCACTAATCCATCTCCCATGCCAGTGGCACAGTGAGCTTTCTAAAATACAAATCTTACCAACTTTCCCCTAAAGAGGTCAATGGTTCCTCTTTACCTTTAAAATAAAATTCAAATTCCTTAGCCTGGCATGTAAGGCCTTTTATGATCTGGCCCTTGCATGCCTATAACCTTATCTCCCCCTACAACATTCTATCCCCCCCAAGGTACCTAAAAGCTACAATCATTAGCTCTCCTCCATAACTCTGCCAATAAATATCACTCTGACCTTCATCCCCACCTCAGTTCACCCTACTAAATGATACTTTCAACACATGGCTCAAGTAGTATCTTTTCTTGTTGCTTCTCTATATACTAACTAATTTGGATGTAAATTTTAAAAAATAAAAAATAAAGTTAAATCAAAAAAGAAAAAAGTAGTATCCTTTCTTGGAAACTTTTTCAAGTCTACTCCCACCTTGTAGCTTTCTTTTTTGCCTTCCTCACAAGCCTATTTCCCTTCCAACAGGCATATATTAATTTATTCTACATTTACTCAGCACATCCTAAAATGCCTGGTACACAGTAGGCATCCAACAACTATGGATTATATGACTAAATAACTGAATAAATGAAAGCCTTCTCTTCCACAGCAGCGTATCTCTTACAAGTAGCTGTGAGAGATAAATTATTGTGTTTGCAGAATTTCCTCTAGCTACCTAACCCTTGCCTCTGTCCTCCATCTCCAATTTTCAAACCCAGGTAGGTTTTCCAAATCATGCTGAACTCACCAAAACCACTGACTTCTCCTTTTTGTTGGTTTCTGATCTGAGAATGATTTTGAACTGTTTTTTTCAGTTGAGCTTTCTGTCTGGGCTCACGTCCACTTTGGGCTTTCTCCATTTTCTCATCTTCTGGGAAGATAAAACAAAACATTCTATAGATAGTGAGGGCCAGTGAAAGGAGGAAGAAGGATCATAATCTAATAGTTTCAAGACCTGGGTCGAAAATTTTCAGCCTGCCCACTGTCCCATTCCCTAATTTTGTGGAATAAGTACTTGAGCCAGATGTCAAAGTATATCTGACTATACTTACGGGCTCCTTTCTTTCCTTTGCTTAAGGAGAATCTATTGAATTTCTTCTCAGAAGGTGGAGGATCTGGCTGGCCTGGCTTAGGTGTCTCTATCACAGAGGTTACTCCAGCTTCCTTAGTGGCTGAAATCTCTAGAATATGAGGTACCATTACCTTCTCTCTGAAAATAAGATTTTCTTTTTAATGAAAAGGCAAAAAGGAGCCATTTGTCATACCTTTGTTTGAAAAAACCCAAGGATAAAAGTCAGGAGTACAGAAAAATCCTAGGCTCTCCACAGCCTCCAGAGGCCATCTTATCCATCTATTTGCCTACTCTTCCCAGTTCAAACAGGTATCTGTCCTGAGCTGAGAGAAATCCATAGAGATACGAAAATGACTAGATAGACTTGGATCACCTGGGTGGCTGTCAGTTAAGTGTCTTACTTCACCTCAGGTCATGATCTCATGGCTTGTGGGATTGGGCCCCGCATCCAGCTCTGTGCTGACAGTTCAGAGCCTGGAGCCTGCTTCGGATTCTGTGCCTCCCTCTCCCTCTGCCCCTCCCCTGCTCACGCTCTCTCTTTCTCTCTCAAAAATAAAATAAAATATAAAGAAAATGACTAGATAGATAACCATTTACCAATGCTAAGTCTACCCTGTGATCAACTTGCCTCACTGGGATAAACTTACCCATCAGCATTATCATTATCAGTAGAAGAAGCAATTCCTGGTTCCTTGTCTAATTGGGCACGTCTTATGGGCTGGGCACAGGAAGTCTCTGAAAAATCAAGGCTAGATCCCATCTCTCCCAAAACAAAATACTATAAGCAGAGAAACAATTAAAGAAAATAATGACTCCATTATTTCTAAACTGCAACCTTCCGTTAAAATGATGCCTAGTCAGTCGGTTAAGTGTCCGACTTCGGCTCAGGTCATGATCTCATGGTTTGTGAGTTCGAGCCCCGCGTCAGGCTCTGTGCTGACAGCTCAGAGCCTGGAGCCTGCTTCAGATTCTGTGTCTCCCTCTCTCTCTGACCCTCCCCCGTTCATGCTCTGTCTCTCTCTGTCTCAAAAATAAATAAACATTAAAAAAATAATAATAATAAATAAAATAAAATAAAATAAAATAAAATAAAATGATGCCTAGAAGAGTCCATCTTTGGAGTTTTGTCCGATCATAGACCTTTAAGCCTTAAAATTCTCAGGAAAAACTACAAATCTGTATCTTTTGGCAAGTCTTTCCAGATTGATCCGCCTTGCTCCAGGATAGCCAAGTAATGTCAATTTTATTTTGTGTACATAAAAGAAATCTTATGTAATGTGTTTTAGACCATTTGTTCCTCAAACTTTCTCTTGGAATAGAAGTACACCTAAGAATAGCTGAAAACATCAGACTATTCTCCTTAGCCTCAGGACATATGGCAAAATCCTCAGGGTGTACACTGTAGAGTTCTTTATTCCAAAAATCAAATCCCTGAGCATATGTTAAAAAAGTATTGGAAACAAATACACAAGGGTAGATGGAAACTAAGTTCTTCAAATCTAGTAAATACAATTTATCTTTTCTAAGTATATTGTAAACATGTGAAAGTGAATTTAAGTTACACTTAAAAAAACTATCTGAGACTGTATTTATATCCTGAAGTCAACGTAATCTATTTCAACTTAATCTATTTTTCTAGAAGTCTGTACCCCATAAGGTAGTTTAGCTATAGTCCTGTTGATAGATGAAATATTTAAAAATATTTCAAAGAGGGGCGCCTGGGTGGCTCAGTCGGTTAAGCGTCTGACTTCAGCTCAGGTCATGATCTCACAGTCCATGAGTTCAAGCCCCGCGTCGGGCTCTGTGCTGACAGCTCAGAGCCTGCAGCCTGCTTCGGATTCTGTGTCTCCCTCTCTTTCTGCCCCTCCCCTGCTCATGCTCTGTCTCTCTCACTCTCCAAAATGAATAAATGTTAAAAAAAAAATTAAAAAATATATATATTTCAAAGACATCTAATATTTCCTTACTTATAGGAAACTGGAGGGAAGGAGAAAAGCTGTCAATTTACTCTACCCCTTCAGATAACAGTTTGTCTAACTGAAACTCTTTTTCTCTCACTATAAGCCATACCCAAACACTCCTGGAGGGACTTCCGTAGCACAATCTGGACAATCTCCTCAAATTCTGCATTGGTGAGACTTAATTTTTCCTGCAGAGATAAGGGCAGAGAAGGAAAACCATTCATCTTTTCCCAGGTCTCCTCTCTGACCAGCCTTTAGATCAGCCAGTAAGTTCACAAGGCTGAGAGCATGAAGGTATTGTCCCTAAGGATTCTATAAACTCTGTCTCAGATTTCCTGGGAATAAAGGAATCAAAGAAAAGGAAAATTTTATAAAGCCTCTGACCACATTTACTTTCACCTCCATTCCACCTCAATCCCTACCCACCTATTATTTCCAGCTAAAGGCTTTCTTCAAAACATTTTTCACCTCTTTAAGAAAATAGAACCCCCAAGAAAGGAATAAAAAAACTTAAAGTACAGGGTAAAGTTCCCCTACATGAAAAGACTGTCTAGACTGGATGTCTAGAAGAAACTGTCCCACTAGAACCCATCAATGAGACTGATACCTTTTCTTTCTTCTCTGCTTGCTTGTCTTGAGCCTTTCCTTTTTTCTCCTGGCCACTGCTTGGACCATTTTCTGTGGTTGCTTTCTCCTCCTTCTTCTCTAACCTGTCCTTTGAGGAACTGATCCCCAGGGTCTCCTCCTTGGGTGAGTTAGGGCTATAGCACATCAGGCTATGCATTTTTTGTACAGGTGGGGCGAAGGTTTTCTTTGACCCCTTCCCATGTTCTGAAAGAAATTTGATCATCAAATGGATTTATGAAACATAGAGTCTAGCACAGAAAGTGTCTGCACTGCCCATTGACTGGCCATATCAGAATTACCTGGAGAGAGCTTTTAACAAAATCAGATTACTAGGCCTCTCCTTTCCCACCCCACCCCACCCCTTAAATTCTAAATAAACAGTTGGGAGTGAGGCTGAGGAATCAGTCATTTTGCAAGGCCACCTAGATTATTCAGCCAAGTTTACGAACTACTGAGTAATTAAAAGGTGACAAATATAAACATACAGAAAGCTGAATTATTCAAATGTGAAATTTTAAAAATTTGTTCATTTAACTTTAAAGAAAATTTTACAGAAAATCAGGAAGTTGAAAGAAAAAAAAAAAAAACTAGTGCAATGAAAATTACACTGATCCTCCCAGGTATAAACAGTATCTCTTTCTTCTGAGCTTCCATAACATTTAATACTTCTCTGCTGGCATTTATCACATTCGAATTTGTATTATAGATATTTAAATGTCTTTTGTCTCCCTATGAGTTCATATATTTCTTGAGCTAGACTGCTTCTAAGTTGTATATATTTCACTCAAAGTTTCTAGAAAAGTAGTAACTTTAGCAAAGTGTATACCAAATATATATAGACTGAGCTTCCCTTTGGTGGGAAGTGTATCTACATTACCAGGGACTGAGAAAGAAGGAAAAAATGAGGGAAATGTACAAAAAAATGAATCTCCCTCATCCTTGACTCACCTTCTTTACTCCGCAACGTTGCCATCATTTAGCTCAGAAGCTACACTTTCTTTGTGCCTCTGTTAGAAAAAAGAAATTAACTGCTGTGACTTTGATTGAACTTGATTTTAAACTTTCTTCTCTCTCTGTCTTGTTGGGCTTAGGATCTTTACCTGGGACTGCTGTACTACATTTTCTGCCCTCTTGTACTTTTACCTCCTCAGCAGTGCCAATCACATGCCAGGGGATAATGAGAGTTACTGTTTTAAAGATTAGCAACTTTCCTTCATGTTTTAAGTGCCTAGAGTCATGTCCAACGTAAGGCAGGCACTTGTCAGTAGTGGTAGTGATATGTTAAAAAAAATTCACTGAGTAAATGTTGAAGATCTTATTGGCTTCATTCAGTGATTCATGAATTGGTAAGCATTTGATCTAACAGATAGAAAGAACTCTGAGGAGCTGTACAAAATGAAAGACTTTTAGGGGTGCCTGGGTGGCTCAGTCAGTTAAGCATCCGACTTTGGCTCAGGTCATGATCTCGTGGTTCGTGGGTTAGAGCCCCATACTGGGCCCTGTGCTCACAGCTTAGAGCCTGGAGCCTGCTTCAGATTCTGTGTCTCCCTCTCTCTCTGCCCTTCCCCCGCTCATGCTCTGTCTCAAAAATAAACATTAAAAATTTTTTTTTTTTAATGAAAGAGTTTTTACAGGCAGAAGGGAGCTGGAACAAGGAAGTTACACTAGGCAAACAAGCAAATTACCTATTGCAAGTTTACTTTCCTATAGGAGATGATAGGGGTCTATTAGGCAGATTACCTAAATAGTGTTGATCAAGTGATTCCTGATTGACTATAAACCAAAATTCTATTTCTGGGAGAGCCAAAACTGTTTAGTCTTGGTTTGGTGACATGGGCTTAACATAACCAACTGAGTTTTGGGCCTGTTTTTAATAGATGGAAGTATAAAAAGTAGTAGTAGTAGTAGCAGCAGCAGCAGCAGCAGCAGCAGTATGAACAGCAGCAGTATGAACAGTCCTGAGAGTTAAAAAGTGAGAGTGTTCTTCAAAAGGATAAACTCATCTCACAAGGTTTTCCTAAATACTTAAAACACAAATAATCTGGCAATTCTCTGACCTAATTCAGAGGTCCCTATGCATAAAGAACCCCCTTTTTAACCCCTTTTTTAACATCACTATAATCTTTACTTAGATCTTCTAGTCCAATAAATTTTCCAATGTGCTAGATTCTAGCAATCCCTATTCAAGGCTCAGAAATATTTGGTAACCAGCAGCCATCCCCAGAGAAGCTAGTCACAGGCATCTAATACTTTCCACTCTATATCCTGAAACTATCTATCTACTTGCAGATGTTCTATGCTACATCAGTATGCTTCATTATCACCATCAAAATCGTGACTAATAATAATAGGTGACACTTACTGAGCATCAACCATATTCTTTATCCTTTACATATGTCATCTCACTTAATTCTCCCAGTAAATCTATGAGATAGGTACTTTTTTACACTTGGAGAAATTTAGGCTTAGAGGGACTTAGAGATAATAGGTAACTGATAAATAGTAATTCAGGATTTGAACCCTCCTGATTTTTTTTTTTTATTTTTTTAACGTTTATTTATTTTTGAGACAGAGAGAGACAGAGTATGAATGGGGGAGGGTCAGAGAGGGAGACATAGAATCTGAAGCAGGCTCCAGGCTCTGAGCTGTCAGCACAGAGTCTGATGCGGGGCTTGAACCCATGAACCGTGAGATCATGACCTGAGCCGAAGTCAGACACTTAACAGACTGAACCACCCAGGCGCCCCTGAACCCTCCTGATTTTAAAGTTTACGCTATTAACTATGGTATGCTATATCCCAAAAGTCTAATTCAGTGCTTCACAACCATTTTGATATTATAGCACATGTGGAAAGCACACATTAAAAGTACACATTGAAATACACAGAAAATTCTGTTTCCAGATACTTTGGATTTAAGGACCAGGCCTTTCACAGTGATAGACAACTGAGGGTTGGGAATGGGGAGACATCTAGTCACACAAAAGTCTGAAGAGATTTGTCTCCACACAGTTATGAGCCATTCGTGGCCCAGCAGAGTGCCAAGATTCCTCTTGTGAAGTTGCAATAATTTATACATTTTTTTCCAGTTTACACTTCCACTATTAATACTATTTCTACTAATTAGAAGGAAAATATGTTTGTTTTATCAGCTTAAACTTCTTATAACTCTTCTACCCAGTTTTCTTTAGGCTTAAAGCATATAAGCCATTCTTATTTTTATAACAATTATAACAAGCATTGTACCTCTGGGAGGGTCCTCAGAGGTCATAAAATGCCAATTCACCTTTTTACAGATAAAAAAAATAGGCAAAAAGCAGTTAAGTGATTTTCCCAAAGCCTCAGTGTTAATACATGGTAGAGACAGGATGAACCCAGACTTTTGCCTCTAAATTCTACTAATAACACATCTATTCTTCTCAATGATCTTATTTCTGGCTGTTGGTTTTGAGTAATTTGAAGGCCCTGGACCTGAAACTCAGTCTTCCAACTCTATCATCTCCCATTATAAACAGACACAAAAGTAGCATAAAATGGATCTTATATATGAGATATCTATCTATCTATCTATGTCCCTTTAAAGGTGAAAAACTTAAGACCTTCAAATGACCAAATTATAGTGAACATTTGGTTGCTCAGGGTATAGAGTTCCTCTCTCTAGATCCCAAGGTGAATTCAAAAGGTACTGGGGGCTTGACTTAGTGTGTCCACAGCATGGCTAAATGTATTTTCAAACTATCTTTTGATATTTTTTGTTCCTTGTCTTACTTCTATAAATGTGAATAATTCAGATGTGCTGTTCTGCAGCAACTACCTTTCCTATATATTGAGGGCAACATATTTTTTTCATTGTTTCCATCTTAACTCATCACCACCAACCCCCTAAGTCTATTTACTCTAGGAAAAAAGGAGAGTGGCATATTAAGGAAGAAACACTGCAGCAAATTGGTCTTCTTTCTGATAATTCTAAATAGAAGCTAAAAACTGAATACAGTTAGGCTGAAAATGAATATTAATTTGATCAAAAATGACAAATACATTTTCTTCCAGACTCCAGAATTCTAAAAAAGATCATGAGAAGTCCCTATGAAGGTAATATAAATTACAAGATGAGCTATACTAAAAGGGGAAAAGCAAAATGAAAATTAGCGTATTTGAAATGACAAAATTTGATTTTTTTAAATGTATATCTACCTAATACGCTTAAACTTATCCACAAACTATCTATGGAAGAATACACAAGACACTAACCTCTAGGGAGTAGAACTGGGTGGCTGGGGGTGCTTTTTAATACACCCCCTTCTATATCTCTAGCATTTTGTAACATGCCTATATTACCACTTCAAAAGTGATTTTTTTTAAACTCCAAATTCCTTAAATAGAGTGTTTTGATCCACCTAAAAATGCAAAAATTTTCCAGTATTTAGGTTCAAATCATTATCTAAACCTATACTGACCTCTCTAGGCCAAAGTGTGTTACTGGAGCTCCAACCAACTGGATAAAATCATGGATCCTTAACAAAATAAAGTAAATCTATAAGCAGTGATACATAATAGTTCCCCTTAATCTAGAGTGGAGGATGTGATGAAGAACATTACTTTTAAAGAAAATCTCTAACCTGGTTAATAGAGAAGGAAAAGCCAGGAGTCACTCACTTTATGACAACTCAAGTCTCTGGTCCTCTGTTCCAGATGAATTTTCTCCTTCCACATAAGGAATATTAAAACAAAGCACAAAGAGAGAGAAATATTTTTAAAACCAGACAGTTAATAAGCACACAAAATACCACCAACTTTCATTCTGACTAGCTACTAAATAACTGGGGGCTCTAGAACATTTGAGGGGTTTTGTTTTTGTTTTTACTTCAAATGAAACAGAGAGGGAGAAAATTCAATAAAGTTTTAAGTATGAAAGTAAAAGAACGTTCCATAAGTCAGATCCACCACTCAACATAAGAAAGGAGGATGAATAAGAACAGAAAAAGAACTTAGAAATAATGAATGAAGGGAACAAAGGTAAGGCGAATGAGGTGTTCCAAAAAAGAGTAAGTTTTCTTTCGCTTAGAACACTGAAAGCCATCGGTGATTTTAAGTTGAAATCATCTCCTTCAGCAGTTTTCAAAATGTGATCCAAAGACCTCTGGGGGCCCCCCTCCCTGTTCCAACTGCTTATCTGTATTAGGCTGGATTTTCTCATACATTTCAACCAAAACAAGATATCATAACAGACTGAAATCAGAAACAGATGAAAATCCAGCTGTCTTCTATTAGCCAAACATGAAAGAGACTTGCAAAACTGTAAAACACCACCATTCTTTGCACTAAATTTTCTTTAATTTAGGAAAAATATGTTTTCCATAAAGTTATTTAGGTCAACATATCATTATCATTTACTATTAATTATAACTTATGATTTTAAAATAATTTAAAATTTTCCCCGTTTATTCTAATATGTTAATATCAACATAAATAAAAGAAACATAGCTATTAACCAATCTTTGGAGTCCTTTGTAACTTTTAAGAACACAAGAGGGTTCTGAGACCAATAAGCTTGAGAACTGATCTAGCTAAACAACAATTCAGTCTTGTCAATATTTTCCCAAAACCATTAATCCCCCTCCCCCCACTTAGAATGTGTTCACAAATTTCTCTCTCTTAACTACCCAGTTATTCCCTCTTTATATTGTTCCTGGACTCCTTGGTTGAAGAGAATAAAAGCAAACCTGTTAGAATTGTCCTCAGACACACAGTCCACACAGACTCCATGAACCTAGAAAACTATATTTAAAATCTCCTTTATGCTTGGGCGCCTGGGTGGCTTAGTCAGTTAGGCTTCCAACTCTAGTTCATGATCTTGAGGTTCATGGGTTTTGAGCCCTGCCTCAGGCTTGTTGCTGACAGCTTGGAACCTGGAGCCTGCTTCAGATTCTGTGTCTCTGTCTCTCTCTGCCCTTCCCCCACTCATGCTCTGTCTCTCTCAAATATAAACATAAAAAAAAATTTTTTTTAATCTCCTTTATGCTGAGTCTGATTTCCTTTTGGCAGTAATGTCTAATGGCACGTGGACTCCTGCTTACTTTCATGCCACCATTAAGGGTCTCATACTCTTATCAACTGAGCTAGTCAGGCAACTCATGTCACCATTAAGAACCATAGAGTTTACGGGCGCCTGGGTGGCGCAGTCGGTTGAGCGTCCGACTTCAGCCAGGTCACGATCTCGAGGTCCGTGAGTTCGAGCCCCGCGTCAGGCTCTGGGCTGATGGCTCGGAGCCTGGAACCTGTTTCCGATTCTGTGTCTCCCTCTCTCTCTGCCCCTCCCCCGTTCATGCTCTGTCTCTCTCTCTGTCCCAAAAATAAATAAAAAACGTTGGAAAAAAAAAAAAAAAGGAATGATAGTTATTTAAAAAAAAAAAAAAAAGAACCATAGAGTTTATTTCCTTCCCCCGCCTTTCCTTTTTCTTCTTCCTCAGCAAGCATGATTTCACAAGAGTGTAAAAACAGGATTCCAGCTACTTTCACTACCCATACCTAACGTAACAAGATATTTGCTGTGGTAACTACCTTAACTAAACCTTGTACAGAATCCTATCAATAAATTAATGGGGGAGTGGGGGGGGGGGGTGCCTGGGTCGCTCAGTCAGTTAAGCCCCCCTCTCTAGATTTAGGCTTAGGTCATGACCTCACAGCTCATGAGATTCAAACACCCTCCACCCCACCTCCCCATCCTCACCTCAAGCCTGCTTGGGATTCTCTCTCCCTCTCTGCCCCTCCCCCACACGTGCGCCCACGCAGGCCCTCTCTCAAAATAAATAAGCTCTTTAAAAAATAAATTCATGGTGAACTAAAGCTTATTAGTTCAAAGGGCAAGGAAGCACAAAGATATGGCCACTACGCACCAAAACACAGGCTTTCTTTCCTGAGTGCTGATATTCTAAACCTTGCTGTCTGCCGACGGCAACACTTCCACAGGTGCCCCTTAGCCACCTCACATCCGCCTTTGTGTGTTGTTTTCACATTCCCAGGAACCCCTAAATCCCCGCTCCATCTCCCCTCACATGGGTGCCAAGGTCTGAAACTCTAACTCCGCCTTTCAAACCAGCGGTTAGAACTCTTGGTGATCCCCATTTTCCCTCTTTTCTCTCACCAATTCTCTCTTAAGGGCAGCAATTAATATCGGAGTTACCAGAGTCAAAAGTCCCTGATTCCCCTCAATGGGTAAAACAGTACCTTTCTAGCTTCTCTTCCACCTCAAGAACACCCCGCCCCAGGAGATTATTTCCCTCAGCTTCCCGCCTGCGCCCGCACCCCCACCCCTGGAGGAAGCACCAGGATCCTCATTCCCGCTCACTCCGTCCTTGCCCTCCAGGATATTGGATTACTTTTGTTTGTTGAGGGTAGGTTTGTGGGTGGGGGGGCGTGGAGATGCTAAGGAGGGGTAAGAGTTCGTTGTCAACCTCAACAGAAAACTTCTCCTCAGGAGACAGAGGACTAGCAGAGCCCAGCCCTTTCATCTACAACCAGAGAAGAGCCAGCTACCTTCTGGAGCAAGGAGGGCCTAAAGACGAGGAGCAGAGTGAGCCACTGCAGCAGTTCTGCAAGCCCCCCAACCTCGGCTCAGTTTTCCCGCCAACAAGGAAAGGCGCGAGGCCACGCACAAGCACCGTTCCCACCCCAGGGGAGTGGTCCGGGGACTGAAGCGCAAGCGCAGCTGAAGCTGCTTCTGCGTTTGCGCAGCTGTCATTTCCGCCATCTTCCAACCAGATGACACGTAAAACTACAAATCCCATAATCCTCGGTGGCCTCACTTTCTTAGGCGACGGGAGCAGCGCCTGATCGTTCGTGAAGCACATCTTCCGTTTACTAACTTTTCCGTCTGTCCCATACTGCCTTTTCCTTCCTCCTTTCGTTTCTTGATTCCTAATCTAACTTTTAGTTTCCTCCACCCGCTATATTGATATTTTAGTTGAGACTATCCGCAAGCCCACTCTCGCCTCTCCCGCCTTCTCTGCCACCAGGACCCGCTCCCTAAGCCCTGGCGGCAGGGAGAACGCGCAACCTGTGGAAAGGGCGCCGAATAGCTTCTTCCCCATTGGCCGAGGCAGGGGGCCCAAAGCAGACCAGCCCTCTTCCCCGCCCACACTCGTTTTTATATAAGGCTGCACGAAGACACCGTGTGCTTGGGAAGGCCTGCGTGCGAGGTGGCGGTGGTAGTAGGGGGTGTACTGCTATTGGTGGCCGTGGTGGGCGTCGGGTCGCAGTCCGAGGGCTGGGGGATCGCACACAGGCGTTGGGTGGTGGGAGGGGGTGTTGGTGCCAGGGCTGTTAAGTGTGGAGGCGAAAAGGAGGGCGTGGTGTCCTCAGGTGATCGCGATTGGGGGAAGGCGGAGGAGCGAGAGAACGACTCGGCCGTTTCGGGGGAAGAGGAAGTTGGACAACATCGGCTGTTTTAGTGCCTTTTTTTTTTTTTTTTTCAGTTCAGCAGAGAATATTTCTCAGGGGGGTGAGTTACAATGACTTATTGTATTTCGCTGAGGACAGTTTGTAGGAAAACCGTCTGTACGCTCCTCTCCTTCTCTTCCTCTACTTTTAGGTTTACCCCCTCCGTTCCCTCGGAAGCCTTTCTAAGTAGGTAGGCGGGAGGGGTGGGGGGGGACCAAATATGAATAATTCATGAGGTCCGCCCCGCTCTTTTGGCCACGCCCCTTCGGATCGTGCTGACGCGCTTGCGTGAACCAAATCTGAGGAAGCGACGTAACAGTTCCCGCCTCTAGGGTGGAGGGCGGGGTGTCATCTCCAGCACGTGCTGTTTCTACCCGCGCAAGCCCAAAGGGTGTGCGCAGGCGCTGCCCGCCAGGGGGAGGAAGGAGGCGGGGTAGGGAGGTTGCTGGGTTTAGAGCCGGGCGGAGACCGCTGAGACTCATTCCTCAGGAACAAGGGTCGGGTGTCAAGGAGACCTTTTCACACCAGCTCCCCGTCCCCCGCCTACGGTGGGTGGGATCGCGCGGCAGAGACAAAGGATATCAGTAGGGACGGACATAGCTGCGAAGGGAAGTAGGGTGTCAATTTGGGGTGGTGGGCTTTGGGGAGGGCTGAGGTGGGCTATATTTAAACTCCCAGAGCCGTTAAGTTGGTTCGTACTCTGATGCGCGCGCAACCAGGGTGGTGGCGGAGTGCGCATGCGTGGTTCAGGGGCAAGAGGAACGCGCTCTAGCAGTGCGCGCTCGCGGCGAAGCGGTAGTGGTAGAGGAGAAAGAGCTCGGCGCACGCGCGGTTGACTCCTCGAGTTGTTCCGTTCTCGCGGGCATCTTGTTTTGGTCTCGCGGGCGAGTGGGGCGCGCTTCGGGGGAGGCGCGAGACCAGGCGAGAAGAGCAGAGCTGCGCGCGCACTCGGGGAAGGGGGGGGGAAGAGAGCGGGCTCTAGGGAGGGGGTTAAGCCCCCTAGTCCCCTCTTCGTTGCCCTCGCCTGGGACGGAATAAGGGGAGGAAATGATCGAGATGGCGGCGGAGAAGGAGCCGTTTCTGGTGCCGGCCCCGCCGCCGCCGCCGCTCAAAGATGAGTCGGGCGGAGGGGGCGGCCCCACGGTGCAACCGCACCGAGAGGCCGCCTCCGGGGAGCTCTGCGGCGGGACGCAGCGTGGGCCGGGCCCGCGCGCTCATTCGGCGGGGGCCCCGGCTTCTGGGGCTGGCAAGGAGAGTCCTGGGGCTACATCCACTCGGGGAGGCCAGTCGCAGCAGCATCGAGGGGACAGCCCCCAGGCGCAGTCGCACGGGGAGGCCCGCTTGTCCGATCCCCACGGGCGAGCCGCTCCCCCTGACGTCGGGGAGGAGCGACGGGGAGGGGGCGGAACAGAACTGGGTCCCCCTGCCCCTCCTCGGCCCCGAAATGGCTATCAGCCCCACCGGCCCCCTGGGGGAGGTGGGGGCAAAAGGAGAAATAGTTGTAATGTAGGAGGGGGTGGTGGAGGCTTCAAACATCCAGCCTTCAAGAGGCGCAGGCGGGTTAATTCGGACTGTGATTCTGTGTTACCCTCCAACTTTCTCCTGGGAGGCAATATCTTTGATCCACTGAACCTGAATAGTCTCCTGGATGAGGAAGTGAGCCGCGCACTCAATGCAGAGACCCCTAAGTCATCTCCACTTCCGGCCAAGGGGCGAGATCCAGTGGAGATCCTCATCCCCAAAGATATTACTGACCCGCTCAGTCTCAATACTTGCACTGATGAGGCCCAGGTAGTACTTGCATCGCCACTCAAGACTGGTCGGAAGCGGCATAGACACCGGGGACAGCACCACCAGCAGCAGCAGGCATCTGGAGGGAATGATAGCCACTCTGTACTTCCCACAGCCCCCCTCACTCCCTCACTCCATGGGGAGGGCGCCACACAGCAGCAGCGGCATAGGGGCCAGAACCGGGATGCCCCCCAGCCCTATGAACTCAACACAGCCATCAACTGCAGGGATGAGGTCGTGTCTCCCCTTCCATCTGCCCTACAGGGTCCCTCAGGCTCCCTTTCAGCCCCTCCAGCTGCCTCAGTTACCTCTGCACCCCCGTCTTCCTCCTCACGACATCGCAAACGTCGCAGGACTTCCAGCAAGTCAGAGGCAGGGGCCAGGGGTGGAGGCCAGGTTCCCAAGGAAAAGGGCCGGGGGAGTGGGGGAGGCCGCCACCACCACCACCTCTACCCACTACCTGCAGCAATCTTCAAAAAGCAACAGTGCAAGTTCCAGTATGGGAATTATTGCAAGTACTATGGTTACCGCAATCCTTCCTGTGAGGATGGGCGCCTGCGAGTGTTGAAGCCTGAGTGGTTTCGGGGTCGGGACGTCCTAGATCTGGGCTGCAATGTGGGCCACCTGACCCTGAGCATTGCCTGTAAGTGGGGCCCATCCCTCATGGTGGGCCTGGATATCGATTCCCGGCTCATCCACTCTGCCCGCCAAAACATCCGACACTACCTGTCAGAGGAGCTGCGTCTGCCACCCCAGACTTCTGAGGGGGACCCAGGGGCAGAGAGTGAGGAAGGGACCACAACCGTCCGAAAGAGAAGCTGCTTCCCAGCCTCACTGACAGCTAGCCGGGGTCCCATTGCTGCACCCCAAGTGCCCTTGGATGGAGCAGACACATCAGTCTTCCCCAACAATGTTGTCTTCGTCACGGTAAGGGGGTCTGAAGGCTCTTGGGATAGGGGCCAGGTGTGAAGATGAGATTAAATAGGAACAAAACAGAGGAAAGTTATGACCCAGAGGGATTTCTGCATGCACTCCTTGCTGGGAGAACCAGATCAAGAGAGGGGTCTGAATCTGTGACTGCCTCTGCCGAGTGGCACTTTCCTATAATCTGGAAAGCTGGGGGCTCTACCTGGGCTCCTTTGTCATGACTGCTGGCCCCAAGATGGGGTCTGACTCCTTTTGCCCTGCTCCCAGCCTGGCCTGTAATCCAGACCAGTCCACTTTCCCCTGAGGGCTATTGCCAATGCTCACTAGTAGAAGATTTGGTCCAGACCGAAAGTTTGCTCTCCAACCCACTGAATGAAGGTGCATGAAGGGATAGGTGTCAGACATGGAATGTCTTGGGGTGGGAGGAGGAGGAGGGTAGTGGCTAATATTTTGAGAGGGACTTAGATCCAGATTTGGTTGAAGAGTGTTGGTGATCAGGACCCTAAGTGTCTTGGCCTTAGATCATCTCATGTTGACCCTAGATGGTGGAATGGGGAAGAGTCAAAGTCCTCTGCAGGAGGAGGGGGGTATTGTGTCTTCAGTGTCTGTCTCCTGACTGCACATAGCTCTCCATAAAACATTCCAGTTAGGCCGTCTGCAGGAACAGTTGGCAGTGTGTTGGGTTAAGCCTGCAAGAATGGACTTTGCAGAGGGTGTTGATGAGCTTATCATCTAGAAAAGGTTTCCTAAGGGATGGGGCTCTTCACTTCTCTCAGAGAAAGGAAACAGGCCTGGAACTCTGCCAGCTTCAACTACAGGGAAGGAACTACAGGTTCCCTTTCAAACCTGAGTTAGGTCCTTTTACAACGTTGAGTCACTCAGCTGACTTGAGTGGTCTCCCAGATCAATGTTTGTGGGGTGGGAATAAGTACTGGATGGGGTCTCCAGAGAACCTGTGTTTTTTCTGTGAAGTTTCACACCAGTTTTGGGGACCTTGTGGGTAATTTGCTCAGTTTAAAATTATTCAGGCTCCTTTTTTATGTTTGGCTTACCACCAACAGAAAAGGGCAGGAGGGTGGAAAGCAAGAAAATGAGACTTGGGGCCCCCAAGCTGGCTCAGTCGATACAGCATGGGACTCTTGGTCTCCAGGTTGTGAGTTCAAGCCCCATGTTGGACGTGAAGCCTACCTAAAGTTAAAGAAAAAAAAAAAAAAAGCTTGGGGAGGGGGGCGGTGCCTGGGTGGCTCAGTCAGTTAAAGTCTGACTCTGGAATTTGGCTCAGGTCATGATCTCACAGTTTGTGAGTTCAAGCCCCGTGTTGGGCTCTGTGCTGGCAGTGCAGAACCTGCTTGTGATTCTCTCTCTCCCTCTCTCTCTCTCTGCCCCTCCCTGCTCGCTCTCTCTCTCTCTCCCTCCCTTTCTCTCTCAAAATAAATAAACTTTACAAAAAGAAAAAAAGAAAATGAGACTCAAAGAGGGCACCATTTGGGAGTTAGTCTCACAAGTGTCAGAGAAGATTGTGGCCAAGGGCTAAGGTGAGGCTGTAGGACTTTCTGTCTTAGAGGCTACAGGGTGGGTTGTGTGGGGGCAGTGGTTCTTTTATTGCCTCTGTTGACCTTGCTCCCAATTCTTGCCCTCAGGGTAACTATGTCCTGGATCGAGATGAGCTGGTGGAGGCCCAAACACCCGAGTATGATGTCGTGCTCTGCCTCAGCCTCACCAAGTGGGTGCACCTGAATTGGGGAGATGAGGGGCTAAAGCGCATGTTTCGCAGGATCTACCGGCATCTACGTCCTGGGGGCATCCTGGTCTTAGAACCCCAACCTTGGTCATCTTATGGCAAGAGAAAGACTCTCTCGGTGAGTTGGGATTTTGGTGGAAATTGGGATATCCTTCCTTTAGTTGAGACAAGAAAGGCCTCAAGGAAGCAGAAAGAGAAGTACTTTCTGAACAAGGTGAATAGGCCCCCTGGGTGGGCATCATTCCACGCCAGGGAAAAGCCAGCAAACTAAAGTGGTCCCCTGCCCTTCTCCCTAGGAAACAATCTATAAGAACTACTATCGAATCCAGCTGAGGCCAGAGCAGTTCACTTCCTACCTGACCTCCCCAGAGGTGGGCTTCTCCAGCTATGAGCTTGTGGCTACACCCCACAACACCTCCAGAGGTAAGGTTGGCTGATTTGGTGAGAATGGGGAGGGATGTCGAGGCTGGCCCTGAAAGAAAGCTACAGACCCTGTGGAGTCTTGAAGTCCTGCCAACCCCTACTAATTGCATACTCTCTCCTCAGGCTTCCAGCGTTCTGTGTACCTGTTCCACAAGGCCCGTTCCCCCAGCCACTAAGTGGCCCCCTGAACAGAAAGTGTGAAGAAGCTACCCACTGCTCTTAAGGACCTGGGGGAAAAGGAAAGTACCCCAAGGTCTTTCCTTTCTGGCTCCAAAAATCGTTTCCTTTCTCGGATCTGCAAAGAAAGCTTCTCCTATGTTGCTGCCCCAGCCTCCTCCCTCCACCTCTGCAGCAAGCCCATCCGTGCTGGAGTTACCGACATCTTCATCTCCACCCTTCCCCACCACCCCCCAGCTTACTGGGCTGGATGGCATGGACTGTTTGCTGACCTGTTCTCCTCGGGTATGGGAGGTGGGGGGTATCAAGTTCTCTAGCCTCTTCCTTCTGTTCTCCAAAGGAGATTCCCATTTCTCCTCAGCCCTTGTCCCTAGCTGCGTTTCAGTGGACCACAGATAGATGGACTGAGGGTTAAGAGGGGGAAGTTTGGCAGGGAAGCATGCAGGTACTGTGAAAATAGTTCCCTCTGCTGACCCCCATTGGGAGAGGGGGTTGGGTCTGGAATGTAAGAACAGCACAATAAATTGATGTTCAGGGCAGTGGCCCCCACACTGGTTTCTGGCACTTTCTAGCTGGTGGGGAAGGGATGGTGCCACCCAGTAGAACCTGTGCTTCCTCTGCCCAAACTAGAGTCACAAGGAAGAGGACAGAGTTTTCAGTGAGTGTTGAATGCTAGTGACATCCACACACAGAACTCTAGTCTGGAAGAAGGGGTATAATATGAATTCTTAAGTGGAAATTGAGAAAAGAGGCCATCTCCCCTCCCCAAAAAATCTCACTGACAAAAATTATTTTGTGGGAGCTTTGGACAGAGGCAAATTTACAACTTAGGAAGAATGAACAGTGGAGTTGAAGTAGAACTAGAAAAAAGGCAGTATGGACCAGACTGCCCACCTGCTCCAGGATTACCCACCCACCTGTGTTGTAATGTGCAACTAGATGAATAGGCAATTTAACATGAAGCTCTTTAGCAGCTTGTCAAGCTGTTTCTGGAACTTGGAATATTCATTCAACAACTACTGAGCACTCGTGGATGTGGTGAAACAAGCTGAGAAGGCTCTAAGAGGCAGAAGCAAGGAATTAATTTAAATAACTGGGTGTGAATGGCTAGTTGCCTTGCAGGCTCCTTGAGCCTTTAGGGAAGAAGGCCTCCCTAAAGGGTTACAGACTGAGACCCACATGTTCAAGTGACCCGAAATAAGTAGCGCAAAGGAACAAATGCAGTGTCTGCGACTGAAGGGGGTGGGGAGGGTGGGAGTGTTAACTTGCTAGCACTACCAAGTTCCTAAAAGACCAAAAACTTGACTTCCAGACAGCTTCCAACCTGAGGCTTGACCTCATTTTAAGGCTCCCAAGAAGAGTCCCATTTGTTAGCAAAGCCACTTTATTCTGAAAAAGTTTTTAACACAAATATACGAACTAGCAATCCCGGGAGCCTTCACGTCTACGCTTCCCATCGCCTCAGTGTCCGGTGCATGAGGAAGGTATCTTCTGGAGGGCGGGGCCGGAGTTGGAGACGCAGAGGAGGCAGACCGTCCACGGTCAGGTGTGGAGACTCATAAAATAATGTTTCTGGGTCACAAAGGATGGTCATGTCTGGCCCTGGCCCAGGTGGCTCCTGTTGGGAATTGGGAGCCCAAAGTGAGGTTACACTCGGGAAGGGGAGGAGGGCACAAGGCCGAACCTCAAGCCCAGGTCCCTCACCTTTGGGGGCGGGGCTCGGGCCTGCGGTGGTAGGAGCGCCAGTTTCTCCCTCAGCGCCGCGTTCAGAACCTGTTCCTCCGGCACCTGCAGGCTCACCAGGTCTCGGAAGAGCCGCTTGGAGCGCGGCACGTTCAGCCCTGAGACCGCAGGGGGAGCGGAGGTGAGCGGCGCCTCTCAACCCCACTCCCGCGCCCCGCCGGCCGTCTCTCTCTCTCACCCTCGGCCACGCTCTCCTCCAGGCCGCAGCGGGTCTGGAACGACTTTCTCAGCTGTTCCTCCACGGCCTTCGCGGCATCGAACTGGCCCTCGGCTGCAGCCCGCGCGGCCTGCAACTCGAGACTCAACGCCAGGCTGCTCTGCTGCGCGGGCGCCCCCAGGTCCTGCGGCGCCGAGAGCTTCTCGCTGGGTGCGGCGGCGGCCAGCAGCGGCTCGGACCGCACAGGGGAGAGCGGTGCCAAGCGAAAGCGTACCTGGGAGCAGAGAGTGGGGCGGTGAAGAGGCGGGCGCGGGCTCGTCTGCGGGCTGGCGGGCAGGCCTTCCTCCAGCTCACCTGCCGCCCCTTGCGGGCCCCGCCCCGCCGGTCCGCCCGCCCCTTCCGCCGCCCAGGGCTGCAGGTCGGCCGTTCGGGGGTCTCGGACCGCGGGCTCAGGCTCAGGCTCAAATCCAGGCCAGGCTCGGGAACAGGGGCTCTGGGCTCCGGGGCGCGGGGTTCCGGGGGTGGCCCTGGGGCCGCCACGGCCTCCTCCCCTTCGACCAATTCCAGCCCTGGCTCCTCACAGCCCATCATCTTGGTCTGGCTACCAGAGTGCAAGGTCTCTGGAGGCCAGGGGTCACAGAACACAAACTCACCGCCCCTCTCCCCCGCCCCTCCCCTTCCAGACGTCGCTACCGGAAACCGCTTGCCCCTACCCAAACGGGGCGGAAAGACCAGCCCCTGCCCCACCCCATCGGCTCTTCTAAGCGTCATTTCCGTTACTCCCCTCCCTGTCTCCCCGAGGCCTTCCGCCCACAAAACCTCGGCCCCACCCCTAAGCCAAAGTTTCAGAGCTGGAGCCCGCGGAGGCCCTACGGGTCCTCACGAGGACCATTTCTTCTTTGGAAACCTGGATGTGGCGTCTTTTTCCTGCCGTCTTGATCTGACTTCTGCTCGAAGCCGGAGTGTGCGTGTGTCAAGTCTTTTATGCCAAATGGGACAGCTTTAACTGAACGGTCAGGCGCCCTCACGTCGGCCCTCCCTACTCGGTGCCTTCACGGCATCTCCGTGTGTTTCGTCGCCTGCCAACTGCGACGGGAGCTTCCCAGTATGAGTGAGGGAGAAGCTCTCTGACCCCCCAGACCCGGCTTCTTCCCGGGACTCTGGGCGTTCATGATTGCCTCGGCAAGAACTGCCTCGTTCAGCCTTGCAGCCGTTTGTGACTTTTTCCCCTTCGAGGGCTCTCTAAAATATTCGTCTCTTTAAAATTGGTGTCTGTAGGGGCGCGACCCACTCTTGATTTCGACCCAGGTCATGATCCCACGGTTGTGGGATCCAGCAGGGGTGGGGCTCTCCGCTGAGTGTGGAGCTGCTTGAGATTCTCTCTCTCTCCCTCTGCCCCTCTCCCCTCCTCGCGCACAGTCTCTCTCTCTCTCTCTCTCTCTCTCTCTCTCTCTGTCTCTCTCTCTCTCTCTCTCTCTCTTAAATAAAAAATAAATAAATAAAAATAGTTACCTGTATGTTGAGTACAGTTTTTAAAAAGAAAAAAAAAAAAAAGGCTCGGGGGATTGCAGGGCAGGAGACTGGATCGCTTGCCCGTTTCCTGTGTTCCTTGGGGCAGGTCCTCTCAGTTCTGTGAGCCTCTTTTGTCTTGTGTGAAATGTGCTAAGTTGGGCTCATGACTCTTGAGGTTCTCCCCAGATGGGTTATTACTCCGTCAACAGGCAGTTTGTGTGCCACTTTGCAGTTTGAGTGTTTTCACATGCTTTATCGTACTGAAAACTGCTGTGGAAGAAGGCATAGATAGCTACGTGCATTAAAAAAAAAGAAAGAAAAAAATGTTTCTGAGGATCTCAGGGGTGAAACACTAGAGGCTATCCTGTCTTCAGCAGGAAAGTATACAAATTCCTCTACTATTCATTTGTGACAGGGAGTGGGGAGGTACAAATGTAAATTCCTGCGTTTTTTTTAAGTGGAAATATAACTCAAAAACTTTGTAAGAAGGAGCGAACAAAATGAAAGCAAAAGAGGCTAGACTTTGATATACTTTGTTTTGTGTGTTTGACTTTGAAGCCTATGTTTTCCATAGCTATATGACAAAAATTAATTTTTAAAACTCAGCCCCTATGGGGCATCTGGGTGGCTCAGTCCCTTAAGGTCAGACTCTTGATTCCGGCTCAGGTCATGATGTAACAGTGAGTTTAAGCCCCGCATCCGGCTCTCTACTGTCAGCACAGAGCCTGCTTTGGATCCTCTGTCCCCATCTCTCTCTGCCCCTCCCCTGCTCATGCTCGCTCTCTTTCTCTCAAAAAATAAAAAATATTTTTTAAAAATCCCTAAAAGTTAAAAGTAAAATGAAATAAATGAACCTAAATGTGTTTCTACATGGTGGCCTAACTTAATACGGAAGGGAGCTTTTCTGAATGACTTGAAAACACATAAATTTAACTGTACATCCCAAAGATCTACCCTAAGGACAAAATTAACTGCCATTAAAAACAAAACAAAACAAAACAAAACAAAAAACACCTGCCCTAAAACCTTAAGTTATATTCAGTAGTCATGTGGGAAATAGGTAAAAATGTGTAGGACAAAACATACTTATGTTAATAGTATCAGAACTGGAATTTTCACCTAGTAGAAAAGAGATACATATGTAAAATCAATGATGTCATGCAAATTCTCTGCCATATTGAATTTAGGAAGTATCTTATGAACCCCTGGTATATTGTAGTTTAAATCGAAAAGCGTATCCTAGTTCTGTCCACTGAAAAGCCGTTAGAAACAATGATGGACCCAGTAAGCACCCATGGCCCCCAGAATGTGGTAGCTAATTCCATAGCCCTGAGCACTTCAAAACTCATATACATGGTTATAGCAGCTTTATTCATAATAGCCAAGAACTTGAAACAACCCAAATGTCCTTCACCAGGTAAATAGTTAAATTACGGAGGTGCCTGGGGGGCTCGGTTGGTTAAGTGACCAACTTCGTCTCAGGTCGTGATCTCCCGGTTCATGAATTCGGCCCCACATTGGGCTGTCTGCTATCAGCCTAAATAAATAAACAAACAAACAAATAAATGTTAAACTATCGTATATCCATACTATAGAATGCTACTCAGCAATCAAAAGGAACATACTATTGGTACGCAACAACTTGGATGAATTAGCTAGGTTATGCTGAGCCAAAAAAATTGTAATAAAAGCTGGGGTGCCTGGGTGGCTCAGTCGGTTAAGCATCCGACTTCAGCTCAGCTCATGATCTCACGGTTTGTGGGTTTGAGCCCCACGTTGGGCTCTGTGCTGACAGCTCGGAGCCTAGAGCCTGCTTCAGATTCTGTGTCTCCCTCTCTTTCTGCCCCTCCTCTCTCAAAAATAAATGAACATTTTTAAAAATGCATCAAAATCTCCTGGATGGCATGTTAAAACACAGAATGCCAGGCTCCAGCAAAGAGTTTCTGATCCAGTAGGTCTGTAGTATGGCCCAAGAAACTGAACTTTAAAAATTTTTATTTTATTATTTTTTTTAACGTTTATATATTTTTGAGAGAGAGAGAGACAGAGCATGAGCCAAGAAGGGGCAGAGAGAGAGAGGGAGACACAGAATCCGAAGCAGGCTCCAGGCTCGGAGCTGTCAGCACAGAGCCCGACACGAGGCTTGAACCCACAAACCGTGAGATCATGACCTGAGCCGAAGTCGGACGCTTAACCGACTGAGCCGCCCAGGCGCTCCCCCCAAGAAATTGCATTTCTAATAAACTCCCAGATGATGTTAATGCTGCTGGCCCTAGCCCACATTTTGAGAACCACAACTGGTAAGTGGTGATGTCTCAGCCTACCTCGGCCCCAGGGCCTGACTACCCAGGCTCTTACCCATAACCCCTAGTGCTCCCCAACCTGCAAGTGGGGCAGGTGGCATAAAAGAGGTCTTTGGGCAAATACTATTTGGGATGTACAACTTGGGGAGAAATGTGGCAGTTCCCCCAGACTTCGCTGCTCCCCCCTCCCACTCCCAGGTAGGCCCACCCAGAAGCTACTGAGCCCTTGGCCTAGGGCTAGTCCTGGGCCCTCTCCTACTTCTCAACTCCTTTCCTGGCTGATTTCCACAGCTCCTAGACCAAGCGATCAACAACTGTGAGTGTGCGCATTTGGGTGAAGGGTGGTGTAGGAGGCTGAATAATGACCTCCCAGAGTCATGAGGCCCAATCCCAAGTCTCCTTAAAAGAGGGAGGCAGCAAAGAGGAGACAATGTGAGAGAGGTCAGAGTGGCCACCAGAGGCTGGACGAAAGCAAAGAATGGATTCTCCTCCGGAGCCTCTGGAGGGAGCACAGCTCTCCTTGCACCTTGATTTTGGCTCAGGGAAACTAATTTCAGACTTCTGACCTCCAGAACCATGAGAGAATGAATTTATGTTGTTTTAAGGCACTGAGTGTGTGGTAACTTGTTATGGCAGCCCCAGAAAACTAATACAGTTGGGGGAAAAGTCTGGGCAGCACCTCGGGCTTGGGTCACCGTGTTCCCCAGGATCTCACCCACACTCTCACCTTGGCAGCATCCCGATCCCTTGGAGGGCTGAGATTGGAGGCCCCTTGGTGAGAAGGATCTGGTCATGAAGGACCATCTTGTCCTGAGAAGGCTTCCCCAGGCTCCAGAGAGTTACCAAGGGAAACAGGTAAAGACAGGAGGAGGAAGAGTGGGACGCGGGAGACAGACAGGTGGTGTATTGGAGGCACTGGGGAGGGAAGCCTGGTGTTGGCATTATAGAGGAATGACTCACTGGGGCCCCTCCATGTAGGGAAAGGGATGGGGGCCATATCAGCACAGAGGGAGGGGCCATTAGGGGAAGTCTTGTGCGAAGAAGTTAATGGTGAGGGTCTCTGTCCAGCAATGCCCATCCAACGGCCTCCAACATCTCAAGGTCCAGGGAGTGGCCACACAGCTGGTCACTGATCATGTCCAAAGCATCAGGCAACCATGGCAACCAGGAAGCGTGCTCAAGAAACTGAGGCCTTAGACACTGAGTTTTAGGAGACCAAAACCTGGGCTGCTAGCAGAGCCCTAGGAATTAGGACCCAGCCCCCACACCCCACCCCTGACAAGCTCCTCTCTGCCATGCACTGTGTCAGTCCTTAACCCAAGAAAACCCCCAAATGCCCAGCACATTTCCTATCTGCATCCTAGGCTGAAGAAAGGCATGTTGCTCTGGCACCAATGAGCTGAGCAAAGATCTGGAATTGGGTTGGTTCTAGGCTGGAGGGATTGAGGAGCCACAAGCAGGAACCAGGTAGTCCAGCAGGAAGTGAACTTGGCAGAGAAAGAGGCCTTCCACACTGCTGTCGCCAAAGATGTGCCTGTGGGCACAGATATCACATCTGCTGCCCCAGGTCCATAGTCCACGCTTGGGGACAGAGAGAGGAATAGGAGGGACTCACATCCCAGAGAGGACTGAGCCTGGGTCCAGAAGCCAAAGGACTCCCCCCCACCCCCACCCCCTCCAGCAACACCATCTCTTTCCTCTTTAGGCCTTAGTCTTCTCATTATTAAAAGTGGAGGTACTGTATTAGTTGATCTCTGAGCAGCTTCTGTTCCAGGCAGTACATCCCCTCCCCCAAACACCACACACACACACACACACACACACACACACACACACACAGTTCAGTCTTTTGCCACCACCCAGGGTTCAGTCTTTTGCCACCACCCAGGGGCTGGTCCCCTCCCCTTGGCATCTCCTGCAACCAGCCCCTTCCTCTCTCCTTCCCAAGACTCTCACTTCTCCCCAGGACTCTAGCATCTCCCCTCCCCACCAGCCATGGCAGTCTCCCCAGCCAGCCCCCAGCCAGCAGTGGCAATTCAGGATGACTGGATAGATGTGTCCGACCAGCCAGGCCTACCAGGCACCGCAGGAAGCAGTGAGTATCCTGATGCAACTTAAAAGTGGCAGGTCTGAGGATGGATGCTGGAGATCCACTGCTTCTTGGCAAAAGAGAAAACCCTAGAAGCAGAAAGTGGGTGCAGTGAGAGCTGGAGCGGTGGAGCAGGTCAGATCTCCTGCCGGGAGCAAGCTCCGTGCTTTGGGAGTCATCCAGCGAGCAAGGAACTGAGGTAACAGGGCACAGGTCAAATGGAGGAACAGGAGAAGCCCTGGAATGGGAAGCCATCATTCCAAGAGAGCCCCACATGGCCCGAAGCTAAGCTGGGACATTGGGCACCAAGACCAGGGTTCCCCAATCTGATCAAAATCTCCTCTTCCTTCTCTACCTTCAGGCCAGTGGTCCCAGCTCAGGGTGTTCCCCCTTACCCAATGCAGCCTAGATATCTCTCCCCTCCTCCACTTCCAAGAGACTGGTCCTCCATATCCTTCTCTTCCTCTTCTCTAGATCCTAGGCCAGCTTCTATCACTCCACTCCCAGCATCATCTCTGCCCCACTTGGCGCTGGAGGCATCCATGCAGTGAGCTGGATGTTCCTGAGACCATATCCATCCTCTCCAGATCTTCTCTTTCCACCCTCAAATCTGCAGGGTGCCCAGTGTGGTTCTGGGAGGGTGGGGGGAGTCCTCTTCATAGCCCTTATAATATCAGCTTGGAGGATCAACATGCCTGGTTCATAGGGCTCATCCACTTGTCCTGTACTCCCCAGAAATCCCACCAGGAAAATCTCATCTTGCTTACAAGACACTCTCACCTGCAAGGGGTAGTTATGCTTTGGCCGATGAGGTGACCCCCAACACACACACATGTAAGCATGTACTTGTTAACAGGTACAGGTCCCACTGAGGAGCAGCATCAGGTCATGTCACAGAGCACTGTCCATCAGAAGAGAGTAGATCCCTTGGGCCAGGCTCTATGAAGACCTCCATGGTCCTGTAGAAAGCCAAATCCGGTGTAGGATGGCAGATGCACCTGCTGGGAAGAGGAGGAACAAACTTGGAGAGATGGTGCAGGGACACTGGGGCAGCCCACAAGGCAATTTTGTGCAAATTAGAAAAATGTGCCCCTTTCCTGAAGCCCTTTACTGCTATGTGGTGAAAAATTGCCCTAATGGTTCCATACATGTCTGTTGATTGTAGAGTTGTGCAGTGCACAACCTACACAACAGTAACCGTTGGCCCTGGAGGACGGAGGAGGGGGCTCCTCGAGAGAGAAGGAGGAGGGGCCCCTAGGTTCAGTCAGGGAAATGGGGAAAGCAGTGATCAGTGACATCCAATATCACTAACTGTGGGATCTTAGAGGTGTTACTGAACTCCTCTAAACCACAATTTACTGATTTGGAAACCAGCAGTGATGGCCTTAGGGCCTAAGAGACGGTCTGCCTTCAGGACTAAATGAGGTGATGGATGCAAAGCTCTGTTAGGCATGAAGTGCGAGCTCCGGTGATGGTGGACATGGCAGCAAGAACAGTAGAGCAAGAGGGCGAGAGAGGCTAGCTGTTCCCGGGCAGGGGACAGGTTTCACTAGCTTGTTGAGAAGGGTGTGTGTGTGTGTGTGTGTGTGTGTGTGTGTGTGTGTTGTGTTGTTGTTTTGGCTTTATTTGAGAGCGCGCGCGCGCGCGAGAGAGAGAGAGAGAGAGAGAGCTGGGGGTGTGGAGGGGTGGGGGGTTGGAGCGAGGGGCTCGATCCCAGAACCCTGGGATCAAGACCTGAGCCGAAATCAAGCCTCAAGACGCTCAACCCAAGCCCGGAATTGTTTTAACTAGAAATTAACTGTCCGGTGGAACCAGTGTCCAACGGCCGAAGTTACCACGGTGGGCGGACCCCGAGGACACAGGGCAGGGGCTCCGTAGGGGCCGCGGCGAGGAGGGGCAGGGGCTCGGGTCTGAGGCTCACACAGGGACGCCTCCCTGTTCGCGGACACTGCCAGGAGGCCCTCCCGCCCCTCCGCCGCCGTGGCCGCCGCCCCTCCAGGCCGCTGCCAGCTCCTACCCTGGGGCCGAGAGAGGCGCGGCGAGAGGGCGGTGGCAAAGCCTCGGCGGATCGGGCGTCCGCGCACGCCAGCGCCACCTGGAGCTCAGGAGAGCGAGGTGGCGGATCGCGCAGGTCCCCCAGCTCGGCGGCCGGCGTGGTGCCGCGCTGTCGTCCCACCCGGACATCCCACCCGGAGCTTGGTGCCCTGGGGCCGGGTCTCCCCGCACCTACACCAGTTGGACCGAGGGAGGAGGCGGCAGAGACCCCCGGGGCGGCCAGGGCCTCAGGGGTTGTGGGGTGACGTCACGGGCTTGGGCCGGTGGCCAGGTTTGGCACGCACTGCCTTCATTGTGTACCCTTCCTATCCTTTCCTCAGTGACTTCAGGGTAAAGTGCAAATTCCTTCAGTTTCCAGCTTTATATCACCTTTCCCACCCAAAGGAAGTCCCCAGGACCCCCGGCTGGAGCCTTCAACTACCCAAGGGGCCTTCCATGACCTTTCCCCAGGGCAGCTTCTGGTGCACGGCCCGCCCCCCCCCCCCCCCCCCCCCCCTACCCTGAACTCACCCAGGAAAGGATAC
>NC_064815.1:26910502-26934951 GCF_023721935.1 Panthera uncia | reverse complement strand
CCCCCCCGTCCAACCCATCTCAGGTTAAAATATAATTCCCAGGCCTCACTTCAATCCTGGCTTTGAGACCAGGGATCTGTATTATTTTTCTCCTTTTTAATGTTTATTTAGAAAATTTAATGTTTATTTTTGAGAGAGAGAGAGAGAGAGACAGAGTGTGAGCGGGGGAGGGGCAGAAAGAGAGAGGGAGACATAAAATCTGAAGCAGGCTCCAGGCTGTCAGCACAGCCCAAGGCAGGGCTCCAACTCACAAACCGTGAGATCATGACCTGGGTTGAAGTCAGATGCTTAACCGACTGAGCCACCCAGGCACCACAATGTTTATTTATTTTGCCCCTCACAAGCAGAGGAGGGGCAGACAGGGGGGGGGGGGGGGGGGGGGACACAGAGGATCTGAAGCGAGCTCTGTGCTGACAACAGTGAGCCCCATGTGGGGCTCGAACTCAGGAACCAGGAGATCACGTCCTGAGCTGAAGTTGCCCACTCAACAGACTGAGTCACCAGGTGCCCCAGAATCTGTATCTTTAACGAGTTCCCAGGTGATTCTGATGTGTCTGAAAGCTTCGGAATCTAATAGTCTGCATTCCCGCTCAATATGGCAGTGGTTCTCAAACTTCGTCTGTCTCGTTAAAACAGATTGGTGGGCCCCGCCCTCAGAGATTCTGATTCAGTGGGTCTGGGGTAGGGCCTGAGAGTCTACATTTCTACCCATTTTCAGGGTGCGGCTAGTACAGCTGGTCTAGCACCACACCCTGAGAACCACTTCTCTGGTGTGTTTAGAAGACCTATTCACCTGCTGCCAATTCACCATGTATCAAGCCCTGTGCAAGGCACTTCACATTCATGCAGCCGTGTGACATTAAGTATTTACCGTATTTTCCAGATAAGGAAAGTAAGATTCAGACAGGTTAACTCACTTGCTCAAGGTCACACAGCCAGGAAGGATGGGTTTTTCTGAGTTGGCTGTATCTCTTGTGCACTGCTAATTATCTGCCCCCTGAGGGTTTTGCTTGTCTCTAGAAGTCAACCCCGGCACTCCGTGAAGCCTGAAAAGGTACAGGAGAGGGCTTTGAGTCCCGTTCCCACACTGCCCTGGGTTCAGGGGACTGATTTTGCTGGGTGCCAGGTTCTCTGCTCAGAGAGTTCATGAGGAAGGGACTGAGAAGCCACCTTGTGTGGTGCTGACCCCTACTTCCTTTGCTCCCGCTCACATCGAGAGTGGAAGGTCCTGACTTCTCCCTGATTGGTTCCAGAGTCTCCTGGACATTCACCAGGGAATGGGAGGAGGGAAGGACACAGAAAAGGATGGAGTCAGGGCCATCAGAGAGGAGAAAGGAGAGGCAGTGCCGCACAGGTGCCCCGGCACCTGTCGGTACTGCCTGGAGGTATTGCCCCAATAAGTCCTGGGTGGCAGCCTGTCCTCAGGGGCAGGGACACACAAGTGGAGCCACAGCTGTGGATGGGGTGGAGAGGAGAGCAGGTAAAGGACAGTGTGGTGAGGGAAAAAACAAATCTGAGTAGGCTGTTAGGGACGAGGAGAGTTCTCACCTGTGACTCCCAATTCCTGTCTATTTCACACCGGGCTTCTCCCCGGTCACCTCTGAACCCCCGCTTTCTGTGGGGTAGACCCGAGACAAGGAGTCAACATCCCGTCTGGACAGTGCTTAATCTCCCCTGGTTCTCTCTTCCAGCCCCAGGCTTTGTGTTTCTCCCTGCTTGCTTCTGGGTCTTAAAGGTTTTCTTGGGGAGGGGAGCAGAGTCAGGGAGCCAAAGGCAGGACCCCAAAGGGAGTGAGTCTGAACCCTGAAGCCCATCGAGTGGACAGGCCAGGACCAAGTAGTGCATACCCAATGAGTCAGCCTTCCCTACCCCAAACATCCATTGAACACCTCTGCGTGAGGGGCACTGTGCTAAGGTAAGCCTGGGACCCTGGGACACTGCCCAGGGAGGGGGCGGGGACTCAGGGAAGGCTTCTCTGAGGGAGGGGGAGAGAAGCTCTGAAGGGGGAATGGGAGCAAGCCAGGTGAAGAATGTGGGGGAACAACTTTCAAAACTGAAGAATCAGTATCTGCAAAGGCCCAGGGGCAGGAGGAAATAAATGGAAACCAACCAAGCACACTGGAAGTGACAGCAAGGGGAAACCCAGAGAGATGAGGTCAGGCAGGTGGACAGGGACCACCGCCAGGAGCTGAGGTAAGGGGATTGGATTTCATCCTAAGGGCTACAGGACACCCTGAAAAGGACTTACATGAAGAGACGACGTACTCCCAAGTTACACCGCAAAGATCTCTCTAACCCCATATAAAATTTCAAAACTGTATTTGTTTGGTGAAAAATAAGAGTAAATAAGCTCATACCTGTTAGAATGTCTGCCACCAAAAAGACAAGAGGGGTTCCTGGGTGGCTCAGTTAAGCGTCCAACTTCAGTTCAGGTCATGATTTCTCAGTCCATGAGTTGGAGCCCTGTGTCGGGCTCTGTGCTGACAGCTCAGAGCCTGGAGCCTGCTTTGGATTCTGTCTCCCTCTCTCTCTCTGCCCCTCCCCCACTCACACTCTGTTTCTCTTTGTCTCTCTGAAAAATAAATAAACATTAAAACACATTTTTAAATTTTTTTTTTTTTCAACGTTTATTTATTTTTGGGACAGAGAGAGACAGAGCATGAACGGGGGAGGGGCAGAGAGAGAGGGAGACACAGAATCGGAAACAAGCTCCAGGCTCTGAGCCATCAGCCCAGAGCCTGACGCGGGGCCCGAACTCACAGACCGTGAGATCGTGACCTGGCTGAAGTCGGACGCCCAACCGACTGCGCCACCCAGGCGCCCCAAAAACACATTTTTAAAAAGACAAGAGTGGGGCGCCTGGGTGGCTCAGTCGGTTAAGCGTCCAACTTCGGCTCAGGTCACCATCTCGCGGTATGTGAGTTCGAGCCCCGTGTCGGGCTCTGTGCTGACTGCTCAGAGCCTGGAGCCTGTTTCAGATTCTGTGTCTCCCTCTCTCTCTGACCCTCCCCCGTTCATGCTCTGTCTCTCTCTGTCTCAAAAATAAATAAATGTTAAAAAAAAATAATAATAAAAAAATAAAAAGACAAGAGATTATAAGTGTTGGTGAGGGTGTGGAGAAAACACAACACTTGTGCACTGCTGGTGGGAATGTCACTTGGTGCGGCCACTATGGCAAATGGTATGGAGGTTTCTCAAAAATTAAAAATAGAACTACCATCTGATCCAGCAATCCCACTTCTGGGGATTTATCTGAAGAAGAAACAAAAACACTAACTCAAAAAGGTATCTGCACCCCCATGTTCATCATAACATTATTTTTTTCATGTTTATTTATTTATTTTGAGAGAGAGAAAGTGAGCAGGGGAGGGGCAGAGAGAGAATCCCAAGTAGGCTCCATGCTGTCAGAGCAGAGCCTGATGCGGGCCTTGAACTCACCAACCGTGAGATCATGACCTGAGTCAAAACTAAGAGTCGGATGTTTAACTGACTGAGCCACCCAGGCGCCCCCATCATAACATTACGATAGTCAAGACATGGAAGAAACCTGAAGCTCACTGATGGACCAGCTGAGGTAAGGGGATTGGATTTCATCCAATATATACGATGGAATATTATTCCACAAAAAGAAAGGAAATCCCGCCATTTGTGACACCATGGATAGACTTTAAGGTCATTGTGCTAAGTGAAATAAGTCAGAGAAAGACAAATACCATAAGATCTCACATCGATAATGAATAAACTTTAAGAAATTAAATACATGTCAAGTAATTTTTTAAAAAGTGCCACCTCTATGTGCGAGAGCTGAATAAATGGCATATAGGCACTCAATATTATATTATTTCTGATGACTGCATGTGAATCCACATTCTTTCAAAATAAAAAGTTAAAAAAGAGGATTGTGTTAAAACATTTGCAACTCATATCACAGAAAGGCTTAATGCCCTTCATATATAAAGAGCTTCTAGATATCAATAAGAAATAATAATAAAAACAAACGTATTCAGCACATACTATGTGGCAAGTACTATTCTAAGATTTTTCTGTGCATTAATTCATTAAATCCTCACAACATTCCTACATTACCTCCATTTTGCAGATGAGGTGACTGAGACACAGAGAGGTTAAGTAACTTGCCCAAGGCCATACAGCTGGTAAGTGGTAGAGCCAGGACTTAAAACCTGGTAGTCTGGCTCCAGAGTGAAGGCTCTTAAATTCGATATTAAACTCTGTGGGCCTCTAGAGAGGACCCATAACCCAGCCGAAAAACCTGTCGGAGCATATAAATAAAGGAAGAACAGCTGGGCCTATTTTTACCACATGGGTAAATGTAGAGGCAGAGAGAAAGCCAGAGAAGGGTAGTACAGACCTGCCCCTGCATCCTGGGGACCAGCCTTCTTAGGGCCTCACCTGTCCCAGCTTGGGCCAGCCACCGTCACACCTCAGTTGTGCCCTTGCACAGACTCCTTCAACACAAAACATTGAGCCTGTCTTGCAAAACCCGCCCCTCTACAGCCACTCACTGCAGGAGGCACTGAGGGAAAGGGAAACAGGCCATGACTCAGCTTTCGCAGGGATACAGCATCCCAGGTGAGGTGGGCAGACAGGTGTGGGACAGGAGGGCTCAACTCGTGAAACAAAGAGGTCTAAGAAGGGAAGAGGAGATTCCTACCCTTAGGCCATTCCCAGCACCCCAGAATGACCCCACGGGGCAGATAGGCAGCTCCAGCAAGGGGCAGACAGCATTTTCAGCCCTGGGATGTACAATCTTTTCCTTCAGTTAATCTCAGTCTTGCCGCTCCTGAGGGAAAAATGGAAACAAGTGAAAATATAGCTACAGATACCCGCAAGTACATACAGGCACACACATCTGTGTACATGCAGCTACACACACACCCTGTCTGCATGTCTGAGAATAACTGAGGCCAAAGCCTTCGTGCCTGTAGGGGAAGTGAGGGCTGGCTCTCCCTCCTCAGGGCTCAGATATGACAGCGGATGAGGGTGAAGCAGGGAGAGTGACGTGGGTGAAAAGAAGATCTGGTGTCCAGGGCTGAGACTTTTGTCTCTGGGTTCAAAGGTTTAAACCAAGAATGTTTTCCCTGGGTTCAACTCTCTTCGCGGCAGCTTTGGCCTGTTAGGAAACAAGGTTGAGGGAAGTTGAAGGCACCATGTATCTCCCCAACCCTGAAGGCTATGTGGTGGATAAAGAGAGCACAGGACTCAAAGCAGAACCCCTGGAAGCTGGCAGGGAGCACAGCAATCAGTTGCTTCAATTCATTATTTTCTTGGAAGAGCCTGAGGCCCAGTGAAGAAAGGTGACCAGCCCACGTCCTGCGGTGAAGTGGTAGCAACACTGAGTCCAGAACCAATGGCTTTTGACTCTCTGTCAAGTGCTCTTCCTGGTACTCGCTGCACATGGCATTCTTGGTCATTTCCAAAATGGCATGGCGCCCACAAGACAGCTGGTGGGAGTGTGCTTCCCACATAATAGGTGAAGGCTTACTTTCTGTTTCATTCAGTACAGTTTTGGGCCATGGGGATAGTAACCGTACACTGTCACTCTTAACTGTTATAATAATAACAGCCTACATTTATTGAGTCCTTATACTGTGCTGAGCATCACTTCCTGGATCTTCATGACAACCCTGTGATACAGGTACAACTGCTTTCCCCATTTTACAGATGAGGAAACCAAGGCTCAGAGAGGTTAACAGATTCACCCAAGGTTACACATCCAGGAAGTGTTAGTTTAAACCACTTCCCATGCATTTCACAGCTGCCTCGCAAGTACACTGGTAAATAAATATAATTTCAGATACTGTTAAGTACTAGGTAAAGATAAAGCATGGTGAAAGGCAGAAGATGGCCAAACGGTGGGTCTCTCCTGATCTCTAGGTTGTCAGGGAAAGGGTTCCTGAAGACGTGGTGACATTTGTACAGAATCCAGACTGGCAAGGAGCCCACCGTGCCAAGATCTGAGAGAAGGGCATTTTAGACAAAGGGAACAGTTTGGATTTTCTTCCAAGAATGATTGGAAACTACCGGAAGGTTTCTGCAGGGGTGTGACACGTTTTGCTGTGTGGTGGAGCCGGACAAAAGATTTGGAATCTTCAGGAAATCCGATGATCTCGGAGGAGAAGGGGAGATGGGGCAGAGAGCAAGGGCATGTGGGACCAGCACTCTCATTTTGCTGCCCAAATTCCCAGGGCCCTTCTAATAGGATGGGTAAGCTTTGAAAAGAAAGAAGGACGGTGGTCCCAACTCAGACTATCCCTAGTCCTACCACATCTGCCTCATGGGGTGGAACAGATTTGATGGAGGAGAAGGGCCTGGGGTCTGATGGGGATGGGAGGGGAGGGTGTCCAAGGTGGGAGTTTTTCACAAGACTGTCATCAGGAGGCAGATTTCTGTGGAGGTCACTCTGTCCCACACTTCTTTTTGCCAGGAGAGGGCTGGGGTGAGTAAGCATCCTTCCCCACAAATCACTACCCCCAGGAGATTACTTCTGCTTCCCTCCCCATTGGGAAGTTCCTCTCCAGGGCTCTAGGCTGGATTATTTAGGATTTGGAGGAAGGAAGCCACTTGGGTGCACTGAGACATCTGGGAAAAGCAAGTTCTGTGGACTTGTCTTCCATCCCGCCCCTTTCTCTCAAGCAAGTCTCTGTTCCCCTGTTTGGCCAAGTCAAGACAGGACTCCATCATGTCTGGGGAGGGAGAGAGTGGTGGGAGGTGCAAACAGCTCCCTTGGCTGCTGGCTGAACTCACCTTCTTCCTTTCCTCCCCTCCCACTCCCAGGATGTTAAAGAAGCCAAAGAAAAATGAGAGCAGTATTCCTTCCCACAAGCCCACAGGCTCAAGGCTGGAATGGCTCCTGGGCCTGTAGCTACTTGCAAGGCTATTTGCCAGTGACCCTCAGGGGCACCCTTAACCCTGCTCCACCACCCTCTCACTGAAACCTTAAGGTCCCCAGTAGGAAGAGGACTTGGAGGGGCTGATCCTGAATCTTAAACAGTGAGGCAACCATTCCAACCTCTGGACACAGACCCTGTACCAATGCCATTCAGGCCCAGAATGGTTCCTGGCACATAGGGAGATGTGAGGAATAATTGGTAATTGAAAGCTCCAGAAATGAGCCACTGTGTATCAGCCCGTTTTGAGGCCACACCTGAAAACAGGTTTTGACTTCGTGCTAACTAAACTCAAGACAGATTCCCAGTGAAGTCACTTAATGCACTGAACGCCTGCAGTGTAACAGGTATGTGTGTGTATGTTTAACATGTATGTTACATGTCCCCTCTGAGCTGGACTCATTAATTGGATCAATGAAAGCGGCATGATCTTATTAAACATGACCCTTCTGTCCCTGGTTTCTCTTACAAAAAACGGAAGCAATAATACCTCATCATAAAGCTGCTATGAGAATTACTTAGAACAGGACATAAAAAATAATTGCCATAGGTACTTAATAAGTGGTGGCTGGTATCACTGTGGCTGTAAAGGTTGAGGTGCGGTGGACAGCTAATAGGCTCAGGGTAGCAGAGCTATAGGACTGGGCAGCCAGGTGCAGTTCCCGACTTTTGGGAAAGATGCCCCGGATTCCCAGCAAGGGGGCCCAACTCCTCCAGAGCAATGAGGGATCGGGAAGCGGTGAGGGGAGTAGTTTGCTGACTCTTCTAGTGAATTGGGCGCTTCCAGCAACCCTCCCCGTTGCTCCTCATTACCCCCGCCCACCCCCTATCCCCCAATCCCCGCTTTGCTCCCGCCCACCGCCTATTCACGACTAACCTCTACGTGAGCAAGGCCCAGCAACACAGCCAGCCGCACCCTCCCTCCTCCTCCCCTTCCCCCCTACCACCCCGCCCCGGGGCCTCTGCTGTCATCCCTTCCTCCTTCGCCAAGCCACCCCAAGGCCCGTGAACACTGAAATCCCCTAATTTTGCAGACTTGTGACATATCCCTGCTTTTCCTTGGGGAGCCACCTCTGCGCCTCCGCGTGGACCAGCAAAAGGGCGGACTAAGTCCTAGAGGGGACCTGCGGTTCCACGGACTCCTTCCTCTTGCCTCCCGCCCCCCCCCCCCCCCCCCCCCCCCCCCCAACCGCCTCGGCCTCCCGCCGGGCCGTTCGCCCCGGGGCGCCAGGCTGACACCCTACCGGGAAGCAGGACTCTCGGCCCTGGGGCGCCTTTGCCCAGCCGCCGCACCCCCCCCCCCCCGGTCTCCCCTGCGTCCCCGCGCTCCCGCCCCCGCCCTTGGCGCCGCTGGGAACCCTGGGAGGTGTAGTTTTGCGCCGCTCTCGGCCGGGGCGCGGCCAGCTGGGCCTGCGTGCCTTCCCCACCGTCGCTTGTCCGGCTCCCTCGCTGCGGCGGAGCCCTCGAGCGCCAGAGGGGCTCGTCAGTGCGCTGGCCGTTGGAGCCGGCAGTTTCTAGCAGATCTTTGCCCTCCGGCTTTACACAAGCCACTTAACCTCTGCAAAACACCCATCTTGTAAGATTGCCCGGGAGAGCATGGGCTCAGGACCTGATGCGAGGTGGCGTGTCTCTGTAAAGGGTGCTGCTGCACTCCGGGCCTGGCAGGGTTGCCAAAGGCAATTCAGCCCCTGGAGGTAGGTTTGGGCCTAGGGCCTGGATGTGTTGATCCCCCCCAAAGCCCCCTCCCCCAAGCCCACAAATTTCTCCCTGGCATATTTGGGGCAGGACCTGAGGTGCCCCCTCCGAGTTCCCCTCATTGCTTCTGGCTATCCACAAACACACTCTCCATTTACTCAGAAATATCTGATATTTATTTCCCAACTTTTGATAATTTTTTTTTTTTTTTTTTTTTTTTACAAATTGAATAAATGGAATGAAGGGGAATAAGTGGGACCCCACACCTGGGCTTAGGCTCCCGATGAGAGAGGTGACAGTATGAAAACTTCTCACACACAACTCCTGGCCTGCTGTCCTAACCTCTCCTATCAACCTTACCTAAGACTGAGGTGGGGCTTTTTGAGGATGTGGGGTTCCCCCCTAAAGGGGACTCCGGGCATCCTGTTTCAGGCCCTGAGCCGTGTCAGGCTGGGAGCCAGTGTGGGCCCGGATGTGGCGCCGCCTCCGCCTCTCCTGCCTGCGGGCCAGCTGTCGCAGTTGTCTCCGAATGACCCACAGTATCAGGTACACTTCCCGCAGCATCTCAGCTTCTGACGTATCCACTGGGGACCCAGACCTCATTTGGGAGGAAATGGAGGTAGAACTCACAGATGACTATGAAAGAGAGAGAAATGTGCATAAGTAGCTTGGTCTAGGGAGAAACCGCTGGTGGAAGCACTGCCAGATAAACAGCAACCGCCTGTCTAGTTCCACCTCCTCCATCGGACCTCGCTCAGGCACTGCCTCCTTCAGGAAGCCTTCCCAGACTGCATTGGATGGTCTTTGTCTCCACCCTTATGTTTGGCCCATCTTGTGGCATTTCGTACACTATTTGTTCTGTGCACCTGTCTGCCTTCTACACTACAATGTGAGCTCCTGAAAGATAGGGACCATGTCTGACTCACCTTGGAGTCCTCACTAGGGCTTCATGGGGATTGTGTTCAAATGAAGGTCAGAATGGCACCCGATCTCTATCTCCAGTCCAGAGCTCCCTCCTCACCTCCAGGCCTGTATATCCCACTGCCTCCTAGATACCTCCGTGCAGATGTCCTACTGGCATCTCAACTCATCTTGTCCCAATGCCCTAAACTCCTTACTTGCTCCCCTGTGTGCTCTTGCTCCTTCATTCTCCATCCCAGGGAATGGCTCCAGCCTGCTCTGACTTCTGTCTCTCTCCCTTCACCATCATCCAGTCAACCAGCTGGTGCAACAATTCTACCTCTTAAAAAAATTGTTTTTTAATTTTTTTAATGTTTATTTATTTTTGAGAGACAGAGAGAGACAGAGCATGAGTGGGGGAGGGACAGAGCGGGGAGGGGGGGGGGGTTAGACCCAGAATCTGAAGCAGGCTCCAGGCTCCGAGCTGTCAGCACAGAGCCCGATGCCCGGCTCGAACTCACAAGCCGTGAGATCATGACCTGAGTGGAAGGATCCACCCAACCGACTGAGCCACCCAGGTGCTCCCCCCAAAAAAAATCTTTAATGTTTATTTTTGAGAGAGAGAGGGAGAGAGAGAGAGAGAGAGCATGTACAAGGCAGAGGAGGGGCAGAGAGAGGGAGACAGAGGATCCGAAGCAGGCTCTGTGCTGACAGCAGACAGCCCAATGCAGGGCTTGAACTCAAGAACCACGAGATCATGACCTGAGCCAAAGTCAGACACTTAACTGACTGAGCCACCCAGGTACCCCAACAGTTCTACCTCTTAAATATCCTGCCTCTCCTCTAGTCCTTTTCTGACCTGCTCTCTCCACAGGGCAGCCAAGTGAACTTTATTATTATTATTATTATTATTATTATTATTATTAAATGCTGTAATACTTCATTCAAGGCCAAAATAAATTGGTTTGGTAGTGATCTAGACACTTCCCTTTCTATTATTTTTTATTTTTTAATATTTTATTTATTTATTGGGGGACGAGGGGCAGACAGAGAGAGGGAGAGAGAATCCCAAGCAGGCACCACACTATCAATTCAGACCCCAATGCAGGGCTCGATTTCACGAAACATGACATCGTGACATGAGCCAAAATCAAGAGTTGGATGCTTAACCAACTGCACCACCCAGGCGCCCACAGGCACTTCCCTCTTTAAAATTAAGTTTCTGACTTTGAGATAATTATAGTCACATGCAATTGCAAGAAATACCAGAGTCCTCATAATATTCTTTACCCAGTTTGCCCTAATATTAAAATCCTGCGAAACCACAGTATAGTATCATAGTCAGGATACTGACATCCATAGTCCACTGATCTTATTCACACACCTGCTCCCCCACCTGTTGCTTGTACTCATTTGTGTGTGTGTGTGTGTGTGTGTGTGTGTTGAATTCTACCTGATTTTTTCTCACATACACAGGTTCACCTATCGAACTGCCACAGTCAACATACAGAACATTTCTATCATCACAAGAATTCCTCATGTTGCCATTTTATAAACAACCTACCTCCCCCCCCCCCCCCCCCCCCCCCCCCCCGCCACCGCCAAACCCTAATCTCTGGCAAGCACTAAACCAGGAATCGAGTCTTCATTTCTACAATTTGTTATTTCAAGAGTGACATATAATACAAATAGAATTATACAGTATAGCTATAACCTTTGGGGATTGGTTGTTTTCACTCAGACTAATTCCTGAGACTCATCTACTTCAATAATTTATTTCTTTTTATGGCTGAGAAGTAGTCCACAGTATGGATATATCACAGTTTAACCGTTCACCCAGTGAAGGACACTGGGGTTAGTTTGGGCTGTTATAAATAAAGCTGCTAGGAACCTTTCATGTAGAGATTTTTGTGTGCACATAGTTTCATTTATCTAGAATAAATGCCCAAGAGTACAATTGCTTGGCATAAGATAATTACATGTTCAGTTTCATAAGAAACTATCCAACCGTTTCCAGAATAGCTACCACATATGACAGCAGGCAAGCTTTCTAAATTAAAATCTGATCATACAAGGGCTCCCATTGCTCTTAGGGTCAAAGCCAAACTCCACAGATGGCCACTCACTCTGCCTTGCACAAGTTGGCCCTTGGCCCTAGGATTGCCCATACCCATCACTTTGGGCCAGCACCTCCCTACCCCAGCCCACTTGCTATTCTGTCTTCATGGAATGCTCCCCCCACTCCCTCCTCAACCCACCTGAGGCAGGCCCAATCCTTCAGGCCTCAAGTTTCACCCTCTCTTCTTCTAGGAAGGCCTTCCTTGACTTCCCAGGTCTGGATGAGATGTCCCTTCCCTGGGCTCCCGCAGACCACTGACCTCCCATGTCACACCCTTAAGACACTGAACCCCCAATGCCTATGACCTTGTCTGTAGCTCCCTTGGCTCCCTTAGTCCTGTTCACCCTGTATCCTCGGTTGCCTGCCTCAGTGCCTGGCACTTAGGAAAGGCACACAAAATAAATGCTGAACAAGTGATGGGAGGGAGGAATGAATCATAGGGGCTCTGGGAGGGTGGGAGGACCACTGGGAACTAGGGAAATATGGTGCTAACCTTCCAGCTGCACATTTGCCAGCCGCTCTGCAGGGCCGAGACCATGAGCATGGAGACAGACTTGACAGCTGTCCGGGGCAGCTGCAGCAGGGATCGGGCCCTATGACCCGGCTCCACCTTAGCCCTATCTGTTGCTTTGGTCAACTTGCAGGCATCAGCCACCTCGGGGGACTCCTCCATCTTGGAAATCTTAGCCTCTTTGCAGGGCTCAACCAACTTGAAAGTCTCAACCACCTTGGGAGTCTTCTCCACCTTCAATACACTTTTCTGGGAATCATGGTGTTCCAAGAAGGTTGACTTAGCTTTTTGTTTCCAGAAGAAAACCTAAGAACCAAGACAGGGAGAGGAAAGACAAGAGGGGCACAGTGGTCGGCAGAAAGGCAAGCACAGAAGGAAAGGGGCAGTAGGTGTCCCGGCCTCCTCCCCAGATGGGTTCCCGTGACCTCCAGGAGCAGCACCTCCAACCCCAGCATGTCATGAGGATGGAGCATTCTCTGAAACTCACCCAGCAAGTAATCTTTCGCCAAATCCATCGGAAGAACCTCATAACCACCGTCATTTCTCCCAATACACAAGCACCAAGTAGGGGGCAGGACAAGCATTTGGTACAAAGGGTGGAGGGGACCAGGCTGCAGGCCAGTGGCCACCACCTAAGGGGTCTCTTGGAAGCTTCAAGTGCAGCCAAGAAGAAAGAAATGGAGAATCTAGGGGGAAAACTTTCACCAACAACTCATCCTAAGCCTTTCCTCCCCTCCCTGAGACAGGGAGAGGAGTCAAAGTGGATGAGAACTCAGAGGAAGGCAGAGTTCTAGCCCATTGTGAGAGCCTACCTACCCCTGACCCCACCCCCCGAGGCCCTTCCAGGATCCCCGGAACCAATCCCGGAGCCCTCAGTTCTCCTTCCCCCAGGTCCAGGGAAGGGAAGCTAACATTTATTGAGCACCTGATACTCACTGGGCATTTCCCAGGTATGATGTCATGCAATCATCACAGCAACCCTCCAGTAGGTATTACTGTCAGAGCCATTTTACCCGTAGGGAAGCTGAGATTCAGAAAAAAACAAAGAACCTGCCCAAGGTCATAAATGCAGGGAGCCAAAGGGTGGAAAGTCCAACCTGGGTCGGCCTCCAGTGTCCCACTCTCCTTCCACAGGTCCCCTTTAGTCTGGGGTCAGGGTGCTCTGAGACAGTTGGCTGCTGCTTCTCCCCCTTCCCCACTAGATGGGGTCCTTCTCTCTACCTGTCTCTGCAGCCTGGGATGGGAGCCCAGCCCAGGCTCTCAGGGAGGGGCCTGCTCACCCACAGGGCCCGTCCTCAGCCAGCTGGGGGTGGAAGCCACAGAGGGCCAGCCAGGCCTGGCGAGGGCACCGTGTGCCCGGGGAGCCTGGCCCACACCCAGCGCTGAGACAAGGGGCCCATTCAGGGCCCCCGGCCCCGCCCCCAAGCCACCACCGGGATCCAGCCCGCAGAGGGGACACGCTGGGAAGCTGGGGGTGGATCCTGCACAATTACCAAAGGCCTCATTGTTTCCCTGCCCCCCCCCAGCACGTGGGCTGACGCCCCCCTCCTCCCCCCTCCACTCCCTCTGTCTTGCCTGCCTGCCCCTTCCCAGGACCCAGGCCACTGGCTTCCCCACCCTCCCCTCACCCCCTTCCACAACTCTTTTTCCGGACCACTCTGTCTGAGCCACATTCAAACCTTCCCAGTCTGCACAAGATCTCTAAGGGAGCCCACGGCCTCAGTCTTTCCCCCACGAGTGGAAATGCCACTGCAGGCCCCATCTGGACACAAGCAACGAGATGCCAACCTCCAGATTCAAGTTTCTTCGGATTTTTTTTTAATTATAATTATTATTTTAATAACAACCTGAATCCCAGAACTCGCAGACTGTCCATATGCCCTCCCCTGGGCAGAGGAGAGGGGGTACTTTGAGGGAATGAGGTGGGGATGGGGTGTCTGCCAGGGAGACTCCAACGCCCCCAGCCATCTACTGCCAGGGGTCCCAGAACACTGACACCTCGGGAGGGAGGAGGGCTCCATCTAACACCCCATCCTGAAGCCCTCCCTCCTCCTTCAAGGCCTGGAGATGCCGCAGCTCAGTCCCTGGGCACTAGGGGGAGATTGAGGAAGAGTTGTGGGGGGCGGGGACAGGCCAATTCTGAGCCTTCAACTCCCATCCCCAGGGATCAGGAGGCATTAAAGCTGCATAGGAAGAGGGGGCAGGCAGCTGGCACAAGGCCTGGCAGCTGTGGGAGCCCCCAAAGGCACATTGTGAGGGAAGGGAGGCTCAGACGGAGGGCCCATTGGGCGCAGGGGGCCCAAGCCGTGGGACCCCCGAGGAAGGCAGCTGGGCCAGCTGCTCGGGGCTGGCCAGGGCACGCAGCAGTCCATTCTCCTGCTCCAGCGCGGCATTCCGCTCGGCCAGGTCTCGGATCTGCTCCTTCAGCACCTCCACCTCCTCCCGGACCGCAAACATGAGGTGGGACTTCACCAAGTCCTGGGGGCCCGGGACAGGCAAAAGGTCAGGGGTCCCAGGCCACCCCAATTGCCCAGTGCCTCCAGGGTCTGGGTGTGAGAGATGCCCCTGCTCCCAAATGATGAAGGACCACAGGAGAAGCAGCAAAGCAGGGAAGCGGTGGGGAAGGCGGGGGGCACTGAGCGGAAAGAGGGGACAGAGACAAAGTTAGGGCTTAAAGACAGAGATGGGGGCTGGGTCAGAGACCAAGGGAAATCAGGAGTTCAGGTGGAGATAGGAGGGGGTGAAGAACCCAAGGGAACCCAGCTGGGAGTCAGATGAGGAGCTGGGAGTTAGTATTCCCTAATGAGGACAGCAGAGGACAGGCAGCAGGACATGAGCTGGGACCACCTGGGACCAAGATGGCTTCTCTTACCATGGCTTGTTCGATCTTGTTGTCAATGCCAACCAGGCTTCCGGAGCCGCTGGGGAGACACAGGGAGATGAGAGGTGAGGGGGAGGAGCAGGTGCCAAACCAGGTGCCTGGACACCGCAGCCAGCTGCCCTCCGGGTCCTTCTCAGAGCAGGCTCTGGCCTCCTCCACAAGCCCCATTCACTGCAGCCTCCCACCCACACCCCTGTCTGTACCTGTGACAGTAGAGAATCAGGGAGAGGAGGGTTTTGTCCATCCCCCGGCGGGGTGAGGGCCACTGTCCAGGCCCCCCCAGGCCCCGGTGAGGTGGGGGTGCAGATGCCCCTCGGATGGGGGATGCTCCCCGAGGAGAGCAAGGAGAGGAGACACAGCCCCTTTTCCGGGGAGGCCCTGGAGCCATCCCCACCACTCGGGTCTCATACGATGACACCAGGGACTTGACAGAGATGCCTGGCTGGGCCATTCCCAAGGGAAAGGGCTTTAGGCAACCCCCAGAGGGAGAGGGCTGTATCAGATGGACTGCCTGGGGGGCTCAGAGCCCCCCGGGGCAGAGCGGGGTCTGGCTGGTGCCAGGCAGGCGGAAAGGAGACAGTGCCTAGGGGGTGCTGGTCTGAAAGATATACACCGCCCCCCAGGGCAAAGCCTGGCTGCTATTGGCTCCTCAAGGACACGGGGACCCCCTCCCACCAACCTCCATGGTGGGCGGGAATTCCCAGACACGGTCAGTGCCAATGTCCCCTTCTCACCCTGGCACCAATCCCAGAGCAGAGGGAAGGGGGCAGGCTGAGGGAAGTCAGCTGGTGGGCTGGGTCGGGGGAGGGACTCTGGGGCCTGAGGCTTGGGTCAGAGAGGGGTGTGAAGGGTGAGGGACAGCCTGGCCTAGGGAGACGTCCCCACTTCTCCACCCATCCCATCCCCTCTGAACTAACACTGGTCTCCCTCAAGCCCTCAGCTCCACTCTGCTGGGATGGGGGTGGGTGGTGTGGTGTTTCGGATTAACTTGTCATCTTCCTTGGACTTGTAAGCACCCCCTGCCCCAGACACAAAGCCCACATCATGGGTGACCCTGGGGCCTGGCCAGAAGGTCTCTGAGGGAGAAGAATGGAAAGGTTACCAAAGCAATGAAAACAGAGCCCTGATAAACAAGCACAGCCTATGGATCTGGAACCGGGGTCTCGGGTCTGGGGTCTTGGAGGGAACAAAGACTTGAGGGGAGGTGGGAAAGTGAGGCTGGAGATGGGACATGGAGAACTGGAGCAAGCGTTTTGAAGGCCCTTGGGAGCCAATGATAGGGGAGAGCAGGCCTGGCTGCAGTTTGTTAAGCGGCCACCAGAGGTCGACTCAGGCCCGGCCGAAGGGTTCCAGGGCCGGCCTCAGGATCCCTCAAGCAAGTCTGGCCCCTCTGAGGCCAAGGGAGGCCAAGAGTCTGCACAAGCCTTTCGGCTTCGCCCTATCCCCCAAGTCTCCCTCTTGTCACCACTTGGGTCTCAGCCTCCTGCTTCATGCCCTAGCTCATGACCTGCACCTGACCAACCTCTCCCTCAGCCACCTCAGCCCTGGGGCCACCTCTACACCCAGGCCCGCCCCCCTTGTGCTGCAGGATCACCCATGGTCCTGTCCTCCAGCCCTCAGCTTTGCCCCCCTCAGAGTGGGTGATCTCAACATGCGGCATCCTGCACTCCTGCGCTCCGGTTGCAAGCCCTTTCCCCTTTCTCCTGATGGTCGGTTCCAACTCACTTCCCTGTGGGGGGGAGTTAGCACTCAATTCAAGGTGACCCTTGGATGAGGCCCTGCAGCCAGGAAGGGAGCACAAGGGAGCTGGGAATTTTCCATTTCCTGTCCAAGCTCTGGGTGCAGAAGGCGCTGACAGGTGGAGTAACCAAGGGGGTGACAGGGCCTGAGAGAGCAGGACAGGGTGGGATGGGCGAAGGACACCAGGGACTCCTGGGGTTGGGGGGACAGGACAAGCTTAAGAGTGGAGGGTGAGCCAGCCAGCTGGAGAGCCGTGGCAATTTTCAAGCTATTTCAATCTGAGACACCTGGGTGGAGCCTGGGCCACCACAGGTCACCGCCCCCTGCCCCCCTCCCCAGTACACACAAGACACACAGAGACCAAAGAGGGGAAGATTCACAGGAATAGGAACCCTGGCCTTGCTTGGCGGACACTCAGGTAAAGATGCCAAGTAAGTTGTTTGTTCTTGCCAGAAATAAAGGAATAATACAACAATAAACATTTGTTGGCTGATAGATGACTATCTCCTGTTTGTCTAGTGCCGGAGAATTTTTGACAGCACTTTCCACTGTCACATTCTAACGTTAATACTTCAAGGGACCAGGACTCTGGCCGGCAACCCAAACGCTCCCCTTGAGAGCGCCCAGAGCAAGCAAGCTGCAGGCACTGTGCCGGAATCCCTGGGCAGGGCCAGGACCAGGAAGCTTGAAGTTAGCTGGGTGGGATCAGCCCCCACCGCAAACCCAAAAGGCGACCGTGTGAATTAGAACAAAATGCCCCCCTTTTCAAGACACTTAGTGCCATCTTTCAGAAAACTCACATGACTTCCAAGTTTTGACAGTGATTTCAAATGTGAGTGGCGCCCCCTGGGGTTGTGCATGCATGGTATGCACAACTGGGGACTCTGGCTCTGTGGGACCCTTGGGTCTTGGGGCAAGGACAGCCCTAGAGGCTGGTCTTCCTTTTTGAAGGTCAAATGAAACATCCTCAAAATGAGAACCAGATGAAGAAGCGGGACACCTGGAAGAGGTGGAAAGGTTCTGATTCTGGGGACAAGGGCCAGCTCTACTCCCTAGCTATGTTCGGAGGAGCCCGCAGGGGATGGGCCTGAGGCCAACAAAGTGGCATCCGGCTGCCCTCTGTATACTCCCTCCCGGATCTGTGGTGCCTTTGGGGTGGGGCCAGGCCAGAGGGGGGGGGGGGGCAGGGGGGTTGGCTCCTTGCCCAGCTTGGGAGAGCTGTCCCTGCCTCTGTCCTGGAGAGAAAGGGCATCCTAGAGAGGGCTGCCTCCTCCTCTTCTCTTGGGACATAGGCATCCCAGTAGGGGAGTGGAGAATGTGGCTTTGGGGTCAGACCCAGGCTCCGAATGCAGTCCTGTCACTTACTAGCTCGGTGACCTTGAGCAGGTTTCTAAAACCTTTCTTCTCTGAGTCTCAGTTTCTTCATCTGGAAAGTGGGGATCATGGGGTTGCTTTAGTGAGGTGAGAGGTAGCACCTGACCCAACGGAGGCACTAGATAAATAAATGTACTTTTTCTTTCCCAAGTCCCTGGGATTCATTCCCTATAATGCCTGGAATCCCCATGCTGGCCATCTACCCACACATTCCCTCATCCACCCAACTATTTATCCATCTATCCACTTATTCAAGTACCTTCCAACTGCCAGGCCCTGTTGTGGACACGATGGTTCTTGCCACCCAGCAGTACATGAGCAGTCTGAATTCACCAGGCACCCTCTGTTCTCCTATCCCCAGATTCTGAGATTGGCAGGCGTCCCCCATTTCCCATCTGAGATCCAGGCACTCAACTCCCCAGCCCACTTTCTCTTTGAAAGGGAGATTCCATGCCACTTAGACCCTGTTCTCCTGCCAGCTCTGGGCACACCAGAGAGGTGAGGTGGGGGCCACATGGCTCATCCCAGGGGACCAAGGGGAATGGCCCAACCCAATCCTACTGGCCCAGCAGGGTGGGGCAGGAGAGGGGCTGGGTTGGGCCAGAGCCCCAGAGGCTTGGAGTGGAGCAGGATAAAGTGAAGCCTGGGTGCCTGACCGGTCAGACTGGGGTGTGGGGAGGGAGTGGGACAGAGGGAGGGAGGGACAAGCCAAAAGAATAGAGCTGAGGACGCTCCTGGAGGCAGAGCCCTCTAAGAAGGAGAAGTAGGAGGTTGGCTCTGAAATCAACATGGGTGGGGAGGGACAGGGAGCCCTCATGCCAGGGAACCTCCCAGTGGGAGGGAATAAGGGTGGGAAGCTCTGAGAATAGCAGCCATGGGGGCAGGTGACTCCCCGGCCCTGGCCAACCTCACACCTCACCTCACACATTCCTGAGAGCGGGGGAGCCCAGAAGCAGCAATGCCCTGCCCCACTGTGTCCCTCACTCTGGAGGAGCCACCACCAGGCCCCTCGCCCTCCATCCCACTGGCTCCTGGCCACCCCTTCTCTTTCCTCTCTGCCTCCCGCCTCTCCCCAAGGCTACAAGCCCTTTTCTTTGGTGAGACTTAGTCCCTGATTCAGGGTGGGATGGCGCCATGAAAGACACAAGCAGGCAGGAGAGACTCCCTTCTAGAATAGGTCTCCCCATCACCCATAAAACTCAAGGCTAAGCCCCACCCCTTATTTCCTTCCAAACAGGAAGTCCCTCCCCCCAGAGCCTCAAACAGGAAGTCCCACTCCTCCCTCCAAAATAAAAGTGGTGACTCCCAAGCCTTTCTATCAGTCCCCAGCCAGAAGGGAGCTGCGTGCCTATCTGACTCGCAATTTCGTTCCTCCCTTTTCAGCTTGCTGACATTCCTATGTTGAAACCTGGCCCTCAAAACAGGAAGTTCTGCCCACCGTGCCGCCAAACTGAACGCACATTCTCCCCTGAAGGGCAAACTCCTGCAGATCCTGCTCTCCTGTGCCTCCCCTGTGCCCCACAGCCATCCTCTCCAGGCTCTGGCTTGGTGGCTGCAGGGAGGACTCAGCCCTCCTGGTGTTCCGAGTGCAGAGAGCAGAACCTCAGGGACGTGCTTTCTTGGCACTAGAAGTCCTAGGATCCTAAAGTAGTGTACACAGTGTCTAAGGATGTTACCTCCAAAGGCTGGCGTTCCATTCTCCTCAGTAGGGAGAAGGAGGTGGGAACCCGGAGGAGACCCACTCCCTATTTGCCTCTCCAGCGCACTTGCCAGTAAATTCTTAGGGTTGGCCAAATGATCGCTAAATCTGCAAGAGCTCTGGAATTTGACAACAATGACTCCCTTCAAACTCTAAAAAAAAGTCTATGATTTGACAATCCTAAGCCAGGGAGTCCCACCCAGCTCTCTCCACAGAGAGGGAGTGGGTCCCAAATCAACTTTGCCCAGTGGTTGTGCCCAGGCCAGGTTTCACTGTTGAAGAGGTCCTCTCCAAGTTCAACTTGGGGGAAGGACACCTACCAGGCAGTTTCATGCAGTTGGCCCAGGTGCTGGGTGGAGATCCAGAGCCCACCTACCTATCATCATCGCTGTCCAGGTGGCCACTGATGGCCAGCATGGAGCGGGCCAGGCTGAGGCTCTGGGCTGCTGCTGCTCCAAAGGGGTCTGGAGACTTGTGAACCAGACTGGCATCGGGGAACAAGTAAAGGGCTGGGGAGCCGGGGCGAGAGTCGAGTGGGGGCACCTGGAGGCAGAGAGGTAGGAATCATCACATCAAGCGCAAGAAAAGAACCGGCCACCTTACAGCTTGCCTAGTAGTCTTCCTCATCTCTCCCCACATACATCCGTTCTCTTCCGAGGACCCAGGAGACCTGACCCAAAGCCCTTCTCTCGCGCCCAGGTCTGGTGGAGGCATTAGGCAGGTATCAGAGGCAAGGGAAACAGTGTGCATCCCTAAGACTGGGTGTGAGCAGCTTCCAAAAAGTGGCTCACGGGGTACTAGAGTACTAGAGAGGGGGTCTGACAGGCACTCCAGTACCCTTCCACCAGCTGAACCAGGACCCCCCAATCAGAGGCTAGTCAGAGAGTGTCTGGGCCTTCTGTCATCTGACTTACTAAAGCAACTCAAATGTCACTTCCTCAGAGAGGCAGTTCCCCATCACTGGACTAGTGAATTCCACTGAACTGTTCTATGTGTGTTTTTTTGTTTGTTTGTTTTTTTATAGCACCTAATAGTATCTGAAGTTAAAGTATTTTTGCCTCCCTGCTACTAAAAGGTAAGCTCTAGAGGGTAGAGCTTATACTTTGTTCAATAACTATTTGTAGAATGAATGAATCCTCAGAAACTGGTCCCCCCCCCCCCCCCCCCCCCCCCCATCTTTTCTAGTCTCTACTCTCAAACTTCTCAGATTCAGGTGAGGTTCTGCTCCTGCACTGGGCCCTGGGGGTGGGGGGAGCGGTTAGGTTGCGGAGATGGGGGGGGGAGGTGGAGCCTGGGCATGGACCCACACAGCCCAACAGGCGCTGGGGGTGGCTGCAAAAGGGCGGGGGCCACAGGAACAAGACGCCTCTGTGAGGCCCCAGGAGGCCCCTGCTTCTCGGAAAAGCCAAGAACAGAGAGTCCAGAGTGGTTAGAAGGACAGAGCAGAGGAAGGGGGCCCAGGTGGTGTCCCCCCGCCCTCTCCCAGCCTCCCTCCTGAGAGAGAGGAGCCAGACTTCGGGGCACGTGCACACAGGATGTGGGTTGAGGAGAGGGGTCTGGGGGCACTAAGGACAGATGGGCAGGGTCTGCAGGTCCAAGGGAAGCTTGGCCAGGGCTTAATGACAGAGGGACTGGGGCAAAGGGGACTTGCTTTGTAACAGCATGGGGACAGGGACCAGTAAAGGAAACAGCATCTTCTCCCCTGGAGTAAGAACTGACTCAAGAAAAGTAGGGGGCGCAGCATGAGAGATGTGAGCTTGAGGCCAGGAGGGGGTGGGGGAGCCGGTCCTGACCGGTCCTGACAGGGCCCAGACATCCAGTCCCAGGTTATTTTTATACTGTGGTTTGTGCCCAAGGCCAGGAAGGGGGAAAAGTTCTCATTCTCACACTCCCTGCCTTTTCTTCTGCAGTCCAAGGTGTTATTTTCTCCTTCAGGACAGACACATCCATCCCCCACACCCCTGGCTGCCCACCCCCACCCCAGAGACCCAAGCATCCTGCCCCCCAGCCCAGACTTGTTCCTCTTTTGGAGACAGGAAGCAGAAAGAGCAAAGGATTTAACTCTCTCTGGGCTGCTTCCTGCTTTTCTCCCATTCCCCAGTGGCCACCCCCAGTTATCAGTCATGGAGAGGCCTAGATGCAGGGTCCCAAGACACACAAGTCAGCCAGGGAGACTGTGGGATGACCACTTTCTACCCCTCCCTGCCAACCTCGGCAGCTCCCAGAGGCCCAAGCACCCAGCCCCACCTAGGACCTCCACCCTCAATGCCTGAAGCCAGAAGGGGTGAAACTAAGACAGAAGGTAAGGGCCAAAGTGAGGAGGCCACATCTCTGTGATGGAGAGACAGGACTGGGCTATTAGGAAACGGAGACCTGGGCCAAAGGTAACGAATTAAAGGCTAAAGAGAAAGAAAGAAGGTGCAGAATGTAGGGGAAGAAGGAGCCTGAGAAAGAAAAGAAAGTCTGTGTGGGGAGAAGGATGGGCTTCCCAGGGAAAGGGCAGGAAGAGAAAAGAGAGGCTATCTGATGGGACAGACAGGTGGGGAGAGGGTGGCATGGAGGTGGAGGCAGGAAGGCCCAGGCTGAGATGGGCAAGCACCACCCCTCAGGTGTCTCCCCCACCCCAGAACCCAGCTCTTACCTGCCCCATCTCCTCTGGAGTGACCAACTCCATCCTCAGCCGCAGGGCTCCATCCTTTGACCGGGACAGGGGAGGGGTCCCTGTTGCTGAGCCCCCAGCCTCCGCTTCCACCCTCAGGGATGGCAGGGGCGTGGCAGCCCGGGATGGGCCCGCGCTATCCCCAGTCCGGGGCTCTGGGGGGCGCTGCTGGGGTGGGGAGGCTGACAGTGGGGGTGTCTCCACCTTGGCCTTACCAGGCATTGCCAGCTGGCCCAGCCCCCCGGTTAAGGAGCGGGCCTGAGGTCCAGGGGAGGTGGGGGGCGGACGGAGCCAGGAGGTGGGGCCCTGAGACAGGCCCGGCTGTGGAGTTGGGGCACCCAGGCCCAAGCTGGCCAGCTCCAACCTGGAATCCAGAGATCTGCCCCCAGTGCCTCCTGAGGCCCCTCGAATTCCCTCCAGGAGCCGGCCAAAGCCTGGGGGCTCCAGGTCTCTCTCGTAAACATCCACACACGTCCAACGGCCTCGGCGGTAAGGCTCTCCCAGGCCGTGGGGCAGCTTTACCACCCGGAAACGGGAGGCAGGGGCCCCAGGCGGTGGGGAGCCATTCCGGGGGGGTGCTCTTGCCCCCCTGCTCAGGGTTGGGCTCCCCATTAGGCAGGCGGGGTGGGGGCCCAGTGGGGGTGGGCAAGGCAGGGGGCTCAGAACCCCCTGGGCTCCCTGGGCCCTCATAGTCCGTGGTGACGCTGGTGATTTGGAAACTACTCTTCTTCTTGCCCCCACTCATGGTCCCTGGGGCTAGGACTCGGCCAAGGTGGGCGGGGGTGCAGCTGGGGCTCCTCGAAGGGGCTCAGGCACCCCTGGAACAGGGGGGCCACATGGCGGGGGCATCAGGGCCCCTGGGGACATCTGGGTCCGACATGGCCGGAGGGCCCTGCAGGAACTGGGGGTGTTGGGTTGGTGAAGGGAGCACAGGGCAGGGGAGGCGGCAGGAGGTGGGGGCAGGGGCAGGTTTTTCCTGCCACTGGCGCTGCCCAACTCCAGAGCTGAGTTTGCAAACTGGAAAAAGAGAGAGAGAGAGAGACTGTGAGAAAGCTGTGGGCAGGCCACCTCTGGGGCTTCCTCTCTGGGGAGCAGAATGGGGGAGGAAGGGGAAACCGCCAGAGACCCAGAGACAAAGAGACAGAGACGAAAGAGACCAGGAGATCCCAGCCGTTCCACAGAGTAGGAAGAGGCAGCCCAGACCCAAAGTTGGGCATTTCTTCCCTGGGATTCAAACTCGCAAGACCCAGTTACCCGAGGGCGGGGGGCTCCAGGGCCTTGGTTGAGCAGGGGTGAAGCAGTTTTTCAGCCTGGCCCCGCCGCTGAGAGGCCTCTGCCGGGTGTCCGGGCCCCCGCACCCCAGCTCCCCCATCCCTGGGGCAGGCCCTGCCCCGCTGCCCCAGCGCCCCGCCCAGCCCAGAGCCATACCTCTCGGCCTCGGCCACCGAGCTGGGCCGGGGGTCCCGGCCGCCTAAGATGTCGGGTTGTCCTTCCCCTGGGGCCTCTTGGCCCCAGCAGCGCGGGGGGCGCAGGCGGGAATCAGAGGCTGTCCAGTTCTCTTCGGGGACCGCACTTTGCCCCACAAGGCATCTCAGTAAAAAGTTTGCTCTCCGGAAAAGAAGGATCCCCCGCCTCCTTGGTGGAACCCAGGCGCGGCCTCTGAAGCCCCAAGGGTCTCCAGACCGGTGCGGGAAGAGGCGGCTCTGCCCCCCCCGCCCCCCGCCCCCGATCCTCCAGGTGGAGCAGCCTGGGTGGTTGAGGCGAGTGGGTCTCCCAAAACTCCTCCGCGTGGCACGGCTGGGTCTCTCTTCGCTTCTCGGCTCCGGTCGGTTCTGTCTCTCTGCCTTTCTCTTTCTGGGCTGTTGACAACCCCCACACCAGGAAGTCCTGCCTCCTCGGGCCTGCTGACTGCTCCTCTCCTCCTCCTCCTCCTCCTCCTCCTCCTCCTCCTCCTCCTCCTCCT
>NC_064815.1:26812112-26910492 GCF_023721935.1 Panthera uncia | reverse complement strand
CTCCTCCTCCTCCTCCTCCTCCTCCTCCTCCTCCTCCTCCTCCTCCTCCTTCCCCTCTTCCTCCCCTTCCTCCGCCCTCACTGCCTTCTGGGGCTCCTGGCCAGCTGGCCCGGGGCCAGGCCTGCCAGCACCGCTGCTGGTGGAGTTGCTGCTGCTGCTGCGGCGGCGGCGGCTGCTGCTCCCGGGGCCCCCAGAACCGGCTTAACCCCACACCTGCTGGGCCGTAGCCCAGCGCTTCCTCGGAGGGAGGGGCTGTGGAGGGCGGAGAGAAAGGGGAGGAGCTTGCGGGTAGGCCAGGGATTCCCCTACTTGTAGGCACTTGCTGCCATTGGCCTACCGATCCACAGAAGAGTGGGAAGGAATTTACCCGGGACTCTACTGGGTGCCACCCCATGAGCACCCAGTCAGTGTTTGGGTGCTGCTGCAGCTGTTAATGTATCTTTACTGGTTTCTACAGTAACGGTATGAGGAAGGTCCCGTTACCCTTCTCTGTCCTTATTTTAAAAAGTGGATTATTATGACAATCTGCAAACATGCCCCCAAGTAGAGAGAATGTGATAAAGTCCCAGGTACCCATCATGCAATTTCCACAATGATCAACTCACAACCAACCTTTGCTCATCTATACTCCCAATATCTTTTGTTGCATTGTGCTGGAGTATTTGAACCAAACCCCAAGCAGCGTAGTATTCCTCTTTTTGGATGTGGATATTGAGACCCTGGAGGTTCAGAAAGGCTGTCGGTGGTGCAGCTGGGACATTCTGCACACTCAGGTGTGCCCTTGTCTGGCCCTCACGTGGAGAAACAAAGATGTGCTCAGAAAGGTGCCCACTTGGACTTGCACTTTCTCTCCAACCGTGGTCACATATACATGTGTGCGTATGCACACACAGCCACCCACACAGATGCACCTGAAGACAAACCCAGGGGACCTAAAGCACCCCACCTCTCCCATCCCCTCCCTCCTTTGCCATGGAGAATCCTCACACAGGCTTGAAGGGTTTACTGAGTGCTCGGTGTGAAAAAATACCACCCCCCCCAACCGCCATTTTCTCTTTTTTGGCACCCTCAATCAACCATCTGAGCAAAAGCAGTGTCTAAAGGCCACAACTGCCTTCACTCTTGGGCTCATTAGGAAATGGATTCTGAATCATTTTGGTCAAATAGAACTATTCTTGAGCACATTAAAAATTCCTCATATTGGTCGGCTTTACATAGTTATCTCATGGATTTTCAAAACAGTCCTGGGCTGAGCTGCAGGGTTTAGCTCCAGTGTTTCTGCGGAGGTAACTGGGGCTCCTAGGCATTCGGTTATCTGCCCTAGGCCTGGGAGCTAGTATTTGATGGCATGGAGACTAGGACTGGCTGACACATCCCCTTCTTCTTCAGCTTTAGCTCATGGAAATTTTTAACCACTCTTCAGGGTTAGGGAAAAAAAATAATGCCTCCTGCCTCCACGTTTATATATTTATTCTGTATTTCTTTATTAAAATGCATCTGCACTCTGCCTCTATCCCTCCATGGTAACAATAGCTACCACAGCCAGGTCCCAGGTCCTCCCAAGTCCTGAGGTCCAGGAAGCAGCCGCCCACACAAACCCCCCACTCCTCAACTCTCTCCCCTTTGGCAATATTCAGAACACCGCCCTGCTGCTCCGCCCCCAGATCCTCCTTCCTTCAGCGCTGACTCGCTACAAACTATTCAAAATTTATCTTTGGACGCTCCCCGTCCTACCAACTCAGACACTCAGCCTCAACTTGGACTCCTCCGCGTCTACAGGCCCTGGGACATTGCTGGTCCCGGCGCCAAGTGTTTATTGCATGAATACATAAAAATTCATTCACACTAAGGTGTAAATGTGAAAGGGCTGTTATGTATTTTAATGGGTTACCTTTTGGGGGGGGGGCAATAATAGCCCTTTAATGTATTTTACGACTTACAAAGCTCCCTGTATTAATTCTTTTGCTGCCCCAACAACTTTATGGAGGTAAATATGAGATGAGGCATCTTTCAGAGAGGTTGTGTGATTTGCCCAAAGCCACACAGCACATCTGCAAAGATCTGCCATATAAGGTAACGTGCACACGTTCCGGAAATTAGGGGTGGATATCTTTCGGGGGTCCCTTTTTCAGCCACTTAGGGGTAGAACCCAGGTCTTCTTGCAGCTAATGTGTTGGCAAAGGGATTTCCGAGGGAGCATTCCTCCGAGCTGAAGAGAAATATGATGGGGGACTGAGGAAGTGGGCGCGAGCTCGCTACCCTGAACGGCCGCCTCGTCCGCACCCGGACCGTTGCTACGGTGGTCCCAGTCAAAGGTCGACCCCTGGGGCACCCAGGACCTGGCGGGCGCCGCTGCCGAGTCAAAAGTTACTGGGGAAGGATGATTTGGGCTCCGGGGGCGGACTGGAGTAAGCCTTTGAGCTCAGGCGGTGAAACGAGGTCCGGGCGCCCGGGAGTCTTCAGGGATAGGCGAGTCAGCTCCGGTGCCCTCCCCGCACCTGGGGTGGGGGGGGGGGACGGCAGGAAGATGGGGTGCAGCCAAGGGAGCCCGCCCCCTGCTGGGCAGAGACTCGGAGGGTCGGGCTCGCTACTCTCCGAGCCCCTCGGCCTGGAAAGCGGCACCCCCTGCCGGCCTCGTCACCCCACTGCACTCAGGGCCCCGCAGCCGCAGCCTCGCCCCGGCCCGACGCGGGGTGCGCACCCGGGAAGCGCCGAGCGCGCACGGGGTACGCGCGGGGGTGCAGGACCCGGGCTGCCACCGGGGGGGCGCCGCTACGCGCTGCGCCCCACTTTGCTCCGCCGGGGCTTTGGACACCGAACCAAACACCGCCCGGCCGTGCAGGGGCAGAGGGGCGACGAAGAGAGGACGCCTCAAAGCGGGGGCGGGTCGGCGCCAGGTCCCCCGCGCCCCGCGCCCTTTCTCCGAGTCCCCCCCCCCCCGCAGCCTCCGCGGGCTCGGCGTCCCCCGTGCCTCCCACCCCAGCCTGGCGGCGCAGCGCGGCGCGGCCGCTCCCACTCCGTCCTTGGAGGGTGTGGAAGGGTGGGTTTGGGGCCGGGGGCGGGTCTGGGGGCGGACCCGGAGGCGGGGCTGTCTCTGCGGCAGGGCCCAGCTCGGCTCCCCCCCGGTCTCTCTCTGTCTCTCCTCCTCCCTCCTCCTGCTCCGGGCGGAGCCCGGCATGGGGGGGGCCGGCGCCCGGCAGGCCAGGTACGGTGATGTGGAAATTGGGGAGCCTTGGTGCGGGGAGGTTTGATGGGGGGACAGGGAGTAGTGAGGATTGGCGGGGCGAGAGACGGAGAAACCCAGGGTAGCAGGACAAGGGGAAGGGGAGGGGTGCCCGGGAACCTGGGGCCCTTGGATGGAGAGGGGAATGAAGCCGCCAGGTTTGGAACAAACAGGGAAGGGAGAGGACGGCAGTGAGGAGGGGCGCCTAGGAGGAGAGGTGAGGCCGACGGTGAAAAGGAGAGTGTGTTTGGGGGGAGGGAAACCAAAGCAGGTATGGAGGCCGCAGCTCAGAAGGTAGCTGTGGGGCCAGACTAGAGACCCCGCGGGTGGGATTGAGGGCAGGGACTGGAAGAGGGAAGCCGGGAGCCTCCCAGATCCTGGAGGAGGAAGAAGGTGATTTGGGCCATCATGGAGAGAGGTGGAGACGGTCACCGAGGGGCCAGTGTTGCAGGAATAGGGGTGGACCGAGGCCCGGGCCCAGGCAGAGGACCGGAAGGGGGAACCTGCCCGCAGGGAATGGAAATAGATGTTTGGGAGTATTGTAGATACCCAACTTGGAGTGCCCCCACCCCTTCCCCAGCATCCCCACCCTGCCCTCATGACACCCCCTGCCTCGGGGCCCAAGACAGGGTGGGGATTCAGACTGTCCCCCCTTCCCCTGTGGGGTGCGATGTACGCAAATAGGCCCCAGTATAACTCCTTGTCTGTAGGTATGTCCAGTTCTGTGTAGCCGATCTGTGTGTGTCTGGAGGTCTCTGTGTGCTGTGGGTGTGTCGGGGGTGTTTATGTCTGTGTGTGTCTGCCTGATGCTAGGTTGTGTTTACCCATGCCGATCTATGTGTCTGGTCCTCTGTTTGTAGATATGGGTTCTGTGGCCTGGTGGTTTGTGTGTCTGAATGTGTGTTTGTGTGGCTGTGGGGTTGCTGTGCATTTGTGGGGCCTGTGTGGTAGATCAGGATGTATTTACAGGATGGGAATCTGTGTCGAGCTGATCTCTCCAGAATGTGTGTTTGTGGCTCTGGACATCTTTGTCAGGGTGTGTGACTCTGTGTACACATGTCCTCCTATGTCTGTCTGTCTACGGGTCCTAGAGGCAGTGTTGGGTTTTCTGTGCTTCCATCTGTTTTCCACTCTCTGAGGACCCAAGTCACATCTCCGCTTCTCTCTCTCTCTCTCTCTCTCTCTCTCTCTCATTCATTCCTGGCCCCCACCCACCCCACATCTTCCTTTTTTTCCTTCTCATCTCCACCAAGTGGATCCGGGACCCAGGGAGGGCCGCCCCCCCGGGCCTGGTGGCGCTGAGCAGGGCCCCCCAGCCCCCACCTCCTGCCCCACGACATGAACCTCCTCTACCGAAAAACCAAGCTGGAGTGGAGGCAGCACAAGGAGGAGGAGGCCAAGAGGAGGTAAGGCTGCGGACCCAGATTGCCCTCTGGGCTGTCCCACACCTCTGCTTCCCCGGTGGCTGGACCACATCCCTCTGCCCTTCCTGGCTCCAACAGCCTCGTCATGAGTCTGATCTTAGAGTCTATGCTCAGTACAGAATTGCTGGCATTGCATACACCCTCTCCCCACCCTGCTCCTGGCTCCTGGCTCCAGCCCTCATCCTGGCCTCATGGGGGGCTTCTGGCTCAGGAGCACCCTGTTGGCTCTTCCCCACCCCTGGAGGCCCGAGTCACCCCTTCCTGACTCACCTCTGGCCTGTAGTCTCCTTTCTGTCTATGTGGGGCTGGCTCCAGGCGCCCCTATCACCTGACCTTGGTAGGGGCAGACCCTGCTACCCTCATGGTCCAGGGACTGAGTCATTTGAGGGGCACCAGAGAAGATCCATTTGCCTCCCTCCCAGCCTCCTCTGCTGGGGGAGATGAGGGGGCCAAGCGACAGGGTTTTGTGTGTGTGTGTGTGTGTGTGTGTGTGTGTGTGTGGTAGGAGACGTGAAGGCTGGTTCCTGCAGAAGAGCCAGGGCTGGGGACCTCTCCCTGCTTGCCCTCTCTCCTTGCCCTCCCAGGGACCTGGATCCTGGCCTCTCCGCTCTCGCTCCCCTCTCTCTTCATTCCCATTGACTGCACAGCCTCTTGGAGCCTGAGTCAGAGCCACCTCCCTGCTCCCTTCTCCCTCCTTGAAACTGTGGAGTTTAATTCTTTTTGTTAATTAGATTAATCAGAGCTATGACTACAGCGATCTCTCCCTAATGAAGGGTTAGTAGACAGGGCCTTAATGAGAGCCCACCCCACAGTGGCTCTCCCCTTTTCCCTGCCAGCCGCCCCTCCCTTCACTCACACAGAAGCTCAGGGACAGTGAAAGGGAATGGAGGTGAGCCTGGGAGGTTGACAGAAAGGACAGCACCGAGAGAGAGGAAGAGAGAGGGGAAGGGAGGAAAAGGATCAGCAGGAGGAGGCTGATGCGGCTGTACGGCCCTCATCTGGGAATGGAGGCGCGGTGTGGTGTGGGAGCACAGGCCGTGGTAGCCGGACGTGACGGGAGGCCAGAGACCAGGTGTGGGCCAGCGTGAGCCTGGGAGGAGCAGGGCCGTGATGGCAGGTGTATGTGCCAGACAGGGCTGTGCTGCCTGCGTGTGCATCTCTCTACCTGTGCATGAAGCCGTCCACACGAGTGCCGTGTGCCAGATATGCCCAGGCTGGGATCACACAGCTCCAGCGATACTCCTCTGCACACATACTCATCCCTTCTCTCATCCCTGCTCGCCTCTCCTCCCCAATCTCCTTGTCTTTTTTAAAGCCTAGGGATTCTGCCTGACGTTTCTAGTTTAGTGCCCTAGACCTTTGGGCAGCCTCCCATCCCCACCCCAGGCCCCTTCCTCCTCTTCCTTCTCCTCGAGGCTCCTCCTCCTCCTCCTCCTCCTCCTCCTTGGAGGCCACAGGGTTGCACACCCCTCTTAGGGTAGAGGAGGGGGAGGCCCAGGCCTGAGGCCCAACCTTTGTTCCATCTTTCTCTCTCCAGCTCCAGTAAGGAGGTGGCCCCTGCAGGCTCCGCAGGGCCCGGGGCCGGCCCAGGGCCTGGGGTCCGTGTGCGGGACATCGCCTCGCTGCGCCGCTCCCTCAGGATGGGCTTCATGACAATGCCAGCCTCCCAGGAGCACACCCCCCACCCCTGCCGCAGCGCCATGGCCCCACGCTCACTCTCTTGCCATTCAGTGGGCAGCATGGACAGTGTTGGGGCTGGGCCTGGGGGGGGGAGGTGGGGGTCTCACAGAGGACAGCAGTGCCCGAAGACCCCCTGCCAAGCCCCGGAGACATCCTAGCACCAAGCTCAGCATGGCAGGGTCGGGGGCAGACATGCCCCCAGGCAAGAAAGCAGGTGAGATACCCCCAACCCTTCCCGGGAGCTGGGTGAGCTGGGAGGATCCATTCCAGGCCAAGAGAGGCCTACAGGGGAGGGTCCATTCAGGGAAGAACCAAGGGAATGGAAGGTTCCATTCTCAGAGGGAGTGGGGGGAGGGTTGTTTCTTTTTGGAAGGGCCTGAGATGAACCATTCAAGGGTAGGGGAAGCTCCCTGAAAAGCCCATTCCTGGGGAGGGGGTGGCCTGGAAGGGACACGTGAAGGTGGAACAGAATTTAGGGTGGGAGCTGCAGATTCCAGGGAGTTCATTGGAAGGATGATAGAGCTGGCTGGTAGCAAAGGAACCTATGTGCTTTCAGTTGAGGAACGTGGGGGAAATAAAGAGGCAGATATGTCCTTGCAGATGGGGTAAGAGATGAGAGGGGGTCTGCCCATCTCCTTCCCCCAATAAGAGCCCAGTTTATTTTTCTCTTTCCCATTCTGCCCAGGCTCACAGAAGCCAACCCCAGAGGGCCGAGAGTCCAGCCGGAAGGTTCCTCCGCAGAAGCCCAGGCGAAGCCCCAACACTCAGCTCTCTGTCTCCTTTGATGAGTCCTGCCCCTCAGCTCCCTCTCCTCGAGGGGGGAATCTGCCCCTTCAGCGCCTCAGTAGGGGGTCCTGCGTAGCTGGGGACCCTGAGGTGGGTGCCCAGGAAGAGGAGCCCGTGTACATTGAGATGGTGGGGGATGTCTTCAGGGGAGGAGGGCGAAGTGGAGGGGGCCTGACTGGGCCCCCTCTCGGGGGTAGAGGCCCGACCCCTCCAGCTGGTGCCGACTCGGACTCGGAGGAGAGCGAGGCTATATACGAGGAGATGAAGTACCCACTGCCCGAGGAGGCAGGGGAAGGCCGGGCCAATGGGGCCCCTCCATTGACCGCAACCTCCTCGCCACACCAGCCTCAGGCCCTGCAGCCCCACACCCACCGCCGGCCAGCTTCAGCCCTCCCAAGCCGGAGGGATGGGACACCTACCAAGACCACTCCTTGTGACATCCCCCCACCCTTCCCCAACCTCCTCCAACACCGTCCTCCGCTCCTGGCCTTCCCCCAAGCCAAGCCTGCTTCCCGAACCCCTGGCGATGGGGTCTCAAGGCTACCGGTCCTCTGCCACTCGAAGGAGCCAGCGGGCTCCACCCCAGCTCCCCAAGTGCCTGCCCGGGAGCGGGAGACGCCTCCCCCGCCACCTCCGCCTCCTGCTGCCAACCTGCTGCTGCTGGGACCCTCAGGCCGGGCCCGGAGCCACTCAACACCGTTGCCACCCCAGGGCTCTGGCCAGCCCCGGGGGGAGCGGGAGCTCCCCAACTCCCACAGCATGATCTGCCCCAAGGCGGCAGGGGCGCCGGCAGCCCCTCCTGCCCCAGCCGCCTTGCTCCCTGGCCCCCCCCAAGGACAAGGCTGTGTCTTACACCATGGTGTACTCGGCGGTCAAGGTGACCACGCACTCCGTCCTGCCAGCTGGTCCGCCCCTGGGTGCTGGGGAGCCAAAGACGGAGAAGGAGATCTCAGTCCTCCATGGGATGCTGTGCACCAGCTCGAGGCCCCCAGTGCCTGGGAAGTCCAGCCCCCACAGCGGGGCCATGGGCGCAGCAGCTGGGGTCCTCCACCATCGTGGCTGCCTGGCCTCCCCGCACAGCCTTCCGGACCCAACCGCAGGCCCCCTGACTCCCCTCTGGACCTACCCAGCTGCAGCAGCTGGGCTCAAGAGACCCCCTGCCTATGAGAGCCTCAAGGCTGGGGGGGGTGCTGAATAAGGGCTGTGGAATGGGGGCCCCATCCCCCATGGTCAAGATCCAGCTTCAGGAGCAAGGGACCGATGGGGGTGCCTTTGCCAGCATCTCCTGCGCCCATGTCATCGCCAGTGCAGGGACACCAGAGGAGGAAGAAGAGGAGATGGGCGCCACGACATTTGGGGCAGGCTGGGCTCTACAGAGGAAGGTCCTGTATGGAGGGAGGAAGGCAAAAGAGCTGGACAGTGAGTGAGGGGTAGGAATTTGGGGGTGGGGGACTGGGATGCCCGTGATGATTTCAGGGAAGTGTTGGAAGGGTTATTTGGAAGCCACAACCCATTGTCCTGAAGTGGGAAGTTTTCAAGGAGACCAGAGAATAAGGGCATGCAAGAGACTGAGGGGAGGGGGTCCCCACATGTGCACTGGAGGGGCAAGGAAGATCTGCAATGGGAAGGGGCTGGAATCTGGCCCCAAGAGTAGCCTCCTGCCCGGTCCTGCTCTACTCCCTGCCCTTCCCTTTGCTAGGCTGCAGGGGTGTGTGTTTGTGAGTGTGCGCGCACACGAAGGGCTAAACACAGCTGCCTCCCAGCTGTTGCCATGGCAACCCATCCAGACAGGAGGGAGAGGAGAGGGAGGCCCCTACCGTTGCCTGGCAACGCAATGCTCTGCCAGGCCTCCTCTCCAAGCTGAGCTTAGTTCACTTGCAGCCCTTCCCCCAACAACCTCCCCCTTCCCACTTCCTGGCTCAGGATTTGGGATCTCCCCCTCCTGGGGAAGACCAGGGCTCCTGGTCTCTGTTTCAGATGGTGGTCATTCTGGCCCTATCAGGCCAGGAGGGGCTCTGGGGCTAAAGCTGGGCCAGGGGAGTCCCCTTTGACCACAGAAAAGGGTTTGACAAGAGCAAATATCTGATTCTCAGCCCAGGGATGGTACCAGTGGGTGGAAAGGAAAGTGGCAGTAATGGGGTCCCTCGTGTGTGTGTGTGTGTGTGTGTGTGTGTGTGTGTTTGGGCAGTGTGAGGTAGCGTCCCTGCCTTCCCAGCTGTGACTTCCAAAGGGGCAGTTACTTCTGGTCCCTGCATGCCATGGTGTGTGTTGCTGGGGGGACAGCAAGACCCTTCTCATGTGTAGGCACTGAGCTCCCCTTGTCATCCCAGCAGAGCTCGAGGATGGTGCCCGGGCCTGGAACGGCAGTGCCGAGGGTCCAGGCAAGGTGGAGCGTGAGGACAGGGGCCCTATGGCATCAGGGATCCCGGTGAGGAGTCAGGGGGCAGAGGGCCTGCTGGCCAGGATCCACCACGGAGGGGACCGAGGAGGGAGCCGCACGGCGCTGCCCATACCCTGCCAGACGTTTCCTGCCTGCCACCGCAATGGAGGTGACACCCTTCCCACACCCGGACACAGATGGGGCCGGATGGGGGAAATCTCTCTGGGTCCATGCCCCGGGCCCTCCATTTTACCACCACATGTCAATTCCCTTTCCTCCTCTGCTGAGTCCTGGGCAGCCTAGAAGGGGCTGCCCTCTGGGAACTTCGGGAAGGGAACCTGGAGGCCCCGACCCCTCCTCACTTCTCATTTCCCACCTCAGACTTCACGGGAGGCTACCGCCTGGGGCGCTCCGCCTCCACCTCTGGAGTCCGGCAGGCCGCGCTCCACACACCCCGGCCCTGCAGCCAGCCTAGGGATGCCCCAAGCCAGGTGAGGAGGAGGAGGACGGAGTTGGGTTTTCTTTTATTTGTGAAGGAGCAGGTAGAGAAGCAAGCCTGGGTATGGAAAGAAAAGTAGGAGGTCAGCCTGGGGCTGGCACAGTCTAATAGGGGTTCAGAGGAGAGTGGGGGGGGGGGGGGGGAGGCAGTGATCCTGGGAAGAGCCTGTATTAATCAGATGGACAGCCTGGCAGGGCCACCACTGGCCTGCAGTGTCCCTCAGTGCATTTAGGAAAAGGTGTCTCCTTGGGGTGGGATGGGGCGGGACCAACTCAAAAAATGCATTTTGCAGTTTGTTAAAGGTGCTCATTCCTCAGGGTGAGACAGGCCCAGCCTGGCCGGTAGGTACCCTGTGAGGCCAAGGGTGCAAGGGCTGGGTTCCTGTCACCCACTCCCCACCCCCAGCTAGAGGGGAGAGGACAGAGGCCTTGGGGGGCATGACATGAACTTGTTTCTGGGGAAAGGCATCGGTCTTTGCAGTGGGGGACAGGACCTGGTCACTCCGAGGTCCTTGACCCCCCCCTCATTCCTTTCTCCCCTCGTCGCGGGCCGGCGGCGGGAGGAAGGGGCACAGACCCACCCCGCGCTGCCGCTGCCGCTGCCGCTGCCCCTACCGCCTCAGCCTGCCCGTGAGCGCGATGGCAAGCTGCTGGAGGTGATAGAGCGCAAGCGCTGCGTGTGCAAGGAGATCAAGGCCCGCCACCGCCCCGACCGAGGCCTCTGCAAGCAGGAGAGCATGCCCATCCTCCCCAGCTGGCGGCGGGGGCCCGAGCCCCGCAAGTCCGGCACCCCACCCTGCCGCCGGCAGCACACGGTCCTCTGGGACACTGCCATCTGAGGAGGCCGGGAGGCCGGGGCACCGGACTGGGGAGCGGGGCGGGGGTGCCAGAGACTTGCCTTGAAAGAGGGACACTTGAAGGACCAGGTGAGAGAAAGCCAGGGAGAACCCCTGCCTTCCACCCTAACCCCCGGAGACGGGGAGTGCGCCAGGCCCACCGGGCTTGGGGCGCCAGCCGCGCCCCCTGAGATTTGGGGGAGGAGGGTTTGTTTGAGGTTGGAAGTGAGGGCCTCCGCTGCTCTCCCAGCCGGGCGAGGTAGACTCCTCCTCCTGAGAGGGCAAAGGCCAAGCCAGAAGTCAGCGTGGGGGAGGAGGGAAGGGAAGGGAGGAAGGAGGGCGGGTCAAGTGAAGGACGGGGCTAGAGTGTGAGGTAGAGGGGCTCTTTTATAAGAGCCGGGAGTGGGGAGGGGGTATTTATTTCATTATTTATTTTAGTTGGGAGGGCAGTTCTGGGCCCTTCTGACCTACTCCTGGGCAGGGAGCAGACAATGGTGGGCAATTAAAGGGAACCAAGTTGGCGCTCTCCCCAATGCCTGAAGGCCCCACCATCCGCGCCCACCCCCAAGCTGGGGATCAGTCTGGAGTGGGGAGCCCAGTGAGAGAAGGGAGGGAGGGACCCCGGTGAGCTGAGGGCCGCAGACTCATTACAGTACTTACCAATGGCCAGAATTTGGTAGTGAGTGTGGCCTGCTGTGAAACAGGCATCTTATTTAGCTCTGGGGTGAGGGTCTAGCACCAGGGATGGGCGGGATGATGGGGAAGGAGGGGCATTTTAGCGGGTGGGGGGTGGGTAGGGTATTTATTTAAATTTTAAAAAATCAGAAGAGATGTCAGGAACTTTTTTTTAATTCCTTTCTTTTCAGAATAATATATTAAAAGACTAACGATCCTAGAACTGGCTTCTTCTATTTCAGTGTGCTCCGCTTTTCTTACACCTGTATCTTTTCCCTCTTGCCCCATGGTTGGTGGGAGTTGGAGGTGGTGCAGGGAGGGGTGAGTGGCTGTGGCAAGTAACAGGGAGAGGTGGAGTTTGAGGTAAGTCTTTGGGAATGCCACCATGCTGTGATTCAGCAAGCATTTACTGAGCCAGCATCTGATATGTGTTTGGCAATACACTCATACAGAAGGAATATTCAGACTGAAGCCTGCCCTCAAGCAGCTTCTAGTCTACTAAGGGGGAGGAGACACCTGGGACAACACCGGACAGTGCTACAGCAGTAAGGGGGCTGGGAGTGGCTGGAGTAATCTAAGGCTTCCTGGAAAGTGAGCCTAAAAGGACAGGTAAGGTCTGGATGAGCAGGGGGAGGAGGGACCGTCCCAAGGTCACAGTATGATTATCTGCAGAAGAGTAGGAGATGGAGGTGGGGCAGGCAATGTGTGTAAATAATGCAACGGGCAATGAGTCAACCATGATGAAGATGGTTTGGAGAGATGGGCATCAAAGCAAGATGCTCAGCCTCAAGAAGCAATCACGGGAGAGGATAAAAAGTGTCTGGGAGAATGGAGGGCAAGGGACAGTTTGTAAGATGCAGCTGAAAGAACAGCCCCTGCTGGGGAATGAAGGAGCCAAAGGGGGGATCCTTGAAGCCCAAGTTTGGAGCTCCTATGATTGGGTAATGAGCACCTTGACAGAGCAAAGCAAGATTCCTTTGAGGGAAGAATTTTGGATTGGAAGCAATGGTTAATATCCAGGCTGAAAGGTTTGTTACCAGCTAGAACAGTGTGGTGGATGGCACAAGAGATGTTTTTAAGCAATCTGAAGATGAACATTTTTTTTTCTTTAAAAAAAAAAAAGATTTTATTTTTAAGTAATCTCTACACCCAACGTGGGCCTTGAACTCACAACCCCAAGATCAAGAGTCACATGCTCTACCGACTGAGTCAGCCAGACACCCCAAGAAGAACATTTTTTTTTAAAAAGCTTTAACAGTTTTCTATTTATTTTCATTCCTATTAGAGAAATTATAACCAGGCACATGAAAGTATTTGTTATTTCATGGGTATTGTTGCACAAGATGAGGCTAAATTTATTTCTAATGAGTTGGTTTAAAGAAGAATGTTAAATAATGGTACAGGTATGATATACAGAATATGGCAAATTATGACAGGGTATGAGAAATTTTGGAATTTGGGAAACACTGACTTAGAGAAGAAATGACAATAGTTTGGGAGAGATGAGAAAACTGTAGATAGTAGGAGTCATCAATATAGAAATAATACTCAGGGCTGAGACTGAGTTTTATACAGGAGAGTGTGGATGAAGATAAGCGTTAAGAAGAAAATATGAACAGGCAATAGCTTTTTACATTTTTATTTATTTCCTAAATTGACATATATCAACGTATAACATTGTATTAGTTTCAGGCGTCCGACATAATGATTTGATCTAGATATATATTGTGAATATTGTGAATATATATTGTGAAACGATCATCACAGTAAGTGTAGTTAACCTCCATCACTACACAGTTACAATTTTTTTTTCTTGTGATGAGAACTTTTAAGACTAACCCTCTTAGCAACTTTGAAAGATACAATGCAGTCTTGTTAACTATAGTCACTATGCTGTACATTACAACTCCAGGACTTACTAACCTTATAACTGGAAGTTTGTACTCTTTACCATCTTCATTCATTTTGCCCACCCGGCCAACACCACCTCTGGCAACCACCAATCTGTTCTCTATGTTTGTGAGTTTTGTTGGGTTTTTTGTTGCTGTTTTAGATTCAACATGTAAGTGAGATCATAGAGTATTTGCCTTTCTGTCTGACTAATGCCCTCAAGGCCCATCCATGTTGACAGAAATGTCACGATTTCCAGTACCTTAAAAAAAAAAATTTTTTTTTAATCTCAGAGAGAGAGAGAGGGCAAGCCAGGGAGAGGGGCAGAGGGAGAGAGAGATTGAGAGACAGAGAGAGAGAGAGAGAGAGAGAGAGAGAATCCCAAGCAGTCTCTACACTCATCATGGAGCCTGATGCAGGGCTCAATCCCATGACCTTGGGACCACAACCTGAGCTGAAATCAAGAGTTGGACACTCAACTGGCTGAGACACCCAGGAACCCCTCAGTACCTTTTTAATAATTAGTTAGAAAATTAATGCAAGTAAACAGCCTGCTTATAAGAGCAACCAAAATCATAAAATATCTTGGAGTAGCTTTAATAAGAAATGTGCAGAACTTATATTTGATCAATCAATCAAACTAAAGTCCTGGGATGCCTGGGTGTCTCAGTCAGTTGAGCGTCTGACTTCGGCTCAGGTCATGATCTCACAGTTTGCGAGTTTGAGCCCCGTATCAGGCTTTGTGCTGACAGCAGAGCCTGGAGCCTGCTTCAGATTCTGTGTCTCCCTCTCTCTCTCTGCCCCTCCCCCATTTGCACTCTCTCTTTCTCAAAAATAAAGAAACATTAAAAAATTTTTCTTAAATAAATAAAACTAAAGTCCTTTGAGTTACTTAAACCAGGAATATTTGCATAAGCAGAGCAATAACTTGTTGTCAGTGAAAAGACCACAATATAAAAGATGTCAGTTTTCCCTAAACCCATAAATTCAATGCAGTGTCTAAATTCCAAAAGGATAAGTTGAGAAACTTGACAAAACAATGCAAAAGTTCATCCAGAATGATAATGAGAAAAACTGGAACATTCTGAAACATAAGTAACAGGGGAACCTGGCCTACCAAATATTAAAAGTGGAAATAAAAGCACAGTGTACTGAGATTGGTACAGGACTGGCACACCCATCAGAATAGAATCCAGAAATAGCTCCAAATGCACATGAGAATTTAGCATATATATGATAAAGGTGGTATTTTAAGGATGGGGGAAAAGATTATTCAGGGGTGTTTTTTTAAACTTTTTTAAGTGTTTATTTATTTTTGAGAGACAGAGACAGAGAATGAGTAGGGGAGGGGCAGAAAGAGAGGGAGACACGGAATCTGAAACAGGCTCCAGGCTCTGAGCTGTCGGCACAGAGCCCAACGCGGGGCTAGAACCCACGAACTGTGAGATCATGACCCAAGTCGAAGTCGGATGCTTAACCCACTGAGCCACCCAGGTGCCCCTAGTGGTTGTTTCTTGAGCGATTAGCTACTCAAGGGAGAATGGGAGAAGCTGGATTTCTATTTCATTCATTATGCCAAAAGATTTAAATGTAAAAACAAAACATTAAAAGCAAAAAGTGGATGAACATTCTTATAACCTTGGGATGAGGAGGTCTTTCTAAAATGGCATGAAAACCAGAAACAAACTGAAAGACTTTTAAGTTCCAACGCGTTCTCAACTAAAACTTCTATCTGGCAAAACTAAACTACAAATATTCAACTGGGAAAAGATTTCTTTTTTTTTTTTTTTTTTTTTTTTTTAAGATTTTATTTATAGGGCACCTGGGTGGCTCAGTCAGTTGAGCGATGGACTATTGATTTTGGCTCAGGTCATGATCTCATGGTTCGGGGGATCGAGCCCCACATAGGTCTCTGTGCTGACAGCATGGACCCTGTTTGGGATTTTCTCTCTCCCTCTCTCTCTGTCCCTCCCCTGCTGTGCTTTCTCTCTCTCAAAATAAATAAACATTTAAAAAATGAAATGAAATAAAACTTAAAAATTTAAATTTTATAAACATTTTTTTTTTAATTTTAACGTTTATTTATTTTTGAGACAGAGAGAGACAGAGCATGAACAGGGGAGGGGCAGAGAGAGAGGGAGACACAGAATCTGAAACAGGCTCCAGGCTCTGAGCTGTCAGCATACAGCCTGACGCGGGGCTTGAACTCACGGACCGTGAGATCCTGACCTGAGCCTAAGTCGGATGCTTAACCGACCGAGCCACCCAGGCGCCCCATATAAACAGTTTTTAAAAGATTTTATTAGTAAGTAATCTCTACACCCAATGTGGAGCTCAAATTCCCAACACCAAAATGAAGAGCCATGAGTTATACCGACTGAGCCAGCCAGGCACCCCATGGGAAAAGATTTCTAACACATGAAACAGATTGATTCAGTATGTGAGAAAGATGTGTGAGTTGATAAGAAAAGGAAAAAACAACCCAAACAGAGGACACGAGCAGATAATTCACCAAAGGCACAAAAATTACCAACACACATGTGCAACTATAACAGTATATGATGCAAAATAGAGCAATAATCAAATATTTTTTGCCTGTCAGACAAAACTGAAGAAAATTCATAGCATCACTCCGGTTATTATGCAGAAAACAAGCACTCGTTGTGTAAACATAAATACAGCTTTTCTGGTGGTCAGTTTAACACTATTTATTGAAATCTAAATGAAAAAAAAATTTTTTGTAATGTTTATTTTTGAGAGAGAGAGAGTCAGAGTGTGAGCCAGGGGAGGGGCAGAGAGAGAGGGAGACACAGAATCCGAAGCAGGCTCCAGGCTCCGAGCTGTCAGCACAGAGCCAGACCTGGGGCTCATTTCTGGAGGGCATCTCAGTGGTAATTTTTATTTTTAATTTTAAAAAATGTTTATTTATTTTTGAGAGAGGAGGAGCAGAAAGAGAGGGAGACACAGAATCTGAAGCAGGCTCCAGGCTCTGAGCTGTCAGCACAGAGCCCAATGCAGGGCTCGAACCCACGAACCGTGAGATCATGACCTGAACTGAAATTGGATGTTTAACCAACTGAGCCACACAGGCGCCCCAAAATTTTAAATGTACATAGTTGGGTTTTTTTTGTTTGTTTTTGGTTTTTGTTTTTGAGAGAGAGAGAAAGAGCACCAGCAGGAGAGGGGTAGAGAGAGAGAGGGAGAGAGAGAGAGAATCCCAAGCAGGCTCCATGCTCAGTGCGGAGCTCAACTCAGGGCTTGATCTCACCCCGGTGAGATCATGACCTGAGCTGAAATCGTCGGACGTGTTACCAACTGAGCCACGCAGATGCCTCTAAGTATCCATAGTTTTGACTCCGATTCCATTTCTAGGAATTTATCCTATGGAAATAGTTACACAAGCATTCAAAGCTAAATGCACAAGCGTGCTAACTGCAGCTTTGTTTGAAATGATAAAAAATTGGAAACAACCCCAATTTCATCAGTATGGCATGGACTAACTTATGGTAACAATGGAATATGAAGCTGTTAACTAGAATGCAGAAGATATTGATGTTCTAAACACAAGAAAGTTCACAATAAATTAGTAAGTGAATAAAGAAAAAATTATTCATAAGTTGCAAATTTTTAGAAAAATCATTTGTAAATTTTTGTGTAGATCTGGAAGAAGATACATTAAATAGTTGATGGTGATTATTTGAGGTCTGAGAAGATAGGGGGCTTAATTTACTTTTTAAAAATTTGTATTGCTTAGGGGTGCCTGGGTGGCTCAGTTGGTTAAACACCCAACTTTGGCTCAGGTCAGGATCTCACGGTTTGTGGGCTTGAGCCCCGCATCAGGCTCTGTGCTGACAGCTCAGAGCCTGAAGCCTGCTTCGGATTCTGTGTCTCCCTCTCTTCCTGCCTGTCTCCCACTCACCTCTGTCTCTCTCTCTCTCTGTCTCTCAAAAATAAGCAAAAAAAAAAAAAAATTTGTATTGCTTGAAGTTTTATGTGTATATCTCCATTCTGAAATCAGAAAATATATTTATCATTAAAAAAAATAAGTAGTTTTAGGTGTTCAAGAAAGATGAAGGTGAGGGAGTTGTGCTCAGTGACAAGAGGCAGAGGCAGGCATGAAGCATCAGCCTCATGGAGCTGGCATGTGAGTCTTCAAATCCCAGATCAGCACTCAAAGCCAAGTTTCTTGCTTTCAGATAGCATGCGCCTCCTTGAGGGGTAGGGACAGAGATCAGAACATCAGCAGAGCTGGAGGAAGGGGCAAGAACCAACAGAGTTAGGGTAGGAAGGGCTCAAGCTACGGCAGGTGCTTGAGGCTGATGTGAGTCCTTACACTACCTAAGATTGGAGACCTGTGAAGAGTTAGCAGTTTCAAGAACTTATGCTGTGCTGGCACTATATAAATTTCACATGAAGGATAGAAGGATGAACACACCCTGGGTAGTCAGCCCAGACCCAGCCCTGCCTGCCTGATACCTGGTAAAACTCACGTGGACTCACCTGGGACTACATGTCCCCTCCAGGAGTCACAAAGGCATTTCCAACACTGACTTTCTACCCTTCGAGACCCAGCACAGCAGGGAACTCTAGGACAGTACAGCCAGAGGTGAGAGGGGCCGGGAGCATTCAAGTCAAGAGGGAGACAGGAGCTGCATGGAGAGACCCCCCACTGGAGAGGTAACACATTCAAACTCCAGGGGAGAGAAAAGAAGGACTTCAGAAATAATACTCTGCCTTATTTCTCATGGTCCATATTGCCTACTGAGATCATATTTCAGCTCGAAGAGAGATTTCTATCAAAGGTAGCTAGGGTCATGTCAAAAAGACCTGGGAGCAAATTTGAAAAGGCTCCCAATGGTCAAAGGATGGGATAATTTGAGCATCAAGAAGGGTAAAAACTACAATGGAATGAAAGACAAATAGGGTTAAATTCATTAGCTCATATTGACACGAAAAAATTTCTCACCTTTGGAGGGTGTTAGAGAATCAATTCATTATTTTGAATTATAAAGCTTCTCTATACAGAAATATCCCAGCTAATAAATGAAGACAGAATTTTAGATTTAGAATATCACCATGAAGTAATGGATCCCAAGTTTTAATGTTGAGTTTCAACAACAGACAACATCCCATATCACATGATAAGAGACAACCAGACTTTACATGCCTCCTGATGAAAGAATGTGCCATCACCTATGAAGTGTTCTCACCCACACCCCCCAAAACTTAGCCTAGAGATATGATCAAAGCCTGTAGATGCCACCATCAATTATGGGAAAAACAGAGGAGACAGGAACGCGTTGAACACCATAAAATGCAATCAACAAAATTGAGACTGTGGGAAACGCCTCAGGGCAAGCTACCTGGGTTCTTTAACAAATATATTACCAGGGGAATAAAGAGATGGAGAAGCAAGCTGTAGATTATAAGAAACTAAAAAAGACATGTCTCCCATTGCAATCTATGGACCCTATTTGGATCCTGGTTCAATCAAACAAACTTAAAAAAACCAAAACAAAACAACAACAAAAAACCCCAAGAAAAACAAAAAAAAAAACCCTAAACAAATAAACAAACAAACAAACACTTGCTCCTTGCATTTATGAGACAATTGGGAAAATGACCACTTGGGATTTTTGATGATATTAAGGAATTATTATTAACTTTTTAAGTGTGCTGGTGTATTGCAGTTATATATTTTTAGAGTCCTAAGAGAGATAATCCTGAAATATTAATGGGATAAATCTTTGGGGTCTGGAATTTGCTTCAAAATAGAACGGAAATGGAAAAAGTACATGCCAGAAAAGACAAAACAAGAATGGTCATGAGGTGATCATTGTTAGGCTGGATGAATGTTCTGTCTGCACTTGGGTCTATTTGAAAGTTTCCACATAAAAAGTCGTGTTTGTGTGTGTGTGTGTGTGTGTGTGTGTGTGTGTGTGTGTGTGTTTTAAGTCAATGTGATGAGTCAAAAATTTTCCTCTGAAAAAAATGAGGGTTGGGAGCCAATGTTCTAGGAAACCCCTCCCAGAACTTATTCTCTCTCCAATTAAAAATAACCTTTTATTTTTATGAAGCAATATTCATTGTAGAAAGTTATCAAATACTGAAAAGCAAAAATAAAACATCATATTTCCACCACCCAGAGGTTACCATTTAACAGCTTACTGTATAATGTTACAGGATTTTTTTCTATGCATATGTTTTTTAACAAAACAAGATCATCCTGAACATGCTGTTTTGAAAGCTGCTTTTCCCCATTCGTGGTCTCCACCTCTCCATATCAATAGATTTTCATCTTATCTAGTACCCAGGCCATATATACATTTTCCTAATTGTGCCCCAAAGTGTTCTGGTGTCTTAACGTGGCTGCCATAACAAAATGCCATAGACTAGTTGGCTCAAACAACAGATGTTGATTTCTCAGGGCTCTAGAGGCTGGGAAATCCAAGATCTACGTGTTGGCCAATTTGGTTCTTGGTCCAAGTCCTCTTCCTAGCATGCAGACAGCCACCTTCTTGCTGTATCCATACATATCAAAGAGTGAGAGAGCAAGAGAGTGAGAGAACAAAGTGGGGGCAGGGTCTGATTTTTCTCTCTCTTTTTAACCTTTTTTTTTTTTGAGAGAGAGAGAGAGAGCGCACGTGCACGAGAGTGCATGAGTTGGGAGATGGAGGGAGGGGCAGGGAGAGGGAGAGAGAAAATCCCAAGCAGGATCCACACTGTCAGCACAGAGCGAGATGTGGGGCTTGATGTCATGAACCGTGAGATCATGACCTGAGGCAAAATCAGGAGTCAGACACTCAACTGACTGAGCCACTCAGGCGCCCCTCTTTCTCCTTTTAAGAGAACACTCATCGCATCATTAGGGTCCTACCCTCATGACCTCACCTGAACCTAATCACTTCTCAAAAGTCTTCCAAATGCTATCACATCAGAGGTTAAGGCTTTAATGTGTGAATTATCGAAGTAGATTCTATCCAGACCTGGGAGTTGCATCTGGTTGTTATGGTTCTTCCTCCCTTCTAATTTGTCACATTTTCTTTGCTTCTTTTGCTCCCATAACTCTGACTTGTAAGATAGCCCGGGCCATTTGTATTAAAGAATGCCACACTCCCTGCATATGCTTGGATGCCTCCTCTGGGTACCTCTACAGTTTACAAGTCCTGGGGATTGGGGCCTCTTGTCCCTTGTTAGTCAGACCCAGGTGCCCGTAATGCATGTGCCTTCAGAGCGGCAGACCATTCTGATGCTCTAGTTTCCATTGGTCCTCTGCCATCTCCAAACTGCCCCTAGAATGCAGTGAGGAGCATGTTGGCTGGGGACTCATCTGCCCCAGGGCAATTTTCTGCCACCAAAAAATGGCTGTGAGTCAGAAACCCTGGGCAGGAAGCACCAGACATGGTGTCACCGCCATCTAAAAAAATTTCCACTGACCAAGTGGTGACCTTATGCTGATTGTGTGTGACATTCCTGCCTTAAAGCCCAGGGATGGGTGGGACGGTGCAATGTACACATTCCAGAAATTTCAGAGTAATGAGGGGAAACCTTCTGGAAAAATTAGAAGCTAGAGGGAAATTTTTAATTATATGTGTTATTGATTTTCCTGCCCGTTAAGATCTGAAGTCATTTTGTTCGTTGAGTAACATAAAATGTATTCTTGTATTTGGGTCATAAAACTGTCATGGTTGGTCTACTTAGAGATATGTAAATCTAAAAGTGAAGAACATACCCCCTCCCCCCCATTTTGAGGTTGGGGCTGAGTGAGAAAGTCAATGGGGGAAAAGTATTCCCCTCCCTCTCCATTTTTCGGTCTATCTCTCCCAGCTAGGAGGCCCTATGGTAAGGGAATAAAGGTGGTTCTAACAGGAACTTTTTAAGGGGAAAAACCCACTTGCTCAGGGTGGGAGGGGGTCCCTGACAACAAATCAGACCTGGGGAGGGACAGTCAGCTTCTAAAATTCTCTCCTGGGGTGTGGATGTGAGTCGTCCACCTCTTTTCCACCTAACCTTGCCACCCTCCATCATTGCTCTGGAAGAGACTTGCCCCCCAGCCCACACCTTCTGCTGTGGATGGAGCATTTCCCTTCCTTTGCCATTCTGAAGGAGAGGGAGGGGGCACTGCCCTGTCCACCAACAGACCACCGCTCTTTATACTCAGGAGGGGGGGACCACTGAGAATTTACAGTGTTGGGGGTGAGGAGGGTACAAGAGGACAGCAAGGAGGCCAGCCATTGCTCCTGGAGGTGCAGATGAGGAGGCAGCACAGAACCACTGGACCGGGTGCACAGAGAGGAGGACTGACAGGGCTCAGTGATGGAAGTGCCCTGCTAAGGAGGCAAGCAGCAGCCCCTCCCACAAGGGTGAGTGGGATGAACCCAGTTGGCTAGAAAGTGACCTAGGGATGCTTGGTGCCCTGGGTGGGCCCAGTGGACACGAGTCCCCAACCCTGCTGGTATTGCAACCCAAGAGAAAACTCTACCACTCGGGTGGTGTGTTAATCAGTAGTTAGAGCATGGTTCTCCACTTGGCGATTTTGCCCCCTAGAGGACATCAGGCAATATTATTTGTTGTCACAACTGAGGATGAGGTTGCCCCTGACATCTAGCAGGTAGAGGCCAGAAATGCTGCTAAACTTCCTACAATGCACAGGACGGCCCCTCTCAACAAAGAAGCATCTGGTCTGAACTGTCAATAGCATTGAGGTTGATAAACCTTGACTTTTGAGGTCAAGAAGCCTTGAGTTAGAGTATCTTGACACTTTGAACATGGTACTTTGACAGGGGTGCCTGGCTACCTCAGTAGGTGGAGAATGTGACTCTTCATATTGGGCTCTTGAGTTCAAGCCCCACATTGGGTGTAGAGCTTATTGAAAAAATAATATATATTTTATATTAAATTATATATGTATTATATAATCATAAATTAAAAGCATATATTATATAATAATAAATAGAAAGTATATATTATATATACATATACATATATATATAGAGAGAGAAAGAACATGGTACCTTGAGATTTCTATTGTAAAATCTAACATCTTTATTCCGTTCACAAATCTGTGTGTTTTTGTTTTTGAGTGTGCCAGTAAGACTTCATATTTCTTTTCTTTTTTTTTTTTAACATTTATTCATTTTTGAGAGACAGAGTGCAAGAAGGGGAGGGGCAGAGAGCGGGAGGGGGGAGGGGAGGAGACACAGAATCCGAAGCAGGCTTCAGGCTGTCAGCATAGAGCCCGACGTGGGGCTAGAACCCACGAATTAATCGTGAGATCATGACCTGAGCTAAAGTTGGACGCCCAACCGACTGAACCACCCAGGCGCCCCAAGATTTCATATTTCTAATTCAGACTGTTAGGGATGAGGAATTACACAAAACCTTCCTAAAGTTCCAACCTTCATCATTTGACTGGCACTTGAAGTTTACATTATTTTTTTGTTAACCATTGGCTATTGACCCTGATGGCAGGCACAATGCAAGCTCTAAAATCACATTTCTACTTTTAAAAGTCAGCTTTATTGACTTATAATTTATATACAATAAAATGCATGCACCTGAAGTCTACAGTATGATGAATTTTGACAACTCTATATACCTGCAAACATAAGTTTAAAAAAACTATGTTTAGATTTATGGAGTAACGGTTAGAAACACAGACTTTGAAGTTGATCGGACATGGGTTCAAATCCCAGCTCTGCCTTCTAAGCCTTGGTTTTCTCATCAGTAAATTGGACTAATAAAATCCACCAAAGGGGTTACCCTGAGGATAAAAATGACCCGCTTGAAGTGTTTAGCTCAGGGCTTGCCTGGCACATGGAGAAGTGTGTTGTCAGTGGTCATAATAGGCATGAGTATCAGTGTCCTCACCATTTCCTGATACACTTGGCTAATAGAATCCTTTTTTTCTGTATCTACGTGTCTTCCCAGGATAAGCACACTTTCCCCATGGTTACAGTAATTGTAATTGTATATACACGTGCAATTTCCAAACTAATATTTCCAACTTCTCTCCTGGGCTCCAGAGGAACAGGACAGTTTCCCCCTAGGCCCACCTCAAAAACAACATGTCCCCCCAAACCACCCATCGTGACTTGGACTGCCCATCTCAGTCAATGCCATCCCATCCAGAAATCTCTTTGCAGAAGTACCTGGTTCCTTTCTCCCTCACTCACACCGCTCATTCATTAGGATATCAGTTTAAGTGCTTCAAAAGAGACCCAAACAACAATGGCTGAACCGAAAAGGGAGGTTATCTCTTGATTATATAAGCATCTAGACATAATCAGTCCACAGCGGACCTAGATGATCCAGGATAATCCAGGCTCTTTCTGTTTGGTTGCTCTGCCTTCCAAGGGTATTGCCTTTGTTCTACAAGGTCTGAGTGACTCACTCCCAGGTCTAGTTTTCATGTAGCAGGATGCTCCTGGCGTACAATGCAGCAGACTGCATTTAATCCTCACGTCACCTGAGAGGCAGCGGTTTTGTTAGGTTGAGCTGTGTAAAATTGCCATTTTTGTTGGTCAAATATGGTAAGTTATTGGCAATCTTATTCAACCTCATAGTAGCTCTACTTTACAGATAAGGACTCTGATGCACAGAGAAGTCAAGTAATTTGCCCAAAGCCACACAGCAAGTGAATGGCAGAGAAGGAATTCAAATCTAGAGTCTCCCTCAAAGCTGGGCCAATGGAAGATTCTTCAGAATGAGTAAGGCTCAGTTCTCCTGTCCCCAGTGTGCAACAATGAACATTGGAAAGCTACACAGCAGTTCAAGACAGAAACAGCAACAGCTTAATATGGCTATGTAAGAATGTCACAAGACCATCTATGAATTTTTTTCCCCAAATGAGTGATAAGATAAGACATTCTTTTTCTTGAAGAAACAGAGACAGAGCAATGGCCCCAGAGTAGTGTGGCTGACAAGACTCTGAACAAGAGGGGAGATTTCAACTGAGTCTTGAAAGCAGAGGAGGGTTAGTTCCATTGTGTGTGTGGTGGTGGGAGTGATGTTCAGTGGTGATAAGCTCATTCTAGGATATTCTACAAAAGTTTGAGATGTCATCTATGAAGATTTGAGTCTCCATCATTACTTGATTGTGTGCGCACACATGGGAGTGTATACCCCCATGCGCACACGGGTGTATACACTCCCATGTGTATCTGTGGATTTCTTCCTGTAATGTCTCCCTACGTTGTCACTTTGCATGTGTGTACCTAGGTTTGTCTTTTCGTGTTTCCATCTGTCTTTCTGTGTCTTGGTGTTGTTTTCTCTTTCTCCCTGCCCTTCATTTCTTTCTTTCTTTCTTTCTTTCTTTCTTTCTTTCTTTCTTTCTTTCTTTCTCTTTCACAAACTCTCTCTCATCATCGGTCTCTCCCAGTCTTTGCTTTATAATTGGTCTCATATAAATCCTAAGTACATTTTTTTACTATTCATTGCACATATTAAACAGTTTGATGTGCCCTGCCCCTAATTTAAAATGCAAACGGACAGAATGTTCTATCCTTCCACCTAAATTTCTCTTCCATTTTATTGTTCCTTCCCCTGTCCTTTTACTGAATTAATTTGTTTTTATCTTTATCAAGTCAGACATGCACAGGATTTTAAAAGTCAAAGAGTAAAAGACTGAAGAAAAGCAAGCTCACCTCATTACACTCTGGACCCGCTTCTCAGATTTAATCGTTTTCAAGTCTTTCAGCCATTTCTACTGGTATGTACCTCCTTGTTTCTCAGTAACATGCTTGTACAGCCATTTCTTGATTTTTTTCAGCTTTCTGTACAATTTCATAAAACAGAAAATGAGAATTTAACTCTTATACTTCCATCCCCAAACACAACTCTTCCTCTTCCTCCCTGAAAAAGTTATACCCTCGGGTGTCCAGCTGGCTCAGTGGGCGGAGCATTCAATGCTTGATCTCAGGTTGTGAGTTCAAGCCCCATGTTGGGTGTAGAGATTACTTAAAAATAAAATCTTCAAAAAAAAGTCATATCCTAGTTTTTAATCAGAGAAGAATTCAGTGTTCGTAATAATATTATTATATACATATTATTTAACCTGAGCCATGTCATAGACTATGGTTGTATTTTCTTTCTTGGAGTTTTCTTTCCCTAGAGTTAATTGTCTCAAGTTTTTGTTTGTCTGCTTTCTAGGAACCTAACAGGAATTCAGTCCCCAGCAGGTGATTCATCAGCTTAAGCTTTTTCTTGGAGACCTTTGTCCTACAGCTCTTCATCTTCCTGTTACACTCTAGAAGGCCTGTCTGTCTGCTGCGACACAGCTCTCACCCTGGGACACCCGTTACCTCTCTCCCTGCTCCTATTCCTGAGTCCACGGTTCCTCTTTCTTGGATTAGTCCTTCAATTTATGGAAGCCCATACCCTTCCTAGGAAAGTGCACCAGGGAGATTTTTTTTTTTTTTTTTTTTTTTTTTAGATTTCACATACCTGAAACTGTCCTACCCTAAGTGGATTGACAGTTTGGATTGACAGAATTCTTGGTGCGCAATCATCTTTCCTCAGAATTTTTTTTTTAATTTAGTAATCAGTCTCTTTAACAATAGTTTTTCAACAAAAATATGCTAAAACTAATATTGTGCTTCTCCACGGAAGGTTTGCTTTTTAAAAATTGAGCTATAGGGGCGCCTGGATGGCTCAGTCGGTTGGGCAGCCGACTTCGGCTCAGGTCATGATCTCGCGGTCAGTGAGTTCGAGCCCCGAGTCGGGCTCTGTGATGACAGCTCAGAGCCTGGAGCCTGTTTCAGATTCTGTGTCTCCCTCTCTCTCTGACCCTCCCCCATTCATGCTCTGTCTCTCTCTGTCTCAAAAATAAATAAACGTTAAAAAAAATTAAAAAAAAAATTGAGCTATAATTGGGGCGCCTGGGTGGCTTAGTCGGTTAAGTGTCTGACTTCCACTCGAGTCATGATCTCACGGCTTGTGAGCCAGAGCCCCATGCTCTCAGAGCCTGGAGCCTGCTTCCAATTCTGTCTCTCTCTCTCTCTCTGTCCCTTCCCCAGCTCACACTCTGTCTCTCTCTCTCTCAAAAATAAATAAACATTAAAAAATATTGAGCTATAATTGACATAGAACATTGTATGAGTTTTAGGTATACAACATAATGATTTGATGTATGTATATTTCCTCAGAGTTTTGAAGGCATTGCTTTATTGTCTTTCTTTTTTAAGTTTTATTTATTTAAGTAATCTCTACACCCAATGTAGGGTTTGAACTCACAACACTGAGATCAAGAGTCACACACTCTTCAACCAAGCCAGACAAATGCCTCTACTTTTCTTTCTTTTTAAAAACTGTTCTTTTTGGGGCGCCTGGGTGGCTTGGTCGGTTAAGCGTCCGGCTTCGGCTCAGGTCATGATCTCACAGTCTGTGAGTTCGAGCCCCGCATCGGGCTCTGTGCTGACAGCTCAGAGCCTGGAGCCTGTTTCAGATTCTGTGTCTCCTTCTCTCTCTGTCCCTCCCCTGTTCATGCTCTGTCTCTCTCTGTCTCAAAAATAAATAAACGTTAAAAAAAAAATAAATAAATAAAAAAAATAAAAACTGTTCTTTTTGTATGGAAACCAATTTGACAATAAATTTCATATATTAAAAAAAATAATAAAAAAATAAAAAATAATAAAAAATAAACACACAAAAACTGTTCTTTTACTTTTCAATAATAAAATAAAATAAAATAAAATAGTTCTTCTACTTTTCAATAATATTGTTGAGAAGTCTGAAGTCATTCTGATTCCCTATTATTTCTCTCTATACACTTGCAGGATCTTTGATTTGGCTTATGTGCTCTGAAATTTCAAGATTTCTTTGTCTTAATATAGATTTATTTTAATTGTATTAAATACATATGGGACATGGGATCTCTCCACCTAGAACCTAAGTTTCTTTGATTCTGGCAATTTTCCTAGAGTTATTTTATTTTATTTTTGGATAATTTCTTCCCATCTAATTTACTCTTTAAAACTATTGTTTTTTGATGTTGGGTCAATCTCCTAAATGGATTCTTGAATTTTCTTATTTTTTTCTCTCTTATTTTTTATATCTTTGCCATTTGTTCTACTATCCAGGGGGGTTTTCCACCTTTTCTTACCAATCCTTCTACTGAATTTTTCATTTTCAATACCCTATTTAAAATTTTTAAGAGCCTTTTTTTTTGGTTCTGAATGTTCCTTTTTTAACGGTCTTCTGTGTTTCTTCAAGGATGAAATATCTAATCTTATCTATCCAAAAACCAGCAACATTCATTTTTCTTTCTTTGAGGTTTTCTACTCCAGCTTCTTCCAAGGTCATTTTTTCTCTTTGTTGCTTTGGTTTCTATCTTTCATGTCACAGGCTGGTGTGACCTTCAACTCTCTATTTATATTATCAATATCTGAAGTTCCTTCTCTTGAGCAAGTTGGTTACTCTAGAGAGAACTCCATCAATCATCAGTGGAGAGTGGGGGAAGAGGAAGTCATAATTCTGGCTTCCAGCAGTTAGAAAGGTGAACAGAGGGAGAGGGGCTGGCTGGAGGTCTCACTTGCCCTGTTAAGCCCCCTGCCCTCTGCTGTGTTACATCCTCAAGCCAAGAGTTCCTCTTGTTTAAACCTCCCCAGAAAGTCAATATCACATCTTAAGCTTGGACTTGGGGAGAAACTGTTATCTTGCTCAGAGTGGTGAAGGGGAGCGGAGAATCTTTACCAACTTTATTTTAATTGTGGCAAAATGTACTTAACATAAAATCTATCATCCTGACCATCTTTAAGTGTACAGTTCAGTAGGGTCAAGTACATTCACACTATTGTGCAACCAATCTCCAGAACTCCTCACCTTGCAAAAGGGAAACTGTACCCAATAAACAGCAACTCCCCCTTCCCCCTCTCTGCAACCACCATTTTACTTTTCGTCTCTATTTTTTTTTTAATGTTTATTTTTGAGAAAAAGAGAGAGAGAGAGACAGTGTGAGCTAGGGAGGGGCAGAGAGAGAGGGACACAGAATCCGAAGCAGGCTCCAGGCTCTGAGCTGTCAGTACAGAGCCCAACATGGGGCTTGAACTCACGAACTGCGAGATCATGACCTGAGCCGAAGTCGGACACTTAACCGACTGAGCCACCCAGTCACCCCACTTTTTGTCTCTATTTGACTACTCTAGAAATCATGCAGTATTTGTCCTTTGGGCTTATTTCAGTAATAGTATCCTCAAGATTCATCCACGCTGTAGCAGGTGTCAGAATTTTCTTCCTTTTTAAGGCTGAATAATATTTCATTGTATGTATGTACTGCATTTTATTTATCCATTATCTGTTGATGGATATTTGGGTTGCTTCTATCTTTTGGCTATCGTGAATAATGCTATGAGTATGCATGTACAAATTTCTTATAAACTTTTATTTGATCTCTTTGTTCACCCCCATTTGCACTCCCACTTTCAGGAATGACTGGTATCTCTAACAAGGGAGCCCTTCTGGGGGCACCTGGTGGCTCAGTCGGTTGAATGTCCGACTTCAGCTCAAGTCATGATCTCACTGTTTGTGGCTTCAAGCCCTGCGTCAAGCTCTGTGCTGACAGCTCAGAGCCTGAAGCCTGCTTCAGATTCTGTGTCTCCCTCTCTCTGCCCCTCCTCTGCTCACGCTCTGTCTCTCTCAAAAATAAATAAACATTTAAAAATTAAAAAAAAAAAAAGGAGCCTTTCTGGGGTACTGTGATGCCAGTCAGCTTTCTCCTGGGCTCCCCCACAGCTGGCTTAGGTCTCAGCTTTCTCTGGTCTGCTGTGATCAGAGACCAGTTACTGTGACCAGTAACCACTGTCCTTCCACTTTTTAACTTCGAAACATTTTGTTGCCATTTTCTCCTTTCTGTTTTCTTTGTCTGTGAGGGGTTTATGTCTTAACAGAAAATTGTTTATTTCATGGACATTAAGGCTCTTAAAGATAAAAAAAAAATTGTTTACTATCATTTTAGTGGGGTTTCGGGAGGGAGACAATGGAAACATGAGCGTACCTCCATATTGACTCAGTCTCTAAATTGTGTTACTTTTAAAAAATTATTTTAGAGAGAGAAAGAGAGCGGTGGGGAAGAACAGAGGGTGAAAGAGAGAGAGAAACTTAAGCAGGTGGAGCCCAACTCGGGCTCTATCCCATGACCCTGGGATCATAACCTGACCTAAAATCAAGAGTCAGATGCTCAACCGACTGAATCACCTAGGCGGCCCTAAATTGTGTTATTTCTGAGTAATATGATTTCTGATTTTCTTCCCCAAAAAATCAGTGGCTTCCAATATTTTGAATATTATTTTCTTAGTGTAAATATGGATGTGGTTATGAAAAACAATTTGGCAGTTCCTCAAAGAATTGAGTGTAGAGTTACCATATCACCCAATGATTACACTCCCAGGCCAAAAGGATTATAAGCATATGTCCACACAAAATGTATCCATGAATGTTCATAGAAGCATTATTCATAATATCCAAAAAGTAGAGACAATTCAAATGTTCTTCGGCAGATGCCTGAAGAAAAAAAAAAAAAAACGGAATGTGATATATCCATACCATGGAATACTGTACAACCATAACAGTGAAGGTACAATATGGATGAACCTTGAAAACAGCATGCTATGTGAAAGAAGCCAGACACAAGAGATCACATATTGTATGATTCCATTTATATGAAATATCTAGAACTTGCAAATCTATATGGAAAGAATGTAGACAAGTAGATTAGTGATTACTAGGGGACAGGAAGGAGGGACACATGGGGAATGACTGCTAATGGGTACAGAATTTCTTTCTGGTGATGAAAATGTTCTGGAATTAGATGGTAATGATGGTCGCATAACACTGGGAATATACTCAAAACCACTGAATTGTACATTCATTTACCACAATTTAAGATGTACCACCATTTAAGATGGTGAATTTTATGGTATGTTAATTATATCTCGACATATATATATATATGAAATATAAATCTATTATATTTATATAATTATATATAAATCTATTATATATTTATATGTTATATAAATATATAAATCTATTATATTTATATATAATACTTATATATAAAATATAAATCTATTATATTTATATATATTTATAATATTATATCTCAATTTTTTTTAATGTTTGGGTTGAGAATAGGAGTGAAAGCTAGGACAAAAAAAATTTAAGTCAGGGACATAAAACTTCAATAGTGCATCAAATTCTCTTAGTCATGGATTGAGACAGTCATGATCTCAAGTTCGTGAGTTCGAGCCCCACATCAGGCTCTGTGCTGACACCTTGGAGCCTGCTTCAGATTCTGTGTCTCCCTCTCTCTCTGCACCTCCCACACTCACACTCTGTCTCTCAAAAAATGAATAAATGTTAAAAAAACAAAGAAGCTCTTTAGGGACTGATATGGAAAGATTTCAGATATGTTGGGCTTTTTTTTTTTTTTTGCTTTGTTTTGTTTTGTTTTTGCTTGTTTGTTTTTTAAGGGATTTTATTTTATTATTTTTAAGTAGGCTCCATGCCCAACATGGGACTTGAACTCACGACCCTGTGATCAAGAGTCACAACTGGGCCAGTCAGGCGCCCCTCCAAGATACATTGTTAATGAAAAAAGCCAGTTGAAAAAGCAGTGGGCTACACGTTGTATACAGGCATACTTCAGAGATATTGCGGGTTTGGTTCCAGACCATTGCAATAAAGCAAATATTGCAATAAAGTGGCTCAAGTGAATTTTTGGTTTCCCAATGCGTATAAAAGTTATGTTTATACTATACTGTAGTCTCTTAAGTGTGCAAGAGCATTATGTCTTTAAAAACAATGTATATACCTTAATTTAAAAATACTTATTGCTGGGATGCCTGGATAGCTCAGTCGGTTAAGCATCCAACTCAATTTCAGCTCAGGTCATCTGCACATGGTTTGTGGGATCCAGCCCTTGTGGGATCCAGCCCTATGTCGGGCTCTGAGCTGATAGCGTGGAGCCTGCTTCAGATTCTCTCTCTCCCTCTCTCTCTCTCCCCTTCTCTGCTCGTGTTCTCTCTCTCTCTCAAAATAAATAAACATTTTAAAAAAAATAAAAACACAAATACATTATTGCTAAAAAATGCTATAACCGTCATTGGAGCTTTCAGTGAGTCATAATCACTGATCACAGACGACCCTGACAAATAGAATAATAATGAAAAAGTTTGAAATAGTCCAAGAACTAACAAAATGTGATGCAGAGGCATGGAGTGAGCAGATGCTGCTGGAAAAGTGGCACCGATAGACTTGCTCAACACGGGGTGACCATACATCTTCAATCTGTGAAAAATACACTATCTGCAAAGCACAATAAAGCAAAGAACTATAAAATGAGATATGCCTGTATATGCCAAACTGGAGCTCTGGTACACTTGATTTCTCCCAGATAAGGGAGCAGAGGTACAGCTGTGGACCACACAGTCTGGAAATTAGGGAGAGAGATTTTTCACAATATCTCCTTAGATCTTTTTGATTTTGAATGGTGTGGCCATATTGCTTATTTTTCAAAACCAAATTAAATTGAAACTTTAAGAAGGGAGCGTCCTCCAAATACGTTGGAATCTATAGATTTAGATTCTGTCTCCTTAACATCACTTTCACCCATCCAGTCATCTCTCACAAAACCCTTGAGGAGGTCCCTACTGCTTTTTACATCAATTTCAAATTCATCAACATGGCATTCACAGACCTCATGATCTGGCCCTTTTCAGCTTTCTCTCTCTGCCTTCTTTTCCAAAACCTCTAGTTCCGGGCTGCCGACTTCCTTCCAACTCTCCAAGGGAGGCAAGTTTCTCACCTCCATGACATTGTTCAATTTTTCTCTACTCGGAGCCCCTTTCTTCCCCTAACCTCTCCAGTTCAACTCTACCCTTGTTCCAGGATTCAACTCATGTGTTACTTCTTCTAAGTACTTCTTAGTACTTAGAAGTATTTAGAAGTACTTCCTGCCCCTCCTCCGAGGTGAGTTAGACAACGCTTCTCATTTGTTAAGTCTTGTCTAAAGACTGATTGTCAAGACTTTTGGCCAGGACCCCTACTAGGTGCTTGTAGGTACAGAAATAAAAAACATAGCTTCTGCTCATAAGAAAACAGCCGATTAGTAGAAAGGTACCCATTAGGGTAAGATCAGTGTCTCCTCACGAGTTCTAAGACCCCAGACTGGTAAGTCAACTTGAGTGTGGAATTTTCAATCTTTCAACTGACTAAATAGTTCTGCCTTCCTCCCCTGTCCTTCTAGGACACTGTGCACACAGCAGCCAGAATATTATCACATTGTAGTACAGAACTCAATTGTCCTGTTTATCTCCTCTACCAGATATCATGCTCCAAGAGTGGGGAGTAAAAAAAAAAAAAAAAAAGTTTACGTCAAGTTGGTGGAATTATAATCAGGTCTTGAAGAATGGAGATAATTCCAGCCCTTGTTGTAGATGTGGAGGCGGAGGGACATTCCAGCTGGAGGGAACAGGGTGAGCAAAGGAGAGATGTGGCAAGATCAAAGAAGACACATGGTTCCCTGTGGCTGTAATGAAGGATGAGTGTATGTGTCTGTGCAAGTGCTCGCATGCTGGGGGCGGGGGTTGTGGGAGAGCTGTGTGAGATAAACTGGGTTCACATTATTTGAAAGATCTTGAGAAAAAAAGTAACACAGTCAGATCTGAGTTCTAGGGAGGAAACTCGTGGTGATTTAGAAGATGGATAGAATGGAGGGTCTTAGTTGCACTGTTATAACAGAATACAGTAGATGGGGGGGAAGGGTGGTTATATACAACAGACATTTATTTCTCACAGTTCTGGAAACTAAAAAGTCCAAGATCAAGGTGCTGGCAGATTTGGTGTCTAGTGAGAACCCACTTCCTGGTTAATAGACAGCTGTTTTCTCACTGTCTTCACGTGGCAGAAGGGACAAGGGAGCTCTCTTGGGGCCTCTTTTTTTTTTTAATGTTTATTTATTCATTTTTGAGAGGGGGTAGGGGCAGAGAGAGAGGGAGAGAGAGAATCCCAAGAAGCTCTGCACACGGCTCCATCTCATGAACTGTGAGCTCATGATCTGAGCCGAAATCAAAAGTCAGACATCTAACTGACTGAGCCACCCAAGTGCCCCTCTGGGGCCTCTTTTAGGGCACTATCACATTCATGAGGGCTCTTCTAAAAGGGCCCACCTCCCAAAGGCCCCATCTGCAACCACCATCACACTGGGGGTTAGGATTTCAACTTACAAGTTTTGGAGGGACACAAATTCAGTCTACAGCAGGGAAAGAGATAGGCAACAGCGAGATCTGTTAGGGGTCAGCAGGACTGGTAACTAATTGAACATGGAGAGTTGGGGGGAGATTCTTGCTGGACCTTCCCTTCAGTCTCCATGTGCACCAAATCCCCTGTTATTGACTTTACCACCTCAACTGCCACTGCCTTGGCTTAGTATTGCCCATCTTGGCCTCTGGTCCAAGGCAGGCTATAAATCTTCATGCCTTCCACTTATACAGTCTACACTGCTAAAGAAATTATATAACCTTTATATAATATACATATATATTTATCACCTTTATCAAGATATAATTCACATTAAAAATATATAATTCATATACTATACAGGGCACGTGGGTGGCTCAGTCGGTTAGGCATCTGATTCTTGATTTCGGCTCAGGTCATGATCCCAGAGTTGTGGGATAGATCCCGCCATTGGGCTCTGTGCTGGGTGTGGAGCCTGCTTGAGATTCTCTTTCTCCCTCTGTCCCCCTGCCCCAATAAAACAAAATTAAATTAAACTAAAATTTGCATACTATACAATTCACTCATTTAAGGTATACATTTCAGAGGTTTTTAGTATATTCAGAGTTGTGCAGCCATAACACAATCAGCTTTAGAACATTGTTATAATCCCCCAAAGAAATCCCACACCTTTTTGCTGTCACCCCCCCCCCCCAATGTTGCTATTCTTCCCAGTCCTAGACAACTACTCATTTACTTTCTGTCTCTGCAGATTTATCTATTCTGACATTTCATATAAATGAAATCATACGAGTGGTCTTTTTTGTGCCTGGATTCTTTCACTTAGCATGTTTTCCAGGGTCATCCATAGTGTCAAATAATACCCCATTGTATGGATATACCGCACTTTGTTTACCTGTTCATCAGTTGATGGAAATTTGGATTGTTTCTACTTTTTTTAAAGTTTATTTATTTTAAGAGAGAGAGAGAAAGCACAAGTGGGGAAGGGCAGGGACAGAGAGAAGGAGAAAGAGAGAATCCCCTCTGCCAGGATGCAGCCCGATGCAGGGCTTGAACTCACAAACTGTAAGATCATGACTTGAGCCGAAATCACGAGTTGGACACTTGACCAACCGAGCCACCCAGGCCCCTGCCACTTTTTTTTTAAATTGAGTACATTTAACATACAGTGTTATATTAGTTTCAGGTGTATAATATAATGATTCAGCAATTCTATACATAATTCAGTGTCCACAGTAAGTGTACTCTTAATCCCCTTTATCTATTTCACCCACTTTTTGATTGTCATGCATAATGTTGCTATGAACATTCACATACACATTTCTGAGTGGACATATGTTTTCAATTCTTATGGGTATATACCTAGAAGTGAAATTGCTGAGTCCTCTTTGAGTAACTAACTGCCAGACTTTATCCAAAGCAGCTGCACCATTTTACATTCCCACTAGGCAGGTAGGAGGGTTCCCATTTCTCTGCATCCTCACCAATACTTATTCTCTACCTTTTTTATTTTTATTTTTAAAATTTTTTTGTAACGTTTATTTATTTTTGAGACAGAGAGAGACAGAGCATGAACGGGGGAGGGGCAGAGAAAGAGGAAGACACAGAATCCGAAGCAGGCTGCAGGCTCCGAGCCATCAGCCCAGAGCCCGATGCGGGGCTCGAACTCACGGACCGCGAGATCGTGACCTGGCTGAAGTCGGACGTTTAACCGACTGAGCCACCCAGGCGCCCCAACCTTTTTTTAAATTATAGTTGTCCTACTGGGTGTGGAGGGGTATCTCATTAATTAGGGGTTTTTATTTACATTTCTCTAATGACTAATGATGTTAAGCATCTTTTTATGTGCTTATTGGCCATTTGTATATCTTCTTTAGAGAAATGCCTATTCAGATCCTTTGCTCATTTTTAATTAGGTTATTTCTCTTATAATATTGAATTGTAATAGTTCTTTATATATTCCAGATACAAACCATTTATCAGATACATGACTTGGAAAAAATATTCTCCCATTCTGTGCGCTGTCTTTTGCCTTTTTTTTTTTTAAGATTTTATTTTTTTAATTTTTATTATTATTTAAAAATTTTTTTAAATTTTTTTTTCAACGTTTTTTATTTATTTTTGGGACAGAGAGAGACAGAGCATGAACGGGGGAGGGGCAGAGAGAGAGGGAGACACAGAATCGGAAACAGGCTCCAGGCTCCGAGCCATCGGCCCAGAGCCTGACGCGGGGCTCGAACTCACGGACCGCGAGATCGTGACCTGGCTGAAGTCGGACGCTTAACCGACTGCGCCACCCAGGCGCCCCTATTTAAAAAAATTTTTTTTAATGTTTATTTATTTTTGAGACAGAAGAGAGACAGAGCACAAGCAGGGGAGGGGCAGAGAGAGAGGGAGACACAGAATCTGAAACAGGCTCCAGGCTCTGAGCTGTCAGCACAAAGCCCCATGTGGGGCTCAAACCCACAAACTGTGAGATCATGACCTGAGCCGAAGTCGGATGCTCAACTGACTGAGCCACCCAGGCACCCTTTTTTAATTTTTAAAAAAGGTTTATTTATTTATTTTGAGAGAGAGTGAGAGACAGCATGAATGGGGGAGGAGCAGAGAGACAGAGGGAGATGGAGAATTCCAAGCAGGCTCTACACTGTCAGCACAGAGCCTGACGTGGGCCTCGAACTCAAGAACTGTGAAATCGTGACCTGAGCCGAAATCAAGAGTCGGGTGCTCAACGACTGAGCCATCCAGGTGCCCCAAAGATTTTATTTTTAAGTAATCTCCACACTCAGCATGGGGATCAAGAGTCACATGTTCCACTGACTGAGACAACAAAGTACCCAGTCTTTTTGCTTTTTGATGATGTCCTTCGAAACACACAAGTTTTTAATTTTGATGAAGCCCTATTTATTTTTTCTTTGTTTGCTTATGCTTTTGGTGTCATACCTAAGAAAGCTTTCCCAAATGTAAGGTCACAAAGATATATGCCTATATTTTCTTCTAGGTGTTTTACAGTTTTAACTCTTACATTTAGATCTTTGGTCCATTTTGAATTAATTTTTGTGTATGGTGTGAGTTAGGAATCCAACTGCATTCTTTCGCGTGTAGATATCTAGTTGTCCCATTAATGTTTGTTGAAAAGACTATTCTTTCCCTATTTGGTTTTCTTGGCATCCTTGTTAAAAATGAATTTACCAAAAATATAAGGGTTTATTTCTGGACTTTCAATTCTATTCCATTGATCTGTATGTCTATCCTTATGCCAGTACCACACGATATTGCTTAGATTTGTCATAAATTTTGAAATCAGAAAATGTGAGTCCTCCAACTTTGTTCTTCTATTCCAAGATTTTTCTGGATCTTCTGAGTCCCTTGAATTCCCGTATGAATTTTAGGATCAGGTTGTCAATATCTGCAAAGAATCCACCTGGGATTTCTATAGGAATTGCGCTGAATCGGGAAGTATTGCCATCCTAATAATATTATTGCCATCGGGAAGAACTGGGAAGTATCGCCATCCTAATAATATTAATCTCCCAACCCATTAATAGAGGATGTCTTTCCACTTATTTCACTTTTCTTTCATTTTTTTCCAACAATGTTCTTTGTAGTTTTCAGAGTATACATTTTACACTTCTTTTGTTAAATTTATTCCTAAGTATTTTATTATATTTGATACTATTGTGGGGGTTTTTTGTTGTGTTTTTTAAAGTTTATTTATTTATTTTGAGAGAGAGAGAGACAGAGAGAGAACCAGCGGGGGAGGGGCAGTGAGAGAAGGGGACAAAGGATCTGAGCAGGCTCTGCGCTGACAGCAGAGAGTCCAATGCAGGGCTTGAACTCACGAACCATGAGACCATGACCTGAGCTGAAGTCGGCCACTTAACTGACTGAGCCACCCAGGCACCCCTATTTTTGATACTATTGTAAGTTGAGTTCTCTTAATTTCACTTTCAGACTGTTCATTGCTAATGTATAAAAATAAAATCGATTTTTGGTCTTGTATCCTACAGCCTTACTGAACTCACATTCTTATTTTTTTAAGATTTTTAAGATTTTAAAGATTTTTTAAATATTTTAAAAATTTTTAAAAAAAGATTTTAAGTAATCTCTACACCCAACATTGGGCTCAAACTCACAACCCCAACACCAAGGGAACTCATGTTTTAATGATTTTTTTTTAGTGGATTCCTAAGGAGTGTCTATATATGAGATCATGTCATCTGTGAATAGAAATAGTTTTACTTCTTCCTTTCCAATCTAGATGCCTTTTATTTAATTTTCTTGCCTAATTGCACTGGCTGGACTTCCAGTACAATGTCTAATAGAAGTAGTGAGAGAGGACATCCTTGTCTTCTTCCTGATCTTAAGGAGAAAGCATTCCATCTTTCACTGTTAAGTGTGATCTTTACTGTAGGTTTTCTGTAGATTCCCTTTATTAGATTGCAGAAGTTCCCTTAGTCCTAGTTGTTTAATGTTTTTATCATGAAGAGGTGTTGGATTCTATCAAATGCCTTTTCTGTATCTATTGAGATGATCATATGGTTTTTTGGTTTTATCCTAGTGATAAGGAGCATTACATTAATTGACTTTTGAATGTTAAGCTGATCAAGCATTACAGAGATAAATCCCACTCAGCCATGGTATATAATCCTTTTTATATGTTTCTGGGTTCAGTTTGCTCATAATTTGTTGATGATTTTTGTGTCCATATTCATATTGGTCTATATGTTTTCTTTTCTTTGATGTCTTTGTCTGGTTTTGGTATCAGGGCAATACTAGCCTCATAGAATGAGTTGGGAAGCATTCTTTCCTACTCTATTTTTTGGAAGAGAGTCTGTAAAGAATCGGTATTAATTATTCTTTAATGTTGGTAGAATTCATCAGTGAAGACAAATGGGCTGGGCTTTTCTTTATGTATTGTTTGTTTTGTTTTGTAATTCAATCTCCAATTATAGATCTATTCAGATTTTATATTTTTTTTCTTGAGTCAGTTTCCATGGTTTGTGTGTTTCTAGGAATCTATTTCATATAAGTTATCTAAGTTATTGGCATGTAATTGTTTATAGTATTCCCTTATAATCCTTCCCCCTCAACTATTTTTGGAAAGGCCAGTAGTAATACCTCTCTTTCATTCCTGATTTTAGTTAATTTGAGTCTTTTTTTTTTTTAACTCAGTCTAGCTAAAAGTTTGTCAATTTTGTTGATCTTTTCAAATAAGTAAATTTTGATTTCAAGATTTTGGTTTTATTGATTTTCTCTACTTTTTTCCTATCCCCTATCTCATTAATTTTCACTCTAATCTTCATCATTCCCTTCCTTCTTCCTGCTTTAGGCTTAGTTTGCTCTTCTTTTACCAGTGTCTTAAGGTGGAAGATTGACTACTGATTTGAAGTCTTTCTCCTTTTGTAAAGTAGACATTAACAACTATAAATTTCCCTTGCTGAGTACTGCTTTGGGTGCATCTCCTAAGTTCTGGTATGTTGTTCATTTTCATTCATCTCAAAATACTTTTTAATTTCATTTATGATTTCTTTTTTGACCCAGGATTATTTATGACTGTGTGGTTTAATTTCTACATATTTGTGAATTTCCCCATTTTTTTCTATTGTTGATTCCTAATTTCATTTTATTAAAGTTGAAGAACATGCTTTGTATGATTTCAATCTTTTTAAATTAATTGAGATTTTTTTATGGCCTAACATATCCTGCAGAATGTTCCAAGTGCACTTAAGAAGAATATACATTCTGCAGTTGGTGGGTGGAATATTCTATAGATGTTTGTTGGGTCTAGTTAGTTTATACCATTGTCCACATCTTGTATTTCTTTCTTTTTTTTTAATGTTTATTTATTTTTGAGAGAGAGACTGAGCATGAACAAGGGAGGGACAGAGAGAGGAGGAGACACAGAATCCAAAGCAGGGTCCAGGCTCTGAGCTGTCAGCACCGAGCCTGAGGTGGGGCTTGAACTCACGAACCATGAGATCATAACCTGAGCCAAAGTCGGACGCATAACCAACTGAGCCACCCAGGCACCCCAACACATCTTCTATTTCTTTGTTGATCTTTTGCCTAGTAGTTCTCCCCATTATTGAAAGAGAGGTACTGAAATCTCCTACTATTTTATTGAATTATCTGTTTCTCCCTTTGATTCTGCCAGTTTTACTTCATGTATTTTGGGTCTCTATTGTTAGTTGCATATATGTTTATAATTGTTATATCTTTCTGATGGATTAATCCTTTTATCATTATAAAATGACCCTTTTATCTCTAATAACATTTTGTATTTTCTTTTTTTAAAGTGTATTTATTTTGAGAGAGAGAAAGCATAAGCAAGACAGAGCGACACAGAGAGAGGAACAGAGAATCCCAAGTAAGCTCTGTGCTATTAGCATGGAGCCTGACACAGGGCTCAATCTCTCGAACCATGAGATCATGACCTGAGCTGAAGCCAAGAGTTGGACGTTCAACTGACTGAGCCACCCAGGTGCCCCAATTTTTTCTTTTAAAATCCCTTTTGTCTGATGTTAGTATGGTTACTTTATCTTTCTCTTTTGCTATTTTCATGCTATTTCCCTTTTACTTGAAGCCTTGGGCTTTGAGTGATCCTAAGTGGACCCTGTCCACAGATGATTGGACTAAGGGCTGGCTAACAGAGAATCTGAGTCTAAAAATAGCCAAATTAATGAGATTCTCACTGCTTAGGGAGGTGAAAATGAGAGAGAAAAGGATGACATGAGAGAGGCTATGTGGGCCATGAGAGACAGAAGAGACAGTAACCAGCCCCCAGCCCAACCTCAGACTCTGATTTCCAATTCCAGCCCACATATATCCTTACAATAGGCCCACACCCTTTTTTCCCCTAAAATTTCAGAGTTAGCCCCATTTCTTGCAAACAAAATACCAAACTACCCTAACAAATACTGAATTTTATTCCAGGAGTAGAGTCGCAAACAACAGAATTTCAGAAGAGATATAGAAACTTCTGTAATAATTGAGTGGAGAAAAAGGAAGGGATGATCTCAGCATCCCTGCAGGGGAAGTTAGAAGTCCATCGATTGATAAAACAGTTACTAAAGTCTTGGTATTCAGATGCTACACCCATTGAAAGTAAAGCTTGGTGGACTTTATTGCCATTCCTTTAGAGCACATAAAATCACCTGAAGTACTTTTAAAAGCCTGGGTGCCTGGATTGCATCCCCAGAGATTCTGGTTTAATTTTTCTGGGGCAGGCCTAGGGCATCAGGATTTTTCAGATCTCCCTAGTTGATCCTAAAGTATATCAACATTTGAGAACCACTGCTTGCTAGACATTTTAAAGGAATAAGGAGTATAAAGGCCGTAGGATTAAATGGACATTTTTTACAGCATTAGGTGATTTGCATCAAGAAAGGAACAAATAGGGGTGCCTGGGTGGCTCAGTCGGTTGAGCTTCTGACTTTGGTTCAGGTCATGATCTTGCGGTTTGTGAGTTCGAGCCCCGTGTCGGGCTCTGTGCTGACAGCTCAGAGCCTAGAGCCTGCTTTGGATTCTGTGTCTCCTTCCCTCTCTGCCCATCCCCCACTTGTGCTCTGTCTCTCTGTGTCTCTCAAAAATAAAAATAAATAAATGTATAAAAAATTAAAAAAAAAAAAGAAAGAAACAAATATTAGTCTCAGAACACCTGAGTACATAACAACATTCAAGGCCAGTTTGTGGCCCTGCAGCAAGAAATATCTTTTACTATGAGCCAGTGGTTGGAAACCACTGAAAATTAGATCCCTAAAGTGAATATTGATTATCTTCTATTTCTTGAGTGGTGGGTTTACCAGTGTTCATTTATTTTTACACACAATAGTTAATATGTGTAATATGTATTCTTTGTATGCCTTCAAATATGTTACCACAAAAATTTTCTGCCAAATATTTTACAATAAAAAGGGATACAGTAAATTGCCAAATTACTGCATTTGTTAAGTTCACAACTGTGCTGGGTTTCTATGGTTAAAATCAAGCTTTTGATTATCAAAGACCAAAATCTTGGCAGTTGGAATAGCAATATCTTGAGAGGATGGAGCTCCCCAGTCTCCTGGGCCCCTCCAAATAATTTCTACTGCATTCATGATTACCAAGCAAATGTGATGAGTCACCTCATAATGAGGAACATCTGGTCATAGGAGTTTGGAAATACCATGAAACCAAGGATGGTGTGCAAAATCTGAGCAGGGAAAAGAGGAATTATAGGCAAAAAGAATTGCAGGAATTTTCTAAGGAGCTGTTGCAAGAGTGACTATGTGGACTTGAAGCCTGTGGGTTCATAATCAAGGAAGATGGAATAAATAAAGGAGGGTAGACTGTTACTTTATTTCCTTCTTCCTTCATTTCTCTGTCTCTGTCTCCGTTCCTTCCCTCACCCCCATTTTCCTTCTCTTCCTGCATACATTTTGGCTGATTATACTTTGTCAAGCTGACACTGAAGAGGCTAATGGTTCTTGGCACATCGTAGATGAATAAATACCAAAGACTGAAGGAGAAAGGAATGACAGTGTGTTACCACTGCTGTGGCTGCCTCCCCCACCTACACCTCATCTTCTTCAGAAAAATTCACTACTGATGAAAAACTAAGTAACAAAATCTCTTCTGGGGATGACAGATGGGGAATGTGAGCAAGGGGCAGGTCACGGTAATAGTTGCTCCAGCCAGGAACAGGAAGAAAGGCTTTTAACAAAAATGAAATTACTGATAACACTGGGAAAGGAAGAAACTAGGTGGTTAGACCCAAGGGGAGGCAGGTCTTAAAGTAAAGTGGGTGGACCATCCAGTCTCTGTTCTTTGCTAAAGCCAACCTGACATTCTGCCAATGGCCATACAGGTTGTTGAAATACCGAAATGCTTTCTTATCAGTTGGTAAATTGCTACCTAGCGTCCCTTGATGCCTCACCCCCATCTACCTGACTCCAGGCCACCAAACCTCCCTCTCATCCAGCAACTAAAGGGTTAACATCCAGCACAGCTGTTGGCCTCCAGGAATCTGACTTAGTGCTAAAGTCTTCTAATTGACTGGTGACCATGTGGTAACCAGCTGCTAAATATTTTGAATATCACCCCTAACTGTGGCCACAAAAAAGCAAAAGCCAAGTAGGTGTGGTAATTCGGTGCAAGAAATGGCCTAACACACTGAGTTGAGGTTTTGGCTTCTGCTTAAAGTGCTGGCAGGATCAGAACAGATAGGCAGGCCTGGGTTCTACTCGGTTTGTACAGCAAAATAATCCTTAGTTCAATGAACAAAGATGTAACTCAAGCCAGCATGCTACAGAGTCACAGGCCTTCTGGCCATAAAACCATCCCTGAGTCAGTTATTACCCCAGATCTCCTTAAAGAGGAGGATGGAAGCCTTGCAGGAAGGCTGCTTTGAAATCATTCAGTTCTCCAGATTGGTTCCTAGCAAAGATTAACAGGACTTGAAAAATAATGGAGGGTTACCTCAAGCTTCATTAGGTATATTGATATACGATAAAAGTATTCTTTCTGTTTCTGTTTACCCACACCATCCGGCAGCTGGCAGGTGTACCAGTATATCTTCACAGGGACCTAGTCCACTTGATCTAGGGTGACCAGCTCTCCAGTGGGCATGCGATGGTCTGAAAATCCCAGGAAACCACTGGTCAACAGGGATGGTTGATCACACTAATTTACTCCTCCATGAATGTCACCTTAAGCTACTACATTGATGATATCATCCTGATTGGCCTTGAACATTAGGAAGTAGCATGAATCTTTTGGTATCCTGCTAAGACATGAAGGCAATGGGGGTGTGAGGTAAAACCCAAAGAAATACGAGGACCTGCCATATTAGTGAAGTTCTTAGGAGACCACTGGAATAAAGTACAGTGGAATATCTCCTTTGAAGTGAAGGGAAGCGGGAGGAAATAAAGAGCAAGTTGCTACATTTCATACCCTTTCAACTAATAAGGAGTTTTGAAAGCAGCACATAACTCTATTCTAACACGACTTTTTCTACTGCAAGAAACAAACATTCACTCAGTGGAGTTCAAGTAAGGGAAATAGTTGAGACAGACCAACTATCCTCGATCTGAGGCTATAGTGGGGTCAGGCTTAGTGCAGGTTGAAACTCAAGGAAGTTCTGGATCCAGAAAAACTCTAGTAATAGGAATTTATGGATTTACTTCTATCCCAGATGGTTTATGTGGCTTACCCACTATCTACCACCCCAGTTAGTGTTGGTCTCCTTCCATCTGATTCCACATTTCTCACCTGAAAACCCCAAGAAAGAGAATCTAATTGCCTTTTCTTTTTTTTTAAATGTTTTTATTTTTAATAAAGTTTGACATGTACATAATTTAAAAAGTTAAATACTTCCAAAGGCTTGTTAGAAAAAAATAGGGGCACTTGGGTGGCTGAGTCAGTTGAGCATCCCACTCTTGATTTCAGCTCAGGTCATGTTCCCAGTGTTGTGGAATCGAGCCCCTCATCGGGCTCTGTGCTGAACATGGAGCCTGCTGGAGGTTCTCTCTCTTTCTCTCTCTGCCCCTCTTCCCCACTCCTTCTCTCTCTCTCTCTCTCTCTCCCTAAAATTAAAAAAAAAAAAAAAAGGAAAAAAAAAAGAAGACCTCTTTTAATCCTTCTCTATTTCTAGCTCCTCAGAAGTAAGCACTTTTTTAGTTGTTACAGATGATTATTTTGGTATCTGGTATTTATCTCCAAATTTCCAAATAATTGGTTATATTTTGAATTACTGATATTTTTCAGTTTTCCCATGATCTATTAACTTAGCACTGTGCACAGTAAGATCTAGCTTTCATTTCCTAGTCACACACACACACACACACACACACACTTCCCCTGTCACTATCCTCTGAATATACATTTGTTATGTAGTTAGAAAGATATTTAGAGTTATATTTTTATAGCTATGTAAATCTATTCACGATTGAGCCATATGTTATAATGTTATTATTTTTCCATTTGTTTTCCTTGGAGTTAATAATTGCCTTGTCTTTTTTGTTTGCATAGTTTTCTAGGTATTTATTCTTAACGGAACCCCTAATGTATAAACGTCTTTTCATTATTTTCAAACATATGGAGTAGACTGTCACAGAAATAAAGGTGTGTTGCTGTGCCTGACAGGTGAAGGGAAATTATTAAGTCTCTATCAGTTTCATTGTCCTAAAGAAATCCTTCCTACAACCTTCTGACCTCCTCCACTGTGGTCTGGCTGCTGTGTAGGCCTCCACACAGCTGTTGTCTTGCAATCGCCCTTCACCAGCACCCTTGGGATTCCCTTTACCTTTCTGGTGTTGGATATCTTCATTCATGGATCCCAAGTCTTCTTCCTTCTTGCTTAATCCCTTCACTTCAGTAGTATACTCTACCAGTAACTTCTGAGAAAGAGTGCTCAGTAAACATTCAAGACTGTGTAGCAGAAACTGCGACTCATTCCACCCATGTCTGTCTTCTATTTTTCCATAGTAATAGAGGTTTTAGCTGGGCATAAGATCATCCGAAATAAAGTCTATATTTTTACATTTTCTAGCTTCCCTTGCAGCTAGGAATAGCCATGTGACCAAATTCTGACCAAAGGGATGTAAGCAGAAGTGTTATTTGGCAGCTTCTGAGAAAGTTCCTGAAGAAATAGAGGACAAATGTCCCTTGTTCATTCTTCATCTTCCCTTCCTCCATCTGGAGGATGCAACCATCCTGGACCATGAGGCTGAGAGCCATACCCTGGGCATGGCAGAGTGGGGACTGGAATGAAACTGGGTTGCATGGAACAAAGCCACTCTAGTGACCTGTATTTTTATGTGAAAGAGAAAAAAAATTGTAACTATTGTTTAGGTTTTCTGTCACTTGCATCTAAACTGACACTAATGAAAATATCTTTATTCTAGAGTAATTCATAATTGTATGTTGGCTGTGTATGAAATTGCAGGTTGGAAATCATTTTCCTACAGAATTCTAATGCCTTCCAGCTTCCAGAGTTTCTATTATAAGTTCTAATTTGGATCATTTGACCATTAGAAACTTATATGGTTCTTTTTTTTTTTTTTATCTCTTCTATTCTAAAGTTCACAAGGATGTGTCTTGGTGAGGTTCTTAGTTGTTCTTAATTATGCTGGGACACTTGATAGGTCCTTTATGTCTAGAAACTCATGCCCTTACATTCTGGGAAATTTTCTAAAAAATTTTCAGTGATACTCTTCCCTCCATTTTTTTCTCTTCTCTCTTTCTGTAAGATCTATTATTCATATATTGGATCTCTTGGGACTGTTCCTTTCATTACCTCATATTTTCTTCCCATCTAATTTTAAACTACTTTTTAGGAGATTTCATGAACTTTACCTCTTCTGAGGTTTTCATATTTTGCTTTCCAAGGGTTTCTCACCACACCATGGGTCATATTTTCCTGCTTCTATGTTTTTTTTTTATTGGAGGCCAGACATTGTGAATTTTACATTTGGGTGCTGGATTTCTTTGTGGTCCTTTAACTATCTTGGACCTGCCTGTTGGGATGTAACTAAGCTATTTGGAGATAGTTTGTGACTTTTGTTACCGAGGACAAAAGCAGCATTTAGTCTAGGGCTACTCTAGCTCTCCTGCTAGGCAATACCCTTTGGAGTATTCTCAATGTCTTGTGTATTATGAGATTTCTCCATTCTGGCTGTTAGGAATGTGAACTATTGCCAGGCTTGTGCAATCTCCAGGAATCATTTCGCTTGTTCCTTTCAGGTAGTTCATTATCCAGTCTTGAGTAATTTCTTCATATACATATGATGATAAGTAGTCAGCTCAAGAGTTGGGATTAGTGCTCTAAAGATCTTAGGGGCTCTTTCTCTGTCTCTGCAGCTCTCCCTGCAACATTTTGTCCTGTAAACTCGAGCTCTCTTGGTCTCAGTTCTATCTTCTCAATTCTAGGTGGTCTCTGCGTGGATTGTCCTCTTTGCACTGCAGACTGGGAATTCTCTCCAGGCAGCATGCTGGAGCAATGGTAGGACTCACCTCATTCTTTTCCCTCTTCTCAGAGAGCACTGTCCTGTGCCTACCCATTGCCCAATGTCTGAAAATGACTGTTTTGTATATTTCGCTCATTTTTAAATTGTTTAACATAGGAGGGTGAATGCAGTCCCTGTTATTCCATCAGAGGCAGAAGTCTCCTTGTGTGTCTCTTCACATCAGACAGTTTTAAAGGCCACAGGCCATGGTATAATTTGCCTGTCTTAGGATCATGGGTCTTCTTACCCTCCAATCAGTTGTGACCAGGGACCATTCTACTGCTACAGTGGGTTACCCACTCAGTGTGGGCTAGGGGAAGACTGGTTGATTTCCTTAAAAGAATCTGTGGGCATGGAAGGGTCCATGTCCAACATGCATAGAACAACCCTACTGAGAAGTCCTTCTTTGGCTCACTTAATTGTTAGCCTGAAAAAACGTCCATTTGAATGAGAAGAAGAAGAAGAAAAAGGAAGTTTTGAAATTAGGCTGCAGAGCAGGATGCCCTTGTGTCCTTGCCAACCCAGTGGTGCTGGAGGTGTCTAGTTGACCAAACCACTGGCATGCCCTACAGAGAGTCACAGTGGGGGGCCCCTGGGGTTTTGAAGCAAGACCACATTTCAACATATAACTATTCTCTTGTCAGGAAACATCCCCTAGCTTGTTGCTTCTGAAATCTGGTATAAATATCTGGGATGAAAAGTTACCATGAAACCTGAACTCTACCTCACATCAAAAATGGGCAATCCAGAAGCTTTCCGCTATTCAGTAAATTTCAAATCCTGAATGCCTAAGTTATTTGAGTATGTTGTTTCTGTCTTTGTACCGTTCCCACTTCCCCAGTCAAGCATTCTTTTACTTGCCACATTGTTCCTCATCCTCAACATTAGCCCATGGGAGGGAGCCCACCTATGATTAATTAAGCAAGGGTAAATGATTCTGGCCAGATCTACAGATGGTTCTATGTGGTATATGGTACCACCCAGAAGGAGATGCAGAATTATTATATAAAAAGCCCATGGAAAGTCCCATTTTGAAGATGGCAGCATAAAAGCAGCATTTCCCCTTTACCTTCTTGCAACAATCCAAGAGCAATGGGAGAATTAGAAATGCAGGTGGAAACACTGCCATAAGTAGTGGAGTTCTAGCAGAGGTGCATGTGGAAGGACAGGTGGCAAGTCACTGCTATTCCAGATCTCAAAAAGAGCCAGCAATACATTTCTCGAAAGGTGAAGCGGCAAACCATGGAGCAAAAAAGCCACCTCAGAGTGTGTCTCAGGTGTCTGGGATGGTGAACTGAGTAAGCAGAGGGGCAGAAGCTTCCTGGACCTAGTCTAGCTCTGAGAAGCAGAAGAAGTGAGGTGAATGACAATCAGGCAAGCCATTGCATGGGGAAGTCTCTGTCTGGGGTAGCAAAGTAAAGGAAGGACTTTGCACTATGAAAGCCTCTACAAGAAAGTAAGGAGTTGGATGACTTCAATGACATAATTAATATGGTAGATCTCATTATGAAACACATCCAGTTTCAATACCCAATGAGAAAATTCACAGAAGTTAGCTATATATTAGGTTTCAAAGAAAGTTTCATTAAGTCACAAAAAATAGAATATGTGCATCATTCTCTGATCACTATGTAATATAACTACACATTAATATTAAAACTAAGGGGGTTGCTTGAGTGGTCCAGTTGGTTGAGCGTCTGACTCTTGATTTCAGCTCAGGTCATGATCCTGGGGTTGTGAGATCGAGCCCCAAGTCAGGCCCTACGGAACCTGCTTAAGATTCTCTCTCTCTCCTTCTGCTCCTCTCCCTGCCTCATGCACACCCTCTCCCTCTCTCTAAAATTTAATTAACTAATTAATTAATTAATTAAACTAAAGGGGGAAAATGTCCCTATCACCTGAATATTTTTTTATTATTCCCTTTTAAAAGAAACTCATGAGCCAATAAAGAAATACAAGAGGCGCCTGGATGGCTCAGTTGGTTGAGTGTCCGACTTTGGCTCAAGTCACGATCTCACAGTTTGTGAGTTCGAGTCTACATCAGGCTCTGTGTTGATAGCTCTGACCCTGGAGCCTGCTTCAGATTCTGTGTCTCCCTCTCTCTCTGTCCCTCCCCTGCTCATGATCTTTCTCAAAAATAAATAAACATTAAAAAAAAATTTTAAAAAGAAATACAAATAAGAATACAAAATACTTTAAAATAATAGGGGTACCTGGGTGGTTCGGTCAGTTAAGTGACCAACCTTGGCTCAGGTCATATCACAGTTCATGGGTTCGAGCCCTGTGTCTGGCTCTGCACTGACAGCTCAGAGCCTAGAGCCTGCTTCAGATTTTATGTCTCCTCTCTCTCCGCTTGTGCTCTCTCTCTAAAATAAATAAACATTTTAAAAATTAAAAAAAAATAAGTACAACATATCAGCATTTATGAGGTACAAGTAAGACAGTACTCATGAAATATTTTTGTCTCTAATAAAAAATTACAATAAGTAAGCATATAACTCAAGAAATTAGATAAAGAATAACAAAATAAACCAAAGGGGGTAGAAGAGATAAATTAATAGAAACAATCAGAAATTAAGTTAGAAAATGAAACACAGCCAAATTACTAGATTAAATGGGAAAAGACGGATGCTTCTTTTTTTTTTTTATTTTTTTTAACGTTTATTTATTTTTGAGACAGAGAGAGAGCATGAATGGGGGAGGGTCAGAGAGAGGGAGACACAGAATCGGAAACAGGCTCCAGGCTCTGGGCTGTCAGCACAGAGCCCGACGCGGGGCTCGAACTCACGGACCGTGAGATCATGACCTGAGCCGAAGTCGGCCGCTTAACCGACTGAGCCACCCAGGCGCCCCTCTTTTTTTTTTTTTTTAAGATTTTTTTTAAGTAAGCGCTACACCCAATGTGGGGCTCAGACCCACAACCCTGAGATCAAGAGTTGCACGCTGTACCAACTAAACCAGCCAGACGCCCCTGGATGCTTCTTCAATATGATAAAATACAATTTATGTTAGCCAAAAAGTCAACATCAAGACGTATGGAGAAATAAAGATATACTCCCATTAAAGTAAATAATTTTAAGATGTTAACTGGTGTATATGTCTCCATGGGGCCTTGCTTCTCCTCTGCCTGCTGGACCGGATGTGTTCCCTCCTCACTCTGCAGGCATCAGTGAGCATCCTCACGAATTCTGCTTATGGGCCACCTGTTAGCCCCCAGCCTTTCCCATAGTACATCAAAAGACAGAGGTGATATTTTGTTAAGACCCCTTTGTAAGGTTCCCATGCCTTGTCCTAGTTCATGCCAATTAAAACTCTAATTAGTAAATGAGAAGGACCACCAGACCCCAGGCAGACAGTCATAGCCAGAGAAACTACCACTTGGTTGTAGAGTTCCTTCTGATATTTCTCTCCTTATAGTAGAAGAAAAGATGTCTACTAGTATCTAACTAGTTCTAGATGTTCAAACAACTTAATTAGACAAAAGAAAGTAATTGGGGACCAAAAAAAAAAAAAAAAAACCAGGAGAAGCTAAAACTATCCTTATTTGAAGTTAACGTGATCTCTATCTGGAAAAATGAAGAAAATCAACTGGAAAAAAAGTATTATAAACAGTAAGTTAAGGGGCACCTGGGTGGCTCAGTCAGTTAAGCGTCTGACTTTGGCTCAGGTCATGATCTTGCGGTCCGTGAGTTCAAGCCCCATGTCGGGCCCTGTGCTGACAGCTCAGAGCCTGGAGCCTGTTTCAGATTCTGTGTCTCCCTCTCTCTCTCTGCCCCTCCCCTGCTCATGCTCTGTCCCTTTCTGTCTCAAAAATAAATAAATGTTTAAAAAAAATAAATAAACAGTAAGTTAATTCAGTAGGAAGCTGGACATAGTCCTGAAGCCCTAATGGACCACCAGACTTCTTGGGCACCTGTCAGGAATGTCGTAGCAGGTCAACTCTATCGGGTCCCTTCTTTCACAGAGGGTGTGGTGAATTATACACTCTGGAAGGAACATTTATTCTGTATTTGGGTTTTCTTTCCCCACAGGTCATGCCTCTGTTTTGCCACTCTTGGAATTACTGACTTTACAGAACACAGACAAAACTGTCTCCAACCAAGGAGCTCACTTCCCAGGGACAGGAATGAGACAGTTGGCAAGCCATGGGCCGTTATCATATTTCCCATCCACCAGAAGCAGCTGGCCTTACAGAACAATGAAATGGTGTTCTGAAAACAGATCTGGCAGTATCCAAGAGACTGCACCTGTGAGGCTGGGACACTTTCTGGTAGAAAGTGACATGTGATCTCAAACAGTGACTGAAATGCAGTGTCAGTTCTCCCTCGGCCAATACAGAGGGCTGGGGTGGGGGGTGGAGGGTGGCAGCTCTTAGTATTTTCGCTTTCAAAAGATAATGGTATGCTTCCCATACCCCAAACCACTCATGCTCTGTGGGTGTAACTGTCCAAGATGAGGTGCTGTCATCAGGGAACTCAGTAAGGGTTCCACCTGGCCTTTTGGAATTCCTCCTCCCTCTAGGGCAATTGCAGCAAAGGGTGTTCCTGTACTAGCTATGAGACCCTGATTATAAAGGGGAAGTAGGGTTGTTAGTCCCTGATAGGGCCAGGGAGAGGCAGAGGTGGTTGCCTCCTTTTGCTGGGCATCGCCACACCCAAAGGCACAAATTAACAGAAAACCATCAAAATCCATATTAATGTATCAATTTTCCTCCCCCACTATTGTACATATCAGGGTTTGGTGGTAGCTAAGTCTACCAATTTGTCCCAGGTTTCAGAACAGTAAGAAATAACTTTTGGCTACCGAGAAATAGAGGAGGAATGGGCAGCACTTTGAGACAGTGAACTCTGAAACTTAGAAGGAACATTTAAAGTGGCCTGAGATGTCACATCTGTCTTATCTGAAGGTGACTTGACGTTGCCTCCTTTTGGGGTCACTGAAGTACTTTGTGCCTGTGATAACAAACTACACATTGGGGTGTCCAGGGCATAGTTCTGGGCCCGCTTCTGTCTATATGCTGTACCTAAACAAACGCATCCAATTCTGTGGCTTTAAATAACTCCTATATACTGATGACTCCTTCACCTACATTTCCAGCTCTGGTCTCACCTGCAAATCCAGACTATATATCTATCTGCCTATTTGATCAGCTCTTTGGAGGCCTCACGAGGATCTCAAACCAACATGTCCAAGGCAAAGCTACCAATTTCTGTCTATCAGCATCCCCTAACCTGCTCCTGCTACAGTCTCCCTTTTTTCAATAAATGACACCATAAGACAACCAGTTGCTCAAAACAAAAATCTAGAGCTGCTATGCCCAATATGGTAGCCTCTAACTACATGTGGCTATTTAAATTTAAATTTAAATTAATTAAAATTAAATTAAATGAAAATGTCAGGTTGCAGTTTTACTAGTCACATTTGAAGTGCTTGATAGCCAGTAGCTGCCATATTGGACAGTCAGATACAGAGCATTTCCACCAGCACAGAGAGTTCTGTTGGACAATGCTTCTCTAGCGAGGTTGCCACGGATTCCTCTTTCCCTTACCTCCACATGTAATCCATGAACAAATCCTATGGATTTTACCTCCAAAACATTCCCAGAACCAACCCATTTCTCTCCAACTCACTCCTGCCGCCCTGGTCTATCCATCTATGCCACCATCACCTAGACTGCTGAACTCACTTCTTAATTGCCCTGATTCCAACCTTCCCCACCTATAACCATTTCCCCTATTGTAAACAGAATGATTTTTTTTTCTCAGAACTGAAAATCAGATCATGGCTTGCTCCTGCTACAATTCTTCCAATGATTTCTGTGGCAGAGACTGTAGTTTATGTAGTTTATCTTTATGTCCTTTCTTTCTTTCTTTCTGCCTCAATAGTGGAACTTCTGAAATTTAGGTGAGCACATAGAAGCCCAAAATAAAGAACATATTTTCCAGAGTTCCTCCTTGCACTTAGTGTGGTCATGTGACCAAGTTCTGACCAGTGAGAGCCAATGAAGTTGTGTGCAGTCTCCTGGCATGTCTTTAAAAAGACATGTAGCAGGTATGATGGCTGAAGCTGGAACAGATCCCAAGGTGAACTTGGGAGTGGAGGTAATGCCCTGTGAGCAACAAGATAGAAGAAGCCTGGGTCCCTGTCATGGTGGAGCAACCCACCAGCCCTGAAATGCCTACCTAGATTTCTACATGAGAAAGAAATAAACTTCATTTTGTTTAAGTCCCAGTTATTTGAGGTTTTCTGTCATAGGACCTAATTCTAACTAATACAGCTTCCCATCATACTTAGAAGAATATTCAAACTCCTTACCAAAGCCTGGAAGATTCCACACGATCAGTTCTCACTCCGGTACAATCCCCTCCATTCTTCCCTCAGTCATCATGCTCCGGTCACTCTGGTTTTCTTTTTTGCTGCTTCAAAACACTGACTTTCTTCCTGCCTTAGGGGCTTTGCACCTGCTTTCCCTCTGTTTGGGTTGCTCCTCCTCAGATCTTCTCATGGCTAACTCCTTTCAGTTATTCGGGTCTCAGCTTAAATATCACTGAGGGACATCATTAGAGATGATTCCCGTAGCCAATCTAAAACACCCAGTGAGTCACTCTCCTTTACAATACCTTATTTTAATTCTCTGCATAGAACTTATCACTAACTGATGAAGAATTTCAGTTTGTTGTCTGCCTCCCCCTCCTAGCAGGTAAGCTCCATGAGGATAGGAATTTTAATGGGTTGGTTTACTGCTGGACTTCCACTGTCTAGCACAATGACTGAAATCTATATTAGACACTCACTACGTGTTTGTCAAATACTATTCCACGGATAGTGTGCTGGTAAAAGCAGGGTTTCTAAAGTCAGACGACTCAGATCAGAATCCTGGCTGGGCCATGCAACAGTTGTGTGACCTACGGCAAGTTGTATAATGAAATCTCTGTAAAATGAGATTTCCTATGGCATAAGGTAGGAGTGAATGAAATGGCACTTATAAAACAAGCACTCTCTCTCCTTCTCCCTCCCTCCCTCCCTCCGAGAGCTCCCTTCTTTTCCTCCTCCCCTCGGCCCCTCATACGCCATTCCTGGTCCCTTATATGCCACTTCATTCTGCTTTTCATACCTCTCTGCACAGTCTAGCGGAGGCGATGCCTTTGAAATTTGGCGGGAATTAACGTCATCAGCCGGGAGGACCAGGGCTGCGCACGCGCGAGACACCGACTCTTTCTCGCGCGCTAACTTTGCCGCCGCGGGAGCCAATCAGAGTTAACGTCAGAGCCAGAGTTCCGAGGACTCACCAATCGAATCTGGGAGGCGGGCCGCCGTGGAGGCAGTGGCGAGAGGGGGCGGGGACGGGGAGAGGGCACGCACGGTTCTAGGGGCAGGGTCTCTGAGGACCAATGGGAAAGGCCTGAGGGTGAAGGCGGTGGGGCGTGGCGTTGGCGGCTCCCGCAACCCAAGGCCGTCCAATGTCGGGCCAATCAGAGTGAGGAGGTGGGGGGAGAACAACCAATCAGCGTGCAGAATAGGCAAGGCAAGGGGTTGAGGAGTCTCGCGCGGACGTCGCCGGCTCCGTAGTTTCTGTCAGGGGAGCCAAGCGTGCGGAGGAGGCTGAGGAGGCGGGAAGGCGGCTGTGGTTGAAGGGACGATTGCTGACTTGCGGGGAGGAGGTCCGAGGGTGCAGGCAACCATGGTGATGGCGGCGAAGAAGGGTCCAGGCCCGGGTGGCGGGGTCAGCGGGGGAAAGGCGGAAGCGGAGGCGGCCTCGGAGGTGTGGTGTCGCCGGGTGCGGGAACTGGGCGGCTGCAGCCAGGCCGGGAACCGCCACTGCTTCGAGTGCGCCCAGCGCGGGGTCACCTACGTGGATATCACCGTGGGCAGCTTCGTCTGCACCACCTGCTCAGGCCTCCTGTGAGTGGACTGGCGCGGAGGGTGGGGAGGGGGCAGGACCGGGAAGGGACAGCGGAGAGTCGGCGTTGGGGACAGCGGGGATCTGGGGCGAAGGGACAGGGCCAGAGCTGAGGTAGTGGCGGCGGGGAGGCCTGGAGATGCGCCTGATGTGCTGAGAGGGTCCCCCGCTGCAGAGGTGTCATGGGGAAGGGAAATTGGCAGGGGAGACAAGACACGATTGGAGTCGCGTTGCAGGAGAAAGGAAGGACACCGAAGAAGAAGGGAGAAACTCCCTAAGGGAGGAGAGGCGAACCGAAAGTGGGGAGAGTTGAAGGGAAGGTGGTTAGATATTTAAAGGGCCAGAGAATGACACCCACCTTTCAAGGGAACTTTTGGGGGGGGGTGGCAAGTAGGAAAGAAGTAGAGTGAACTGGGCCCTAGATAAAGCATACTTTTCTATTAGCTTGTGCCCATCCTGGAGTGTGAGATGGAAAAACCAATTTAAAATAGATAAGTTAGCTCAGTTGACAGCATAGACATAGTGACTAGGTAAGGAACCATGTTCCAGTGTTCAGGTGCAGGCCCTAATGTCGCAGGGTTTTGGGATGCTACCCAAAGGTAGATTTCTTACAAATTTTAAGAGATGGGAGCTGCTGGGTTGCCCTGTTAGAGAGCTTAATTTTTCCAGAGGTTTGGGTATCTGGATGAGCCATCCTTAAGTGTAATAGTTTACACCTTTAAGCTTCTTGTTGCCATGGCTTGATCCTGGTAGTAGCATCTGGCATCTTTGTAGATTTGGGGGAGTTTTGTTGTATAATCTGCAGTGCTACACTTGGCACTGGCACTCGATTTGGTCATGCCTGAGCTAATTTAGAGCCACAGTTCTAGGCCAGAATTCTGCTTATAGAGTAGGGTTCTTTTTCCCCTTAGGGAATTATTTGGTTAGATGCCTGGTTAGCATTCGATACCAATGCTGTATCTCTCTTTTTCCGTGAGTTTATTAAGGGATTTATTTGGACTTGTTTAGTATTGTTTTAATGCATTGGTTTGTTTGGTCGGTTGGTTTCAGATTTAACAAGGGGGGCTTTCCTTGTTTCTTATACCATTAGGAGCCAAGGAGCGGGCAGTATTGTTCTTACATGACAGATGGGAGAACAGAAGCAAAGAGAGGTTTAGTAATTTATCCAATGCCATATGGGGGTTGCTGTTCTCAGCATTTCTTGTTGGATATTAGTTATGATCATGACAGACCAGAAATGAAGATCCAGGTCTCCTAAGATACAGTGTACGATTGTTTCTGTTTCGTTTTTACCTCCTTTGCCAAACTTCTATGTTCTGATCAACCTCACTTGTGTGTTATAACTTTGGTCTTAGTGAACGTCATTATGGCTCTTGGGACAATGATTAGAACGCAAACAGGAATGTGTCAAAAGATAGAGACTTAAGTGAAGCAAAAGGATAGACTTGAGTCTGGGACGAATAGTCTGAGGAGAGAAGGAGCAACGTTTAGGAATGTTTATAGCAGAAAGAGAAAGAACAGATTCTTGAAGATCCTGTTATGAAAAGGAAAATCTGATTATAGAGTCTGGAAGCAGGGGGATAAAATTGATGGTATATCAGAGTCTAGGTCCTGGGAAGAAACTGTTTGGAAATAGTGTTAATTCATTCCCACAGCTAGCTGCGCAGCACAAAAGATAAATCACTGACTAAATGGGAGGGCTGACACCATTATCATTATTTCATAGATCTTGGTTTAAAGTCTCCCATAGATAACATTTCACTTCTATAATGAGTATTCCCTCAATCAGGACAGAAGGAGGGTCAAGGGATCTGGCACACATTAAAAACCTGATTTTCTTTTGCTGGAACGGTTCTCTTTAAATATCAGTGCACAAATTGCAAAATTTTACTACTTTTCCCCTGTGCTCATTATTGTTGGTTTTTAGTGGAGGATCAAGAGGCTGGGCCAATAAATGAGGCTGAACTGAAGGCATGTCAAGATTATAAGGAGAGAGATATCAGAAGAAACTTCTTCAAGAAAGCTGTAGTTTCCCTGGCTGAGACTGTCTGCCAGGGTTCTGATGGTGCTTCTCATTTGCTGATTGGAGTTCTAATTAGCATGAACTAAGTAGGGCAAGGCATAGAAACCTTATAAAAGGGTCTTCACAAAGTGTTACGTGTGCCCTCTGATGGACCTTGGGAGGGGCTGGGTGCTGGCAGGTGAGCCGGAAATAGAATGAGTGAGGGACGCTTACTGCTGCTGGCTGCAGAGTGAAGAGGGGACACACACAGTTCAGCAGGCAGCGGAGGGGCATGGCTTCCCAGTGACACATATACCAGTTAACATCTTAAATCCACATGGTTGCCCACAGATTAGGATGTTGTGGTACTGGGAAGTGAAAAATGTGGAGGTGGCACATTCATTCAGTCAGTCTGGCAACACATTTATTGAGTGCCTGTTAAGACCCGGACACAGTTTTAGGCACTGGAGATACGGCAGTGCACAAAATTGACAAAGTACAATCTTCATGTAGCTTACATCATAGTGGAGACTGTGGACTCAAAATCAATCATTAAATATATATTTGCAGGTAGTAATGAGTGCTGTGAAGTAGCATGGGCTGGAGAGTGATGGGAGCTCGTGTTGAGCTATGATGATGAAAAGAGTATATTCTTTGTTAAAAATGACGAGGGTATTGGGGGCAGGGAATTCAAATACCACACTTAGAACCACAGCCAGAGAAAGGAGACAGGGAGACTGGCTTTATTTTGAAAGGCAGCTTTCTGCTGAGTATGTTACAAATATTCCACCTCTTAGAGCAATGGAATATTCTGAGGGCAGTGTGCACAATCACCCGAGTTCCCAGCTGGCTACACGTGCTGAGGTAGCAAAGTTGACTGTTCCAGCCAAAGTTGAATTTCCCAGGATCTGGAGAAATTTTCGATTTTAATACTGGTGGGTGGGTATGCCTATGGCTTCATTGCTACATGTGTGAGCTCTTTCTCGTTTTCTTTTTTAATGAGAACTATTTTCTCAGCTCTAGCAGAAAACTACAGCGTTGGTGTGAGGGACTGAGAGAGAAGCTGCTAGTTTTTGCTGTTTCTAAATTTATGTACATGCTGCCACAATTGTAGGTCCCAAATTTGACCTAGTTTTATTCATTTGGTTTTCATCCAATACCTAGTTTCCTTAACCTAGATATAGATTTCATGTCCCCAACATACACATACACTTGTTTGTTTAGTTGTGTCTAACTCTCCTACTAGAGAAAGATGCTAGATTGCTGCTAAAAAGTGCTTTTTCCAAAGCAGTGCCTTAAATGTGTTTTCTTGTTCCGGTTTGACTGGATGCCTCGATGGATAAAGCGCTTTTCTTTAGAAAGAAAATAGATCTTGAGTCCTGAAATGTCTTTGACATCAGGGATGGGCACTACCTTTGACACCCAATTTTTTCAACAAAATATGTGGCACACTTCCCCAACCGGGCTGTTTGGGTCCATTCTTTTTAATCCATTGACCTTCTGGTCTCAGTAATAGATACTTGTCTCCTCTACTTCTGCACAACTTTATTCCAGTAATGGGATTAATTCAGGATTCAGGTGGACAAAGCTCTAGGCTGGGTGCCAGGAGATGTGTTTGACAGGTCTTTACTTGTGACAAGTTCCTAACCTCCTTGTGCCTTAGTTTCCCCATCTGGCTTGCTAGTAGTGATTCCTAGTTGAAGCAGGTTTTTTTAATGTTTATTCATTTATTTTGAGAGAGAGAGAGAGCACGAGTGGGGAGGGGCAGAGAGAGAGAGAGGGAGAGAGAGAATCCCAAGCTGTCTCCATGCTGTCAGCGCAGAGCCCAACGTGGGGCTCAAACTCACGAACTGTGAGACGATGGCCTGAGCCACAATCGAGAGCTGGACACTTAACCAACAGAACCACCCAGGTGCCCTCCTAGTTGAAGTACTTTTATCTCCATGGAAGAAAAGGCGTAGTGCAGTGTTAAATAATTCAGTACTTTTCCATCCATCTGGGTTAGAGAGGTAGATGTGTTCCTTGCCCCTGTGTTAGTCCCATCCCTTCACCCCTCCCACCTCACCTTCCATCCAAAGACATAAGAAGAAGAGGGAACAATATAAAAGGATTGAGAATAGGCCTGAAGAAGAAAGCAGGGGATTCTGTGTGCTCTACACGAGTGGACAGCTGTTTATCATTGTCACTAAGGAAGAACTACAGGAAATGGCTTGAGGCAGGGATTTTAGATTAGGAAGAAGTTTCCTAAAATTAGTGAAATTGAGCCTGGAGGAGGGAAATAGGGGAGCCTTCCTATTAGGGACTAGTAAGAATCTCTAATAGGGACTCTTTTGGGTGATGTTTGGGTCCAAGAACTGCAGTGGTTTCACTGAACCCTGCTCAGAGGCAGAGGACTGGAATCCCAGCAGCAAGAAACCCCCTCTGGGGTGTTTGAATTTGAACATGAAATATTCAGAAGTCAGGAGTTCCCAAGTCCAAATCTGGTACAAATGAAAGAACTTGGGTGCTGGGTGGAACTGTTTTTTTCCATTGTTGACCTGACAGAACCTTCTTATCTGAGCAGCTGAGCAGGTTCAAGACTTTCATGAAGCAAGACAGAAGTAAAATATGGGCCATTGTGAGGGTGATGCTCACAGAAAAACAAAAGGTGTGGTATTTGTAGAAACAGTAGTATGCTTGATAGAATCAAAGGGAAGGGGGAGAGAGGCAAGGAAAAAGAATTGGGCGGGCTTTCAGGTCCTTGCAAGTCACTTCACTGCCAGTAATTCAGAGCACTTCAAATGCTGGTCAGGTGCCCTGTGAAAGAGAAACTGAAGTTAAAGAAGGCGTCATGACAGGGCTGAGGCTTGAGTCCTAGTAATGTACTTGCTCTCAGTTGGAAAAACATGCCCTATTCTGGGCAAATAAGTTTATCTCTATGTTTCCCCAGCACCTCCTGGTTAGAAATAACAGAACGGATTTGCTGCGATAACCGAAGGGCAGTGCCTCCTTCCAGCTCTCACTTCTTTTGGGGAGAACCTGAGAGTCATGCTGGGGAGACCGGGTGCAAGTTGGAGAGCTGGGTCTGTTTGATTCCAGGCCAGTGACTCAGATATGGCCCACTGCATGACCCTGCTATGACCCCAGGGAGACCCAGTACCCCTAGACCATTCGATTGCAGCTACTGGGAGGAGAGGGGCTCTTGTTTCTAAATTGCTTCTGTCAGCCAGCGATGGCCTCTCTCTGATTCAGAAACAAATGCTCTGACTCATAGGCCATGTAACTAGGTCCTCTTTCTTCCTGGGCTGCAGAGTGTTGCGTTATAGAGAATTTTCCCTGCCCCCAAACTGTGGCTCTAGTTATACATAATCCAGTCTACAGACATCAAGGTCAGAGCAGTGCTTTTTGTACTGTGCTATGGAAACATCCTGTTCCTTCAGATTCATTTGGCCCAAAGCACCTAAATCACTTATTTTCTCTGCTTTCCCTTCATCCTATCTTCTACCCCCCAGCAACCCCCCCCCCCCCCAAAAAAACCCTCCAGTCCAAGCTCAGCCATAGGAAGTTCTGTTGTTCTAATCATCCCCTCTAGACTGATGAGTGAGTCAAGTCCCTCCCCTTCCCCCTACAAGGAAGCACACCTCCCTGTTTACACTTTGCTAACAGTTCCTGGTTGTCCTTTCAGGAAATGTCAATGACCTTTTTGTGATAGGCTTAGAATCTGTTTTTCTAGAGTAAACATAATATATTTTACTTTTCCCATGACCATTTCTCTTCCTTCCCCCACTGCTGCATCCTGGTGCCACATTCTCCCTGATCAGGCTGTGTGTGCCTGAATGGCACCCAACTGTGTTGAGACGTATCTTTGTCCAGGCTCCTTGGGGCCTTGTAAGCAAGGTCCTGGTGATCAAGGATTAGGTCCTATATGATATATATGATATATATGATATATATGATATATAGTGATAAACAACTGTCTATTGTATCTCCCAAAGTGCTTACCATAATGCCTTGTATTTTGGCAAAGCAAATATTTGTTAGTGGGAGGTGGGGCTGGGATCATAAGGATGGAGAGATCCACTCTAGCTAGACCTCAGAGCAGTCTGGCATTCTGAGAGGGAAGGCCTAGCTAGGGATTAAGGTTAGCAAGGGTAAGGGAAAGGATATAAAAGGCTGTCTGGACTCAAAACAAAACAAGGCCATTATAAGAGAGGCTTTGGGAGAGAAAACTGGAATATCTCTGAAATGTGATTAGAAGAGAATCTTCAGGGCAGATCAAGTTTAAGAGCTGTTGTTTGACGTGTAGTTACAAAGCCTTGCTTTTGGATTTCACTGCTCTAATCTTTCCTTGGGGCATCAGTTCTCTTTGATACTGTCTTTTAAAGGAGTATTTTGAGACCCTTTACTTAAAAGCCTAGCAGCAGAATTGCTGAAACTGCCTTCGATTGTAGCCTTCAGTGTCCTGTCCTTTGTTAGAATCCCATAATCAGTAATTTATCATACAAAGGGGCTGCACCCTTCACTGTTCACTCTGTACTGTGTCACCTCTCCCCTGTTCCCGCCCCACTGCCATCGCGTACACTAACACGTGTACTGCCATTCTTCTAGACTTGGCAAGGACGCATTTAATCTGTGTGTGCATGCATAAGCATGAACTGTGTGTGCATAAGCATAAGCATCTCCCCACTTTTCTCTAGGATTTCCATTTGGTAAATTGAGTTATCTCTTACTTCCCTCTTTGCTTTCCTGATGGCATCAACCAGGACCCTATGCTAGAGTTACTTTTGTTTTCCCATCTTGATTTGCCGATTTTTCCCAGGAGACCAAAAGTCTGAAGAGACCTCATCAGCTGAGACTGTCTTTCCTGCATGTGCCTGGGCTCTTTCACATCGTGGTCCTAGGGTCTGATTTATTTGTTTTGGCTTAGCTCGTTTTGTTTTCATCTGATGAGTGCTGTTGGTCTAGACCAGAGTAAAATTTAAGGGAAAGGGGAACCTGGCTTAGCGCCAAGTTTCCCTTGTTAGAACACTCCAGAGGGCAGCTGAGTGGGGGCAAGGAAGCCTTCTTGTCTACTGCAATCTCCACAGGGCTTCCGTGGGCAGAACTAGACTTTTCAGAGAGTTAACAGAACACACAGAGCTAAACACAAAAGCATCACTACAGGATATATGTTCCTGACTCATGCCAATCTCCTATCTCATGGTTGAACCTGACTTCCTCCTGCTTCATTAAAAGATCTAGGGGGCGCCTGGTGGCTCAACCAGTTAAGTGCCTGACTTCCGCTCAGGTCATGATCTCACAGTTCACAAGTTTGAGCCCGGAGCCCCATGCCCCGCATTGGGCTCTGCACTGGCAGCTCAGAGCCTGGAGCCTGCTTCAGATTCTGTGGCTCCCTCTCTCTCTGCACCCCCCCCTTTCATTCTCTGTCTCTCAAAAATAAATGAAGGCATTAAAAAAATTTAAAAAAGAAAGAAAGATCAATCGATCGATCTAGAACCCAGAGTCTGGACTATTTCTTTTCCCAGAGATCTCTTCCTGAAAGAGAGGGACCCTGTTCATCTCTACCAACACACTTTCTGTCTAGACAAAGAGGAGGGGCAGCCAGGTCTAAAACAGTGGTAAAACAGGAAATGGGAAGTGGGCACATCTCAGAGTTCCCAGAAGTACCCCCAGCCTGCAGGTTGAACACAGAACCTTGTCAAAGTAGAGAAGGCTTCTGGATGGACGGACTCTGCCTTACTCTCCAGAATGAGTGGGATCACAACACGTTCTGGACTCTGTCGTCCCTGTCTCTGATTAAAAACCTCCCAAACGTTCTTGCTTCCCATCTTTCCTTGAATTAGGAACTAGCTTCAGTCGGGAAATTCTACCTGAGCTTAATTTATGTGTTGTTTTATCCTTTCTCCCTCCCCCTCCTCCCATAAACAGACCTGCAGGCTAACTGCATTGTACTTCTCTTTCTGTTTCTCTCCCACAGGAGAGGCCTGAACCCCCCTCACCGAGTCAAGTCCATCTCCATGACAACTTTCACTGAGCCTGAAGTAGTATTCCTGCAATCCCGTGGAAATGAGGTGAGCTACCACTGACGGAACAGTTACTGATGTAGTTGCCCCATTGGCCGGGGTGAACTTTGCGTCCAGATTATAGAAAAACCCTACAGCCTTCTTTTTTGGCCAAGTTTCTTTTATTTTTTAGCCTAAAATGTGTCTTACCTTACGTATATTTATATATTCATGGAGTCTTAGTTATACAAATTGTGATTTGTCTAGGCCCTTGTTAGAGGAATCAGGGAAAGGAGCAAAATCTGTGTAGGGGGTGACCCCTGGGTACTCACAAGGAAAACTGTCCCTTGACATTTAGAGCTCCACACTGATGAGCATTCAGAGTTGCCTGGGCCAGCCCCTCTGAGTAAGATCTCCTAGAGCCAGCTCTCCTGACCTGAGCCTCAGCACCCTGGGTTTAAGTTCATGTCATGTACTTGAAAGTGAGTTAAACCCCTTCCCCAGCTAAATCTGCTGGTCGGAAGATGCTGTCTTTGGTGTTAACAGTACTCCTAGCTTGCGGGTGTTTGGTTTACTTGGGGTGCAAACAAGGGAAGGCCTCTGGAGGGTGTTCTGGAAGCCACAGCTCTGAAAGTTATCCCTGACCCCACCCCCATCCAGATTTAGTGCCCCATAATTCTCAGGACCCTCTATTTTCTTTTATAAGATGTGTCATACTATGTAATGATAAATCTATTTCTATTTATCTAAGGCAGGACCTCCCCATTAGATGGTCAACTCTGTGAGGACAGGGATCATGTCTGCTTTGTAGGTATACCCAGATCCTCACCCTGTGTCCGTGCTCAATAAATATGTATTGATGAATACATTGGAAGTGGTATCATTCCCATTTCATGCTTTCTGCCTCAACTCCTCTGTCACCTGACTCCATTCCTTTAGGTATGCAGGAAGATTTGGCTGGGTCTTTTTGATGCTCGGACGTCATTAATACCAGACTCCAGGGATCCTCAGAAGGTGAAGGAGTTTCTCCAGGAAAAATATGAGAAGAAGAGATGGTAAGGAGGAGGAAAGAGATTGCTATATAGAGACACATGTCCAAGACATTCTTTGTTTGACAGGCTAATTTCCAGACTTGAATTGGGGCTTCTCTCAAGAGGCCAGACTTGGGTTGAGTGTGTTCCACCCAGATTCAGTTAGGGCCCAATTCTGACTTCAAAGAAATAAAGCTACCTAAAAAGACAGCTTGTTACCGGTCACTAACCTTGAAGATTTGATGCCCCTCTTTTGGGGAAACATTAGACTGCTTAGAGGGGGTGCTGGACCTGAGGGGGTGTGGGTCAGATTTATAGCTCAGCTGGGGCCATAGATGCAGAGAGGCGGCTGGAAGCATGTCCGAGAGTTTTGTGCTTTTACCCCATCGTTTGATCCATGATTTATCTGTGTGTTCTGTTTTCCTGGTGACGAAAACAGCGTCTCTCTTCTCCCTTGCCTTTTCTCTCCCCAGGTGGCACTTCCTATTGTCTGATCTCAGTCCTGTGTGCATGTTGGGGGGTAACTATAGGGTGGAGAAGAGAACACAGACAGCAAGGGGATTGTTGTGGACATAACAGCATTTTGGAGTCCCTCCTGGGGTGTCCTCTGGCTATAGAACATACTTCCAAAGTAAAAGACCACATGCATTGGAGTGGAGGGGATTTTATCAGAAGTAGCAGGAGCTGGCAAGATAGATTGTGAGCACTTAGAAGATGAGGTGGCAGAAACTTTTCTGTGGGACTAAGGAGGAGAACCTGCAGAAACACCTAGGAAATAAAAAGGAAGTTGGAAAATAGGATTGCCTGTCCAGCGGCGTTATTGAGGGGTTATCACTTGAAACCCAGATGGTTTGATGTCAGAAAGAGAAAGGAGAGAGGAGAGAAAAACAGGCACAAGTCAGAAAAGAATGAGCACCTGATGGTAAAGAGGACTCTCAAGATGGGCAAAATGTGCTGAGTTACAAAATTCAGTTCAAAAAAGAGAATTAGTGGGAAAAGGAAAAGGGACTTGGACTTCTGTCACCTGTGCTTCCCGGGTGCCTAAGCTGAGCATGGCCCATGATGTCACCTGACTATTCTTTCTCAAAGGTATGTCCCCCCAGACCAAGTCAAGGGGCCCGCTTATACCAAAGGCAGTGCCTCCACCCCCATCCAGGGCTCCGTCCCAGAAGGGAAGCCCCTGCGGACTCTTCTAGGGGATCCTGTGCCATCTCTCTCTGCTGCTGCCTCCACCTCTAGCCAGGTAACTCTCAAATCTTCCCTCCGAGACTGGTTGGGGTTTTGGGAAACAGGGCAATTGGTTTCCTTAACCCAATCCCCTGGACATAGCAGACAGCAGTATAGGAGATGTGAGTTGGCTCTCAGCCCTGCCGTTACCCATGTCTTAGACTCCCCTTGGACTCCTATGTTTTGGAAGAAAGAACCCAACAGGAAGTGATATTTAGGGAAGTCAGAGTAACGGCTTCAAACCTGACCATTGCTCCAGGGAAACACAGAAGGGGCCGGGACACTGCCTGAGCACCTGGGAAAGATGAGGCAGTAACAGGTCCAGGGGGACCATTGGCCACATCCCTATATATCTCAGACTTGCCTTCACTGACAGGCTCTAAAATGTATGGCTCTGGGAACTGGTATACTGAGAAGACAGAGGAGTTAGACATGTGAGGGGCTAAGGCAGCTTCTGCCCAGGAAAGTCTCTCAGTTGAGGGCAGTTTCTCCCTCTCTTCTCTCTCCACTTGCCTATCTGGGGGCAGCCTAGGGAGTCATGCGGGGGCCGGGTCATGTCTGGTCCAAGTGCTCTATGTCATGCCTTCTCCTCTCAAGTCTGTCAGTCAGTCTCAGCCTCGGACGTCCCAGCCCCGGAGCTCCCAGCCACCTGCCCACTCCTCAGTCAAGAAAGCCAGTACTGACCTGCTGGCTGACATAGGTGGAGACCCCTTTGCTGCTCCCCAGGTGGCACCAGCTTTTGCTGCATTCCCAGCCTTTGGGGGTAAGTGGGATTTGGGACAAGAACATTCTTGCAATATATGTACACAGGACACGAGGAATTCACGCCCTTGCGGTGACCAGATTTCACCTGGTTCTAGCTCACTTCACACAAATGAATGTGATGGGAATTGTGGAGCCTCAAGGCCGGGAGGGTTGGGGCCAAATGAGTATGGCTGGGATTATGTTTGCAAGTTTGACCAGAAAACGTTACAGTTGGGGACTCCTAGCACTTCCTTTTAGAGCACTGGAAATAGCCTTTTTATTACTTTCTTTCTCTGTTAAAATGGGGGCTGAGGGATTATCTTGTTTTCCATTTCCCCTGCCCTCTTCCCAAAGATCAGCAGTAGCCAACAGAGTGTTGAATAAAGCGGTGTCTAGTTTCCATTTTTCCTTTCAAGCTCCTTCCCCCACCAGAACTAATTTTTTTTTCACATGATTAAGCCTGAATGAGGCCTTGACAAAAATGTTAGTGCCTCATGGAGTAAGGATAAAAGATGGCGGGGAGTGAACCTGGAGACCTTTGAGATCCCTTCTGCTCAGCCCCTGCCATCTCTCCCTGAAGAGGACCCTGTAGAAAGGCAGATGGCCCATCAGTGGCCTTTGGCCTTTGGAATTAGTGTATATTATATCGATTATATGTACATTTTATATATGCAGCCTTTATATACCCTCCACCTGTAGGCCAGACACCTTCCCACGGAGGCTTTGCCAACTTTGATGCCTTTGGCAGTAGCCCTGCCTCTTCTGCATTTGGAAGCATTCCTCCAGCTGGCCAAGGCCCGTTCCAGGCCCAGCCAACACCCACAGGTAAACTTTGCCTTGCTCTCTCCAGATCCCCTTCTCTCTTCCAACTGCATTCAGTTTTCCACATCCATTTATCGCCCTTCATTCACATCTGCACCAACCTAGAGAACTAGGCAAAGGAGACAGAGGATGAAGAGGAGAAGCCCCGGGAAAGGAAGAGAGGGGTCTAATGAGATTCTTGCCAGGAAGAAGGGCGCTTCTCCATTTTGTCATGTAAGGAAAGCAGCTGAATTGCAGCAGGAGTCGTGCAGGGTGTGTATAGGAGTCGTGCAGGGTGTGCATAGGAGGTCAGAACCAGGAAGCTCGGGAATCCCCAGTCCTCAAAAAGTCAAGAGTGGATGTGACCTTTCCTGTAGCATGCTCTGAAGGCTCATGTTGTACACTGCCCAAAAGGTAAGGGCTGGGTCAAAGTGCAAGCTGGTCTCCAGAAATTCACCCATCCCTGTTAAAGCAGAAGCCTGTAAACTGTGTTGTGTTGTTTAGCAGTTGAAAGAGACCCTAAAGGCAGCTGCCCTAAAGCATCTGGTTCCTCCCTAAGTCCCCAGACATTAAGTCTTCATAGCCTTGGGGCTGGCCCATTACCTTTGCACATCCTGGACACAGGGGAGGGCAGCCAGAGTGCTGTAAAGACTCAATATCTAGGGAAAGCCAGTGACTGATGCTCTCTCTTTCTCCCTTCCCCCACCTACCCACCCTTCCCCCTTCTCTACCCTCACTGCCAGCCAGTCGGATGCTAACTGGAAGTTACAGCTTTGGTGAGTTATTCTTCCCACCCCACAGCCCACCCAAGGTAGAAGCCTATCTCAGGTCCTCTGGAGCCGAGAGCTTTGAGGTCTGGAAGGACCCCTTCAAATTTAGCCATTTTACAGATGAAGCAGTTCAGTAATTTCCCTGCTGTGCAGCCCACAGCGTGGCAGAGCTCGGCCCAGAGCCCAGATTTTTCGACTCTCACTCTGCCCACATCCTTCCCACTATGCCACCACAAATTGTCTGGTTGCTTTTGTTATTTTATTTTATTTTATTTTATTTTATTTTATTTTATTTTATTTTTTGAATGGGACAAGGAGAGACATTTTATATTGATAAAAGTTAAAATTCACAAAGACATTCTCACATTACGAACTTAAAGTACCTGACCAGGGTAGCCTTGAAAGTAATAAAGCAAAAACCGTTAGACACAGTGAAAATATAATAAAGCAACAGAGAGGGGGCCTACAGCAGACTCACAAGATTTTAGTAGATAAAGTAGATAGACAAATAAGGAAGAAAGTAGGCCATTTGAGTAACACTTGAACAAGTTTGACCTAATAAATATAAGTAGAACTTTGTAATCAAAAGATAGAATTTCCAAACACAGAATCATTTTATACTTTGACCATGGACTAGGAGACACCACATAAATTTCTTTTTTTATTTATTTTTTTTTTTGAGAGAGAGAGAAAGCACGAGAAGGGGAGGGGCAGAGAGAGGAGAGAGAGAGAATCCCAAGCAGGCTCTGTGCCATCAACACTAAGCCTGATGCGGGGCTCGAACTTATGAACTGTGAGATCATGACCTGAGCTGAAACCAAGGGTTGGGCGTTTAACCGACTGAGCCACCCAGGCGCCCCAACACCACATAAATTTCTAACAAATAGAAATTGCATAGGTCACATTCTATACAATAAAAGGTGTCCTAAAACATATCCTGTAACAATGCTTCATGTCCTTTAAGGCATGAAACAAGGAAAAGATAATTACAATATGGAAAACAGACAAAAAGCTAACAACTATCATGTGTTTTTTAAAACTCCTATCAATAAGGAAGAATAGGATAACGAGCAAGGGAAACAAACAGAAAAAACCCGGGGGCATGAAAATGTTCCCAGCCTGACTAATCAGAAAAAATGCAAATCAGGGTAAGATAATAATTTTGCACATTATATCCACAAAACTTTTAAAGATTGATAACGGTGGGTACCATGTGGGAATATTGGCCCTTTAATCTGCTCTCAGTAAGAATGTAAGTTGGTACAAGAATATTCAGAGTAACAAGAGGGAAGTGTTCCTGGGAATGAGAGCTCAAAAGGAAACAAACAGCCTGTACAAGGTGGTTATAAAATTGGTCCGTTCAGAAATGCATTCCTGTCACAGTCAGTTGCTTTAAAAAGAGAGCTTAAAGGGTCGCCTTTAAAAAAGGAAAGAAAGAAGGTGCCAGCGTCTTAGTCCCCTCCCTGGCTGCACCTGAGATGAACTTTTGTCCAGTGTCTGGTCATCTCAAAAAACAGACGGTCTGCAGCCAGCCAGAGCCAACCAGCCTCTCCGAGGCTCCTGCCCTTGCTAAGAGCATCCCCACATCATCTCCATGAGGAAGGCAAGATCTCCATTTTGCAACTGAGGAAACCGGCTCAAATTGGCCCGTGACTTGGCCAGAACCGAATGGCTGATGGGTGGCAGATCCCATTCACCGTGATCACACCATGATCACGAGGATGGTTCTGTGAATGTGATATAAAGAACTATGGGGTATGAAGTAGGGAGAATTGGGTGAGTGGTGGGTGTCTTTTCTGACAAGCCTGGTTGTATTTTTATATTTCTGAGGGGGAGTATGGAGAAGGGAGGTTTCTAAAACTGCAGTTGCCCCTGAAACTGCTGGAAGGCATGTATACCAATCCAGCTGCAAGGAGTGAGGCTCTGGAGGTGTAGAAGAAGCAAACCAGAGCTCAGGTATTCCTAAGTCGGCCTCCTTTCTGAGAATGGGCCGAAAGTGCAGCATCGTGGCTGCCTGAGCAAGGGCCGGCTCTGCCCTCTAGTGTCCGCAAGGAGGCACAGCTCGGCCTCGGGACAGAAGGACAGCGCCTCCTTCAGCCTGGGAGCTCCCTGGCAGGAAGGCCCCAGAGCAGGACTGAAGAGTGTGACCTAAGTGCTCACTCAGAAATTCCACGTACCCTGAGTCATCGCCAGGGAAAGGCCCAGGCGGCCCTAAGAATCAGAAGATTCAACCCTAGCCTGCTGGCCTCCCAGCCTTCCTGACGGTCAGTGGAGTGCAGAGGACTGACACCAAGTGTTCTCAGTGGCGTGATAGCCTAGCACTCGTTCCTGTAGAAAGCCCAGGGGTTGAAGAAGAGAGTGGCCGAGGCGAGCACTGGCACTCAGGAAGCAGCCCATCCTTGGAACCTCGCAGCCGGCAGGCCCTGGGCACCTGCCTTCCCTGCTGAACTCTGCTTCTCTGATCAGACCCGGAGATGCCCAGCACAGGGAAGGTCCCCTTCACAAAGGGCTTTGGGAAAATACAGCCTTACCCTTTAGGGAAGGAGGAGCATGATAGCTCTGGGGGGCTCAGAAAAAAGCCCCAAACTTAGGAGAAACCAGGCTGAAGCTTGAGGGGGGCAGGGACAACACAGATTTGAGAATCAGCCTGACTTTGCCGTTCCTCCCTTGCCTTATGACTTTATCTTTTCCTTTCCCTCTCATCTCTGGGGGGAAAAAGTTTCTCCCCTTGTGAAGGTTACCCTTGCGTCCTTCCCTGTCTCTACTGAGTTTTTGCCATCAGCCTTCTTATCTGAATCTCATCTCTGCTCTTTCCACTCTGCCACCATATTTCCCTCTCCGCACAAATATGCACCAAGTTGTCCAACCTACAAATGTTTCTGCAGCCTCATCCAGGCTCGGCTCCTGTCTCCCCTGCTCTCCACAGCCATGTCTCTGCGAAGAGGAGCCTGTAGCCTTCACTTACCCATTTTTTTATTGTCCTATTTTCTCTTTCTCTCTCTTTTTTTACACACCTTATGATATAATATGCATATTCTTCTGCACCTTTATTTATTTTTTTAACTGAACAGTACTGTTAGATTCTCTTTTTATCAGTACACGTTTCTTTATGGCAGCACAATAGTCCTGCTTATGTATATACCATAATTTATTTTAATTAGTCCCATTTTGGTGAATATTTAGGATGAATGATGACTGTTTAGTCTTTTGCTATTAAACAGTGCTGCAGTTAATAACCCCGCATGTGTCATGTTTTGCACATTTGCAACTTCTCTATCTGTAAGAAAATCCCTGGCAATGGAATTGGTCTAGTGGGGAGCACAGCTGATACAGAAGTAAACAAAAATATGTCACTGCAGAGATATCAAGTGCTGTGAAGGCAAAGAATGAGGTGTTATGAGAGGAAAACCAGGCTGTAATTCAGACTGAGGTCAGGGAAGGCCTGTCTGGTTCCTTTAAGCCGGAAGAGTGAGTGGGACCACGGGTGGGCCTTTGTTTAAGGCAGACGCAGAGCATGTGGGAAGGCTGGAGCTGGGAGTAGGGCGGAGGGAGGGGGGGCTCTTGTTCACTTGTATTTACGATCTGAACCAGCCATCACGTTTCCTTTGAGACCTTGACTTGTTTCTGTTGACCCTGGAAATCGTTTCTTATATCAGAGGCTATGATAATACGTCACATCTGTATTATGCTTTGCAGACTTCAGAACACTTTCACTCACCGCAGGGGGTCTTCACAGCCACCCTATGAGAAGGCAAGAAAAAATGGGCTCAGGAAAATAAGATGGTTTGCAGTAAGGTCACAGCAGTAGCAGGGGGTAGGGCCCCAACTAGACTCCGTTTCTCCTCACTCTGCCCATCACACAGTCATTCAGCAAACAATTCCTGAGCACTGTCACGTGGCAGACACCATGCAAAGTTTGTTTCCTTCGGTACTAGTCTTCCAGCACTCAGAAAAAGCAAGCCTTTTCCATCTGCAGCCTCATTTTACCATCACAGCAGCCCAGAGTGGTTAACAGGATCCCATCATACAGCCGAGACAGGCACACAAATAAAGAGGCTTTCTCCAAATGACAGGGCCCCAGGCCTCTTCCCAAGAGATGAGATTGCTCAGGATTTCTTGGACTTGCTCCTCAGGCTGTTTTGTAAGCCTCCCACGTGATGCTTTTTCTTTTTAGATGTGATGACCAGAGAGGGCAGGGGAACTTCCAGTCAGCCCTGCTCAGTGAACCCCAGCCCTGATCGAAGCTCCTGGCCTAGGGTGGCCTCCCGAGAGGGGGCGGCTCTGGTGGGAGTCCTCGATGATGGCTGGAGATCTGTGTTCGGCACTGGTCTCCACATTCCAGGAGCCAGCAGCTCCGAGTGTCTGGGCCTTTCTGCCCTTCACAGCTCCTCCCCCATCCCCTCTACCTGCCCCTTCATTCCTGTGATTGATCCATAAATGGAAATGCTGGTTTGAGGAAAGGACAGACTTGTCCACATCTTGAGGAAAAAAATGGGAACCTTAAGTCAAACTGGAGCAGCAGGGACAATGACCTGACACACACAAGAGCCGTTTTCTCTCAGCAGTGGCGGCTTTGACCGCCAGGGAGATTGAGAAAGCCTGAGTAGCATGTGGCCTAGAATTCTCAGTGGGAGTCAGGGCCCTCTGAACCAGATGATCCAGGGGGAAATGGCTCAGAGAACCCAACCCCTCATGCCATCACTCTGCTGCTTACCCCCTGCTCCCCCACTTCCGTCTCGTCTGACCCTTCCATCCTGCCTCACCGAGCACTCCCTGTTCTATTTCCTGTGATTGCCCAGGGAGCAGCCACGTGACTCCATTTGGTGCCTCTCCTCTGGCACCTGCCAGTCAGCCCAACAGCCTCGCAGATATGGGCAGCCTCCTGGGGCCCGGAGTGCCAGCTGGAGGTGTCCCTAGCAGGTAGGTCCAGACCTCACAGAGTCTTAGGGAGAGCCTCACTTTTCCCAGCCTGCTTTGCTCCTCCCGTTGGGCAGGACAGGGTTTGCCATCTCCCGGTCCCTTGCCCAGCTTCTGTCCTTGGTCCTGGGTGCCCTGCATGCTGACTTGTCTCCCCATGTCACAGCATCTTCGGGGTGGCCGGCCAGGTCCCCACGCTCCAGTCGGCCACAGCTGGTGGAAGCAGCGGCACAGGGCTTGCCTTTGGAGGTGAGTCTTGCCTGAGGGGACCCAGAAAAGGGATCCAAGGCCGAGAGGAAACAGGGAGGAGGGTGGAGAGAGAGCACACCAGATTTAGATGAGTGCTGTCATCTCAGTAGTAACCAAATGAGAAGAGTGACCCTCTCTTTCTCCCATCTCTACCCCATGTCACCCTGAGCAGCCTCCACCAACCCTTTCACAGCGCCTGCTGCTCACCCCCAGCTGCCTCCCACCAACCCGTTCCAGCCCGATGGCCTGGCCGCAGGTAAGTCCCAGGACTGTGCTGGCCCTGGCTCTCCTGGGCTTGGATTCCTCTCTCCCTTCGCTCCCTCTCTCTCTGTCTCTGTCTCTCCGTCTCTGTCTGTCTGTCTCTCTCTCTCACACACACACACACACACACACACACGCGCGCGCGCGCGCGCGCGCGCGCACCCCACTGTCGGGAGGAGTGGAGCAGCCTCACTAGGCAGCTGTGGTAGTCCTGAAAGTCCCCCTCTTGCCCTTCACCAGGCCAGACCCGGTGTAATTTCCAGGCCACCTAGTGGGCAAAGAGCAGAAGCACCCAAGTCCCAGAATATATTTCAGAAAACAGAATCCTCCTTACCTGAGCTAGTTCTGAAGGTTTAATGATGGATGTGGCAGCCACTCTCCTTTCCTGCCCCTGGGCAGTGTCCCGCCAGGCCCCCAGCCTCTCTCCCTCCTGTGTCCCACCTGCAACCTTGCCCCTGGTCCCGGCTCCTGTCAGCTAGTGGATCCCGCATTCCTCCCCAGCCTCAGCTTTTCTCTCTTCCAAGGCCTGCTCGCCCCACCACCTGCCTTTTTGTTGTTGTCATAGCTGTTCTCAAAATCCTTGAGGCCAGGAAGACAGACTGATAACGGCTAGCAAGCTGACCCACTGCTGAGTGCTTTACACCCGTTATTTGCTTTCCACAGCAGCCCTAGGAGAGAGGAGGACTCCAGTTTTATAGTTGAGAGAACTGAGGCACACAGAGGGCTAATCATTTGCTTTAGTTGATGCAGTTTGACAGGTAGCAGAAAGCTGCCCCTGGTTCTGTGCCCCACCCGTGCCCTCCATGCCACAAGCTGTGGGGACAGGAAGAAGGCAGGTTCTGCCAGGTTGCATGGAAGTGGAAGGTTTCAGTCAGAGTGCTTCTGCGGGGTACCTCTGGCTAAGGAATAACTATATCCCATGGCCCCAATTCGGAGAGATTTAGGAAGAACTGTTCTCCAGCCTGCCTTCCAGAACTTCGCATGAACTTCATGTCCCTCGTTCCACAGGGCCCAGCTTTGGGATGAGCAGTGCTGGGCCTGGCTTCCCCCAGACAGTGCCACCCACCAGGGCCTTTGTCAGCACCTTCCCACCACCGCTGTTCCCCCCACAGACCTCGATGACTCAGCAACAGAATGGTAAGGGATTCAGACCATACCCTCCTCTCTTGCCCCCATTCCCCACCCCCAGGGGTGGGGTTGGGGGGGTGGCAATGAATATTAGGGATATTTGGGAGCTAGACATCTGAGCTAGTTCCCTTTTGGACCATTAGGGGGACCAGAGAAGCCACAGACCTTCCTGTGTCCTCTGACTGCTCTGTACCCTTATTCCCTGACTTTAGAAAGGCCCAGTCTTTTTTTTTTTTTTTTTAATGTTTATTTTTGAGAGAGAGAGAGAGAGAGAGGGCACAGGCAGGGGAGAGGCAGAGAGAGAGGGAGAGAGAGAGAATCCTAAGCAGGATCCTCACTGTCAGTGTAAAACCCAGCGCGGGGCTTGAACCCATGAACTATGAGATCACGACACAAGCCGAAGTTGCATGCTCAACCAACTGAGCCACCCAGGTCCCCCTAGAAAGGCCCAGTTCTGCTGCCACTGTGTGATGTAAAGGTGCCCACCCAGCAGGGAGGCCGGATGCGCCTGGTCAGCACCAATGTGAGGGGCAGGGTTTATGGCAGCCTAGTTTTTACTCTTGCTTCCCAGGCTCTTCCTTCAGTGACTTAGGATCAGCCAAACTGGGGCAGAGGCAACTCAGCCAGCCATCTGGGACATCCACCAACCCCTTCATGGTGAGTGCCAGCACGGCCTCAGTGTAGAGTATGGCCTCTCTCTGAGGGCCGGGGACAGAATCCTTCTGGAACAGAGCAGTGTGGGATGGAAACCCTGCCTTGGCCAGGCAGGAGAGTGGGTTAGTCAGTGGGCTCACACCCCCTCACGTCCAACTCGCCTCCACTCACTGACTTGCCCACAACCCTCACCACAGTAATTCTGGGGAGAAAGGAATCCTGGGCTGCATCTTTTCTGTGGCCTCCGGCTCTTCTCCCCTAATCCTCTAATTTGTGGTTGTTGTTTCTTTCCAGACTGGATCCTCATCAAGCCCGTTTGCCTCCAAACCTCCAACCACCAACCCATTTTTGTAGCACTGTGTCCTGGGGGGGGGCCTCCTCCCTGCCCTCTGGGGCCCCTTTACTCCCAGGAGCTCTGGTGACCATTTGCCTGTGGCATTTTTGTGGGTCTGAGACCAGAACGGGCCTTGTTTTGTAGGGAAGGGGTCTTAGGGATGGTGGAAGTGCTAATGCTTTGCTTGGGGCTTGCAGATAAAAGGGCAGCTGCCCATCAGGTGCCCCCAGGGCTTCCTCCCATCCTCCCTCCAGCCCCAACCCAGGCAGGAGGCTCAAGAAGAGAGAAGTCAGGGCTTGGCCTAGAGGAGCGATGGCGTTTGATTTCTCAAATTATTAATTATGATAACAATAATCCTCCTGTCTTGCCCTCAGCATACATAGTGGTCCCTTCACTCCCAACCCCGTGGGCGAAGGAAGCTGTGGGCACAGACTGACCAACATACCCCTATGGGAGCAAGCCTTCCCCCGTGTCCACAACATCCGTGCTGGTCTCCTTGTGGACAGAAGCACAGTGGGAAAAGTAGGGTCAAGGTGGAGATGATGTGTGGTGTTGACCTGGGATGGTGATCAGACAGGCTGAGAAAGCTGTGGGCGGGGGTGGAGGTGGGTGGGGGGCAGCTCAACCTCTTCTCCCCACCCCCATGGAGCAAGGAGGCCCTCCATGTTTTTGCTTTCCTGGCTCCCTCCCTCATCCTGGTATTCAGGATAAATAGTTTTACCTACATACTTAGACATGCCCGATTCCTGTCAAGCACTTTAGTTAGCTGTGGTGTCATGTTTGGATACCAGTGTTTTATATTTATACATAGAGAATTTTCTAATATAGTCTATTATACACACACAGACACACACACACACACACACACACACACACACACACACCGCCATTCTGCTCCCAGACAGCTCTTTTACATGGGGAATGGAATGAATCCCCATCTGTGCCTCGACCAGCAGAGCCGGAGCTCCAGAGGGTGGTGGGGAGGGTAGTCACAAGTCCTGACCACCCCAGAGCCTGGGCTTTTCCAGGGAAAGGTTTTGTGCAATTGGCTGGGTTTTTTCCTTTCTTTTTCCCATGTGCCTCCCCCACCCCACCACAAAATTCTCTGCACCAAAGCTGTTGCAGGCAATGTTGGAAAAGAACTGCATTTGAAAGAAAAAGGAAATGGCTCTAGCTGTCTTGCTTTGGGTCAGTTTGAGGGGCCCCAACGTGGCTGCTGGGTCAGTGAAGATGATGGCTGCTGTTGGCCAGGGACTAGAATTCCTTTCTGGACATGGCTGGAGTCCCCGTGTGCAGTGGGAGCTAGGTGGCTGCAGGGAGGGGGTGATGGGGGTGGGGGGGGGTGCCAGTGGACAGAGGAGGAAGTGCCAGCATGGAGACAGTCTCATCCGAGTAGACCCGGTAGACCAGTGGACTACTGCCAGGTCGGTGCATCCTCAGCCCCTCTCCAGACTGTTTTCACCTGAGGATGTTATGTCAACAGCCATGGTGTCTCTGCTGTTTGTGTGGTGACAAGGTAGCCAGCGTGGGTTAAACAACTCATGTGGCAGAGGAGAGGCCCAGCACTCAGCCTTGCTGTCAAGAGAGGTTCCTCCCTTTTCCACATTGCACAGGGACTCTGGCCCTGCAGCTGTTCATTCTTGGGATTCACTGGATCTTTCTACCCAATGTCCTTTAACAGCAGAACAGCAAGGAGAGATGGAGACTGTGTTATCACTTTATTTACTTTGAGGACTTTTCTGGAAATATTTCCAGCTGCTGCTATTCACCCAGCCAGGCATGGCCTCCCCACCTTTGCAAGGCTCAGAACCCATCCTGTCTTGGGTCTGTGTTCCCACTCTCCCAGCCCCTTCTCTCCTTCCATCGCCTGGTGGCTCTCCCAGCATGGACCACCATCCCTTTTCCCTGGGTTTTTCATGCTCTGTCCCCTTCTCCCAGTGTTTTTCTCTGTCCCCCTTGATTACCCCTCTGTCCCTGTCCTTGTTTCCCATTTTCTCTGCTTAGAACCAGGAAGGGAGGAAGCTGGTCTGTTGCATGGTAGGAGGAGGAGCCTTTTCTTATTTTTCCCCAGCCACCCCCAACCCCCTTTCCTAACCAAAAGCACTGAGGTTTGGAGGTGACATTGAAAGGGCCTGTGCTGTTTCAGTCACACTCCTATAGTTTCTCAAGGGTCTCCTTACTGCCTGGTGCCTGGGCCCCAGTACCTCCCTGCAGTCCCCCTCCCCACATCCCGGGCACTCTGTCCAACATGGACTCCAGCCAGCTCACTGGCCACGGCAGGGTGACCAATCAGAGAAGTTACACTGGGTCAGCCTTCAACCCCAGGACAGAACACTCGAGTTCCCTGGGCACAGGCCAAGGCTAGGACCGCAGCTGCCTCTCTTGGCGCAGAGCAGCCACAGTGCTGCCTCCGTGGGGCCTCCTGTGTCCAGGCGAGCAGCAAAGAATGGAAAAATCCCTGGCCTGACAGAAAATGTCTAAATGACTGGGCTGTGTTCCTCCTACCTCACCCCCCCCAGGACGCACTTACACGGCCCTGCCTGGGGGGTTACAAATCTGAACCCCATTGCAGGCACACCATGGAGCTCACCCAGGCTCCCACCGGGCTTCTGACCAAGTCCTCATGTCCCTCTGACCAGTGCTGTGATCACACTCTGCAGACAACAGTCCTCTGGCTTGGCCCCAGCCTTCAGCAGGTCACACGCCCCTGTGGGTGAGGAAGCAGGAGCCAGTCCCCAGGATGGCTGTGAAAACTCCCTTCCTTCCAGACTGGAGCTTGGGAGCCATGGTGAGGGAAGACTGAAGGCAGGAGATGGTGGTGTCCCTGCATCCCTCCTCCACAGAGGGGGAAGAACTCCAGATGGGGGAGAAAGGGGCTGATAGGAACAGCCCAGCCTTAGGACCCCATTCTCCTTGTAGGCTCCTCTCGCTGGTAACAAGATTCTTCCACAGGGATTTAGAATGTGGAGATCCCATCCTGCCGCTACCCTGCACCCAGCAGAGGGATGCACAGGTAGACCCCTCAGGTTGGGAGAGGTGTTCTCACCCAGTGGGGTTGAGGTTCTGCCACTTCCCGTCCCTGGGGAGCAAGTGGAGTTACCAGGGCAACAGGCTAACAAGATCTTGTCTGGGGAGGGCCAAGGGCAATGTTGTTGCTAAGGCAACTGATTAGGCCAGTTGTTTGGCTCCAGGCTTTTCCTGGTATCCAGCAGGCTAAATCACCTGGCACTGATTACCACCCCACACCATCACTGTTGCCCAGAACCCAGGTACTCAAATCCCTGCTGCTTTCTGCTCTATCTGTACCCAGCACTTAGGGGTTCAGTGACACAAGGTGGTCTGGAGCTGGTCTCTGTGACAGCAGCTGTGAGTTCACAAGGACTGGGGTGCTTCACGGTGGCCTGGTTGATGCGGAGTGGAAGGAGTAGGGATGAAGAGGCCCTCTGTGTAAGGCTCCAGGCCAGGAGCACAGCAAGTCCGTAGGCCCTATGGGTGCCCTGTTCCTCAAAGCAGCACTGGGAGGGGGAGGGACCTGCAGATCTCTTTTGTGTCCTTGCTACTTTGCACCTGGTACATGTGTCAAGGCCACACTGGAGACAATGGCTTTGAGCACAATTCTGTTTGGGGGGCCACTTATGGAGCCATCACATACCTGCCTCTCCCTGGCCAATACCCACCAAAAGTAGTGGCTGCCACTGGCCCCAGTGCTCACATGCTCTCTGCACCTCTCCTGCACTTGGTGGGGGGTGGGGGGGGTGGGTTATGGCTGAGCCAGAGGCTCAGGGGGGACCTGGCACCACCTGCCTCTAGCCAGAGCCAGATGCCCATCCTCATGATGACGGTTGGCTCCCTGCATTTCACCCTCAACATGATGGTGAAAAGATATTTGAGGATCCTAGCTTCCACACAGTGCACCATTGGCTTCTCCAGCATTCTAGAAGAATCTGGGGAGTGGAGAAGCATGGGTGGGAAGACCTGCCCTCCCAGCTCAGGCTGTCATGGCCTATGGACTAGTCTGAGAAAACGAACAGGCTTCCCTTGCTTCAGTGTTCTTGCTGTATCTTCTTCCCTACCTAATAGCCCTCCTCCCCATATGCCATCTTCCCCCCCCCCATATGTCATCTTTAATAGGGCTAAGACTCAGTTGCCCACATCCCCTCCTCGACCCTTGGCTCCCCCCACCCTACCCCCGCCCTTAGCTATCTTACTTGCCATGAGAATGATAGCACAAAGTCCTCAAAGGCTCCCACCCACGTGTCATCTCCTGGTGGTGTGTCTTCTAGAGTGTGTGGTGACCAGCGCCATCACCCCAGCAGGAGTCATGATCCTTGAAAGGGTCAGAAGTGGGGTGTACAATGTCTGAACCCCAACTCCATCTCAAATCTCTTAGGATGGGGTTCCCCCACCAGAGAGTCTGCACCTCTGATCAAAGCCTTCAGCTGGCCCATGGTAGCATTTTGGGACAGTGGTGGTGAGAAGGGGCTGAGGGCAGCGGGAGGGCAGTGCCCCAGAGAGATGGTGTCTTCTTCCCCGGGTTCTCCTTCAGTGTCCCCTTGACTGGAATTCTGGTGGAATGGTCTGTGCACAGAGACCAATCCAGAAGTCTTCTCTGAAGACCCCTCCTATCACCCTAAACCCAGAGAGAAAATGAACTCCAGCTCTTCTGAAATCAGCACAGCCCAATGATTGGTGGCCCTAGCTCCTAGGCTGGCTTGGGAAGGAAGGGTACAGAACCATTCCTGGGTGGGAACGGAGGACACAGGTTTTGGACGCCTAGAGCCCCAGTAGCCAGTGGCAGGAGCAAAAGGTGGTGCTGCAGTAAGGGCGGTCCCCTAATCTCCAGGACTGCGGACTGCTGCGCCTTCGCCTCCGACACAGTTCCACTCACATTTGCCTCACTTCGGTCGTCGCTTCCTTGGCAGTCAGCTCGGATCCGTAGAGACGCCCACACACTCCCCGCCCCTGCAACCCCAGCCCAAGGGTGGTTAGGGTGGGGTGGAGGCCACCTCTCCCAGACTTCACTCCCACGGCCTGGTGTCCAGCGTTCCGGTCGCACGAGGGTTAACCTCGTGGGGGTGGGGACTCTGGAGCGGTTGGCAAAGGGAGGGAGGGGACAGGAGGCAACCCAAGGCGCGGGGAGCCGGCCGGCTGGCCTGGGTCAGGCCTCAGAGGCCGCTGGAGCCCCGTGTGTCACAGGCCACCGGACAACCACTGGGGTACACGCTGCGCGCTGCGAGGGGTCCACCGCAGATCCCAGGCCCCAAACTTCAAGTCGGAAGGGGTGAGACGCTGGGCATAAAGACAGGTGGCAACCTGTCTGGACGCTGCCCTCCTCCCTGAGGACCGCCACCTCCACCCTACTGAATCTCAGCCCTTACTCCGGCCACTATATTGCCTTTGGCCCGTGATGAAGCGGGGAGGCGGTGGTCCCACGGCGGCCCCAGAGGCCGAGCTGGGCGACGTGCCCCTGGTACTGCCGCGGCCCTGGGCCTGTCCCGCTGACGTGCGGCTCTGCGGCCACCTTCGGAAGCAGAAGTCCCAGCGCCGCCGCTTCTTCGTGCTGCGCGCGGACCCGCCGAGCCTAGAGTGCTACGAGAGCGAGAAGAAGTTCCGCGCCGGCCGAGTGCCGCCCAAGCTCATCGTGAGCCTGGCGGGCGCGTGCACCATCAGCACGCGCGTGGACGCGCGCCAGCGCCACCTGATCCTCCTGTACACGCGTGACCGCAGCCTGGGCGTGGCGGCGGCCTGCGAGGCGGAGCAGCAGGCGTGGTACAGCGCCCTGCTTGAGGTGCGCGCGGCTGCGGGTGAGGCCCCACCCCTTGGCAGGTGGAGACGCGGCGGGGGGCTGGGAACCGGGGGTTGGGTGTTCGCGGGTTTTGTTTATCCTAGGTTGTCCCAGCAAGTCTCGGATATGAAGTTCAAACGTGAAGCGTTAACACCTCTTTAATTCTTGGGGCACAGTGACTCCAACCTCCGGACCCAGGAGCCCTTTGTGACTAGCCCACTATCTCTCCAGGTCCCAGCTTTCACGAGGACCCCAGGGCCTGGATCCTTGCTCCATTTCAGGACGTCTGGCCCGTGACGCTGCGGCCCAAGGGACTGGGGGGGACACGAGGCCTGGGCAGCGGCAGCTATCGCCTGTGCCTGGGTTCGGGGGTGCTGAGCCTGCTGCGGAAGCCCAAGGGCAGAGCCTCTCGGGACACCCAGGCTTCGCCGCCGCCGGCCCTGCGCCTGTCGCTGCTCAGCGTGCGCCGCTGTGGCCACGCAGACTCCCTCTTCTTCCTGGAACTCGGCCGCTCGGCGCCCACGGGCCCCGGGGAGCTGTGGCTACAGGCGCCGGATGCCGCGGTGGCCCAAAGCATTCACGAGACCGTACTGGCCGCCATGAAGCGACTCGGGGATGATGATGCTGGTGGCAGGACTGAGCCACTGCCAAGGGATCCCCCGACGAGCTCTTACAGACCCTCTGTCTCCCAACCTTATGCGACCCTGGCCTCGGCAGCCCAATCAAACGGCCTGAGCCATCGCGGGAGCGCGGGTGAGAGGAAGGAGAAAGCAACCCCTGAGACCCTGGCGGCGCTGGCGACTGCAGCTTCGCACCCTGGGGAATTGGAGCGGGGCGGGGGCTACGTCGCCACGGGAGCTGGGAGCAACTACGAGCCCATGGGGGGTGGCCAAGCAGGTGGTTACATGGTGATGGCACCCCCGGGCCTTGCAGCCTTTGCCCATGCCCCTCCCCACGAGCAGCTCCAGGGGTGCGGAGGCACTGAATACGTGCCCATGAGCCACTTTCTGCCAGGGTCCTTTTCCTCGAGCTCCCTGCCCCGTTCCTATACCCCCAGGCCCAGGAGGCCGGGACCTTCTTTCCAAGGCCCCCCTCCCGCCGTCGGGGAATGTTGGGGACCGACAGGGGCTCATCCCTGCTTGCAACCACCTTCGGAGCTAGCAGGAGATTATGTGTGCATCAGGTACGTGGCCCCACACCACTTAGGAATGAGCACTGCCATACAAGACCCGACCAAAAACCGCCTCAACTATGTAGACCTGGACCTGGTCCCTCCATTGGAGGCTCAAGGCGACACCCCGGGGTCCAGCATTCACCACCCACACAGCTATGCCCGCATCGACTTCCAGAACCTCAGGGAGGTTCCGGTGAGGAGACACAGGCAGCCCCCTCCAGTCTAGCTGACGGATGGATGGGGAGGAGGAGAGAGAAAACAGGACAAATGCCTTCCTGCCAGCTCCCCTCAACTCCTCCCCTCACCCTTCCAAACCTGGAGGGGCTCTTAGGCACCGCCCCCCGCCAGGACCTGTGACTTGCAGAGCTCTGAGCTGCCCTTAGGCCTGTTACCCACTCTGCTCCTTCCAGATGTGGTGCCTGGGGAATCTTCAGGAAAAGGTTCCCCAAGAAGCTGGATTCTTTTAACGGAGAAAATTCTAGAGCCACCCTCCCCTCTTCCTGCCCACAAACCCCCAGCAAAGCCCTGATCCTTTCTCTCCTGGCAGAGTTCCTGAAGCATCACTCCAAATTCCCAGGCTGGCCTTGGCGCCCCCTACCCGGTCTTGGCTGACTTCTCTCACATGGACCTGTTCCTCCCTACCTGCCTTGTGTCTCCTCCCAGCCAAAGAACTAATCCCCAGCCCCAGGGCTGAACTCCTAGGACCCCAAAGCAAGAGGGCTGAAAGCACCAGGTACCTTCCCTCTACTGCTTCCCAAAAGTGCTGTGCCACCCCCTTACTCCCTGATTTCCCTCTCTCAGCACCAGCCATGTGTTCATACAATCCTCCCTTCTATGGAGCCTGGCAGAGCTGATAGACTTCTTGCTTCCAAATACTGTCTGGGGGACTGTACTGTGGATCCCACACACACCCTGCCCTATTAAAGGTGCCCTCCTTGGTCAGCCTGGAAAGGTCTTAGGTCCGTGGATTCCCCTGAGCTACTGTGGGGGTGACCAATGAGTAACAAGAATTTGAGGGGAGGGCAGCCTAAGCTGTGTAGAGGAAGAGATCCCATCCCTGTCTCCATGCCCCACTCTGCTACTCACTACAAAGAGCCTGTTTGCAAACCAACACTTTTATTGTCAACAGAAGCTGTCTAGGGGAGTAGGGGACCCATTCTGCACCCAGAAGGATATGTTCAATGTGTGTCTGGGGTTTGAGGGGCAGATGGATCAGTGCAGTGAGAACAGCTGGGGCCACCACTGGGGTCTGGGTGATCAGATACAGGGTCTGGGGGGCCAGCAGGGGGCGTGGGAGCCTCCAAAGCCACAGGTCTAGGAGGCCCCTGGCTCATCTGCAAGAGGCCAGTCAGGGCGATGAGCTCAGGCCCACTGAGCCAGGCAGTAGGGCAGCCAGGGGATGGGGTGCGGAGGACCCAGGGAGACATGATAGGAGGTGGGAGCAGCAGCTTCAGAGAGCCCATCACCTGAGGAGACAGGAGGGGGGAGTGTCTCCACCCAAGCCCTGCATGAAAAATAGGCGAGGCCAGGGCAGGAAGTGCACTCACCTGTTGAGAGGCCTCAGACAGATACAGGGGAATACGCTGCCCACATGGCAGCAGAGGGTCTGAAACAAAGACATCTTCACAGCACATCACTGGGAACCCTGGAGAGGAGAAGCTGGGAGGGCAGCAGGCTGGGGTTCCCACATCGGCAAGGGCTGCACTGGTTCCCTGAGGAGCTCGTGCAGGGCCACTCCAGAGTCCCTGGGCCCAAGCAAAGTACCTGCATCCCTGGGCTCATGCTCTCCATTCTGATGTCCTGTTGCAGGGGCCAGGGACCTGAGGTCCCGGCCTGAGGCTGCCTCATACAGCGGCCACAATGAGGGATGACACAAGGTCCGGCCTGAGAAGGAGGTGCCAGGTGCACAGCTGGGCCCCTGTGAAGGGGGCATGACAGAACACTAGAGCTTGGGCTCCCTCCGAAGGCACCCCTGCCCCACCCCCAGGACAGAGCCGCAGGTACTCCCAACTCACCCACACCAGCCGGGGTCCCGCTTTAGCCTTGTAGTTGGGATCCCATGGTGCTAACACGGTCATCCTTGAGGGGGCCACCTCCCAGGCCATCTGAGGGGAAAGGGCTACTGGGGCGGGGAGGGGACAGAGATTAAAACAGGCTCGGGAGTCGGTGGAAGGGTCCTGTGGGGTAAAGGCCGCAAGGCCTGAACCTACCTGGGGTTCCCGGGGAATGCTCCGCAGCCAGGCCTGGGGGAGGCCGGGACAGCAGCAGCTCTCTCCGGGTCCAGGAGGGCCTTCGGGACCGGGGCTGCGGGCTGGGAGCGGGAGGTACTGAGGTGCACCGGTCACAGCCTCCCCCGGTACTTCCTAGGCAGGGCCGAGGGTGCTTGGTGCAGGGAGTCTGGGCACAGCCATTCTTCAGGGTCGGCAACGGAGATCTCCGCACACTGTGGGCCCCCTGTCGGACTTCCCTCCCGCCCAGCCCCTCACCTGTCCTGCGGGGGAGTTCCTGGCTCCTCCAGGGCTTCCTCTCCAAAGGTCGAGGTCTCCACGGGGTCACTGCCAGCCGAGGAGCCATGTTCCTCGAGCGCCTGCTCTTTGCCCGCGTCCCACCGCAGAGGCGGCCCAGGCAACATGAGGCCTCTGGCGGGGGAGGGCAGCGCAGGCCAGCCGCTCCGTGCCCCCCGTCCGCACCGTCCGCGCCTCCCACCTCTCCCCTCGCAGCCCCACGCGGCCCCCTCACGGCCCTCACCTTCCGCAGCACCCCGCCCAGCTCGCAGGGCCTCGCGGCCACGCCGACGCCCAGCGCGTTTCCGGACCACGTGGCGCGCGCTCCCGCAGGGATCCCGCGGACGCCCCCTGGCGGCGAGGGTGGCTGGGCCCGCGCTTGGCAGCCGTTGGCTATGGAGGGGTGACGCCAGGTGCCGGGAACTGCAGAACCCCAACATCAACACGGAGGCGACCCTTTCCCCGCGAAGCACTGCTTTCGTTCACAGACGGACGGACACACACACACACAACACACACACACACACACACACACACACACACACACAACCTGAGGGCAGCCTAAAGGGCCCGACTTCTTTATTGCACTTGACACAAGACCCTTGGCCACACCCAGAGGCAGCCAGGCACCTTGCTGGACCGGGCCTGCTTCCAACCCCTCGGGAGGGCCGAGGGGCGCCCAAGGAACAGGGCCAGGCCCAAGGCCGCCCTCACCAGAGTCCTTGCTAGAAATCAGAAGCCGGGCACGGCTGTCTTCTCTGTTCCTGGGTTGCAGGCCAGGTCGGGGCCCTGCGCCCCTTCCTCAACCCTATGGCCTTTCCAGCAGTGCGTGGACGACAGCAGCGATGTAAGGGAGGCCCCTTCCCGGGGCCCCCTCCTCTTCCAGGATGTGATGGGGCTGGCACAGGGACTCCTGGGGGGAGGGGCCCGGGTTAAGTTCCCTATGTCACCCTGTTCTCTCGGCTTCCCTGCCCTTCCTGGGAGCAGGGTGGGTGAAACCCCAAAGAAGCCTGGGCAAACAGGGCTGACAGGATGGCCCAGGTGGAGGCGGCAAAGGTCAGGGGCACCCTGGACATGGCTTGGGACAAATGAGACGCAAGGAAGTTGCCAGCAGGTAACAGAAGGGAGATGACACAGGGGGCTAAGGCTCAGGGGAGGAGAGACCTGTCATTTCCAGAGGGAAATGCTGGAGTAGGCAGGCTGGCACACAGAGCCCAAGGGGCACAGCCAGGGCTGGGCCTGGCCACAGCAAGAGCAGACGCAAACACACACACAGAGGCGGCCACGGTCTGTACAATTTATACACAGAGACAGGGACCCAGCCTGGGCCCCTGCAACTCCTACAAATATAGAGTTCTCTCTACAAAATATAGATAATTTAGCTCCCCATAACAGTGGGGGGACCGGGGTGGAGGGGGACGGCACAAGGAAGAAGGTTGAGATCTACCCTCTGAGGGAGCAGAGGGCAGGGCAGGGCCTGGAGGGAATGAAGGCACCATCAGCATGGAGAGGTGAGGGGCACGGGAAGGGGCTACAGGAGGGTGGCCAGAGGCTGGGGGCCCAGGGTCTGGGGGCACCAGAGTGGGGCCTCTGAGGTCAGTGTGTGTGAGGGGAGAGGGTTCACTAGTGTCTTTGGTAGGGACTGAAGGCACCACTGGTAGGGATGGGGGTTGCACAGGAGTCTTATAAATAGAAATAGGTGGAGAGGGCAGGGGAAAGGGTGACTTCAGGTCCTAGGAACCCAGGAGCCGAGTGTAGACGACATAGAGCAGCAGCATGAAGACCACGTAGAAGAAGATGAAGCCGCCCAGACCAGAGGGGGGCCAGAGGGGTGGGGGGGCCCTGCCCCCCACCCGCTTCACAGCCTCCAGGGTGGTCCACAGCCCCTGGGCGGTGCCCTGGAGGAGATCCGAGGGCGAGCACAGGTCAGCCTGGGAAGGGAGAGTAGGACAGATGGACAAGGACAAAGAGCAGACGTCAGCAGCAGCAGCAAGACAATCCCTCCCCACCCCCTGCCCTCACGTGCCAAGGCCTGAGCCACACCAACATGCAGAGTGCAGGGCATGGAAGCATGCAGGGTAGGGAGGCGTGCAGGAGTGGGACTTGTGGACGTGCTTTCTTCTGGGGAGCAGACACCCCTTTGAATGGAACCCTGCCATCCACACGGAGTGCTCAGCTGAGCCCAGGACATCGCCACTCTATAGTAGGGACTGGCCCTGGGTTCCTGAGAACACCGCCCCCATACCTCAGGCACCCCCATTTTTCGGCAGGCTTCTAAGAAACTCTCCACATTTTTCCGAGACTTGAGAGCACTAAGTTTTGGCTGCAGGAGGGCGAGAGAGGAAAAAGAAGAGAGTAAGAGAGGCCCTGGCAGTCCTCTGCCCCATCCACTACTTCCCACCCTGGGACCCCACTGACCACAGCAGGCGAGGGCACATGGATGAAGGGCACGGAGCGGGGCCGCAGCTGGTTGGCCAGCTGACAGAGGATGACCCCATTGGCCAGAGCCTCCGCCAGGTCCTCAGGCAGGGGCCGCTGCAGCCGGGACTCCATTACCTAGGGGGCAGGAGGACGACAGGGGAGCAGTCAGGGTCAGTGGGGACTCCGGCCCGCCCCTTCCATCCTCCTGAAGGCACCCACAGGGTGTGAAGTAGCCCCTCCCCGCCCCCACAGATCCCACCTCTCTCACCTGGCGCAGCTGTGCCATCAGCTCCTTCTCGTCCAGAAGCTGAGGGGGTCGCCGAGGCCTCACGGCAGAGTCTGGTGAGGAAGGGCCTGGAGAAAAAGGAGGAATGTGGGCTGTCTCTACCACCCACTGCCGACTTTCTGGCTGGGTCACCGTGTCTGGCACCCACATCTCCTGCCTTTGTACTTGTGGGGATTTTCAACACAAAGGGACAATAGACTGGAGAACTCCCAGGCCAGAAGGGGTGACCGCAGCCCAGGGGTTAGTGCTGGCTTAGCAATGGCGACAGGGGGAAACCCACCTGAGCCACTCTGAGAGGAAGAACGGAAGAGGAAGCTGTTTGGTCTCTGAATGGAGCCGAGCGGCCGGGGAGCAGGCACTGTCGCTGGGGGCCAGAGCCAGGGGGCAGGTGAGAAAGACACCCCCTGGAGTCCCATGCTTCCCTCAGACCACCAGGCCCAGCCACCCCCTCACCTATACAGTCCCCCATCCTCTTCCCAAAGTCCCTGTCCAACCTGGTCCAGCTGCAGGAAGGGGCTCCTGGGAGGCAGGGGTGGTGGCAGGGGCCGGGGGGGCTCCCTGCCCCCCTGAAGATCCCAGTTGGGTGGCACTGGACTTGGGCATGCCGCTGAGGACAGACACACAGCAAATCAGAGGGGGTCCAGGGAGGGTGTGCAGGGAGATGGCACAGGGAGATGGCGCAGGGAGATGGCGCAGGGAGGTGGAATCGGGGAGGACACATACTTGTAGGAGGCCTGAGTGGATGAGGCCGCAGGACCTCCGCCAGCAGCCCTGACCCCCGGCTTCACAAAACTGGAAAGCAAAGGAGATGTGGGGTCGGCAGTGCAGGCAGCGGACCTGCAAACCCTGAGGGACAGAGTAGCTCACGAGGGCTCATTTCCACAGCCCCCTAGCCCCACCCCGCCCCTGCCCTCTGCCCACACCTGTCCTTCCGGGGGGCCCCCCACGCTCCGCTGTGCTGCTGCTGCTGCTGCTGCTGCTGCTGCCGCCGCTCCCGCTCCTGCCATAACTGCAAAGTGTCCGGGCGTCGCCGCTCCTCACCAGCAGGCTCCTCCCGCCTGAGGGGTAGAGGCAGGACCAGTGAGGCAGAGCAGGGTCAGGAGAGGAGGGAAAGTGTAGGGTGACGGGGTAAAGGGAGGAGATGCCGGCTCAGGTGGCTCTGGGGTACCTGCTGTTTGGTGCCTTCTCTCCGTCCCCTGCCACAGGGCTCAATTCTGGTGGCCGGGGCTCCTAAAGAAAAAGCAGCAGAGGGGGTGAGGGAGGATCTGTTCCCCCAAGACTGTACTGGCTCCCTCCCTCCGCTCTCCTGTCCCACAGGGCACAGCACACTACTGGGCACAGGGACAGGGGCCGGACCCTCACCTCAACAGCACCTCGCTCTTCGTCCTCCCCAGGCACGTGGCTGTCAATGAAGTCAATCTGCTCAGGGTCTCCGTCAGCTGGAAAGGCCAGGGCACGTCAGCAAGCAGGGGGGAGCCTTCGGGGACCTGTCCATTACCCCAGTCCCCTTATCCCAACCCATCACTCACCAGAGCCATCCTCCCTCCGCTCCCTGGGCCCTCGAGGCTCCCGGGCCAACTCTGAGATTCGGAAGGACAACTCCGAAAATTCATCCGTTGACTTTAAATGCGGAAATGCAAAAATGGGAGTCAGCTGCTCAGCAATGCTGGGGGTTCATGGGGTTCAGGCCCTTGGGGTCTGCTGCTGAGCCAGCCCTTCCTTGGAAACTTGGGCAAGGGAAGAAGACCACTCCAGCCACCAACTGTCACTCTGATATTCAGAGGCACCAAGCAAAGGGTCCTGGCTCAGGAGGTTCTCCCCGGGGGCTGGGACCCCCAACGTCCCTCAGAAAAGAGGCTCTTACCTCATTTCCAGACCACCTCTTGCTGCCGCTGTCAACACTGTGGAAGCCTGAGTCTAGCCCACCATCGTACCGACGTCCCGGAAATAAGTCCTCAGCAGGGCTAGTGCCAGCCAGGGAGAGCTAGTCAGTCCGATATCAGGCAGTGACCCCTCTCATCTTCCCACCAACACCCATGGAGTCCATGCTGCCAGGAAGGGGCAGCAAGTATCCAGGAGCGTCCTTCCTTCCCACTTAGAACTTACCAGGGACTGAAACTCGGGGGGCGGGAAGGGGCCAGGTCCCCCAGTGCTGACCCCCCACGCCGCCCAGCCTCTGTTGACAAGTACTTAAAGATGTGAAGCTTCCCCTTCAAGCAGATCTAGGTATAAGGGGGCACAAGGTAGGGGTTAGGGGAAGGGAAGGGGGCTCCCCCAGATCCCGATTGGCTGCTAAAGGGAACCACCTCCCAACGCCTACCCACTCTCAGCTCTGTCTCCATGGTCTACCCCAAACCCACCCCTCACCTGAGCAGGTGGGCTTTGCAGGGGGTTGCTGTCCAGCAGAATGACCTGCAGGTGCCTGAGGCGGCAGAAGGAGACCGGGATGCGGGAGACACGGTTACAGGAGAAATCCAGGCGGACAAGAGGAAGATCCCCCAGCTCTGGGCGTGGGTGAGGGAAGAGTCAGGAGCCTGCCCAAGGGGGGGAGGGTCTTGTGCTCACCTCCTCTGCCCTCTGCTCTGGCCAGCTGGCCACCCCGGGGTCCACCACAGGATGCCCTGACTGGCTGAGAGCACTCCCCAGGAACAACCTACCTGGTTCCCTTCCTGCTCAAATATGGCCCCCTCCAGGCCCCCCGCCCTTAGCTCCTATCCATCTCATGTGCTTCTCTCCTTTTCCCCACCCTGCCCACTGCACACTTCAACCGTTCCTCCATTCCCAAGTGACCATCACAGACCCAAACCAAACTGTGACGTCGCACAGCTCAAAAATCTTCCATGACTTGCAGCCAAGGCTGCTGAGGGTGAGTGGCCTGTGCCCTGCACAAAGGACCCAGGCAGGAAGGGACTGCAATCCCACCTGAACTTCACTAGCTAAGCCCTTCCGGTCCCAGGCAAGGCTGTGCCCACCCACAGAAAAGGGTGCCTTTTTCTATTTCTCAAACACACACAGTTGGATTAGTGGTAGCCAGAGACACAGAATAAAAATCACCACTCCCTGGCCCAGCACGGTCAAGGTGTTCATGATCTGGCTCAGCCCACATTTCCCATCTCACTGCCCACCCTTACACCACATCAAACAACCCTCCAGCCCCTTGGCTTCTGCATCTTTCCACCTGCTGTTTGCTCAGCTGGGACAATGTCATTTTTGTGTCCATCTTTCAAGGTTCAGCTCAAGTGTTGCCTGCTCCACAAAATCTTTCCAGACACTTAGGTTAGAATTCCCTGCTCCTTCCTCTGTGTCCCCAGAGAATTTTGCTAGGGTCTTTTTTATGGCCCAGAGAGCATCCTGATCAAATGCTTGTTTACACTGCTACTGACTCAGAAGGAAAGAGAGCCAGTGTAGGAGTAAGGGGAGCTCAGAGAAAATGGGTGACCAGCTGACTCCCTCCCTTGTTCTTTAAGAACAAGATGAACAAGGCTCAGGTCTTTCTCACCTGGCCATGGCTTGCCTTTCTCACCACATCCTGCCAGACTGTGCTCCCTCCCACCCACATGCTTTGCCCCAGGATGCTTTGCCTGGGATGCAGAAGGAAGGAGAACTTTCCTTCACAGGTCGGCTCCTGCCATGCCGCTGGGGCAAAGTCTTCCTCAAACTCCCTGAGCAGAGCCACGTGCCTTCCCTCCAGCTTCTGCAGCTAAGAGTCCTGTTCTAGCACTTTCTTCCACTTCTCTCCCCATGAAGCCAATACAGTTTAAGAGTTGGCCCCAGATCTGAGTGACATCACACACATCTACCTGACGCCCACCTAAAACACAGGAAACACACGACAATGCTGGCTGGCTAAGGGCAGTGGTGCTTGCTTTGGAACAAAGGCTATCAAATGTTGGGGTGGATCACAGCTAGCTCGTTCAAATGGGGCTGCTTGGGCTCTGGCACGTGGCTCCACTGACTCAATCTCCGGGGAGGAGGTACAGGGCATCATCTGACTTGAGAGCTCCCACTGGGTGAATGAGGACACCGGGTGATGCTGAAGGCCCCTTCCAATCCTGGGATTCTACAGGGTACCAACACACTCACTCACTCTCCCTTCTGTGCCTTGTTCCACATTTGTGAAACAGAGCTAATAACCCATGTCTGCCAGCCTCAGAGGGTTGCTGGTTAAGAGCAAGTAAGTTAGGGGGTACTTGGAGGGCTCAGACGGTTAAGTGTCTGACTCCTGATTTTGGTTCAGGTCATGATCTCATGGTTTGGGAGTTCAAGCCCCACATTGGGCTCCACGATGGCAGTGCGGAGCCTGCGTGGGATTCTCCTTCTCTCCCTTTCTCTCTGCCCCTCCCTGCTCACTCTCTCTCATTTGTTTTACACACTGCAAAACCTTAGGCAACTAAGGCATCGATGTTCTGTGAAGAGTCTTTGCGACTTCTCCAATGTAAACAACACACACACACTCTTTCTCTCCGCACGCCCCCCCCGCCCCGCCCTCCCTCCAGCTCCTCATTCTCCTTACCATCAGGGAGGGTGCTGAGCTGGTTTCTCCGAACACTGAGGTCCCGCAGGGAAGGGAGGCTACACAGCTCTGTGGGAAGGGACTGCAACTCATTGCCGCTCACATCCTGCAATGAGGAAAGAAGCAGGGCAGGAGCCCTAAGACCAGGAGCATCAGGGGCACCTGCTGGTTCAGTCAGCTAAGTGGCTGACTCTTGATTTCGGCTCAGGTCATGATCGCACAGTTCATGAGATCGAGCCCCGCGTCAGGCTCTGCGCTGACAGCGCTGACTGCTTGCGATTCTCTCCCGCTCTCCCTCTGCCCGACTCACTCTCTCTCTCTCTCTCTCTCTCTCTCATAATAAAGAAATAAACATTAAAAAGAAAAAACAAACAAACAAGAGCATCAGAAACTGCCTCCTGTCTCCGGCCACCTCCAGGTGGTCCCCACCTCTCCCCAGCTTCCCCCAAAGGTGCCTGGCTCGACAGCCCCTCTCCTGGCCCTGCTCCCTATGCTCACAAGCTGCCGCAGACTTCCCAAGGCGCTGATGTCGGGAGGCAGGGCTCCCAGTTTGTTGTTGCTGACAATGAGCACCCGGAGGGGCAGCTGGCAGATGTAGGGTGGCAGCGATGACAGCTGGTTTCGGCTGTGGAGGGGAGAAAGGCAGTGGGCTCACTCCCCAGGCATGGCATCCCAGGGTTGCCCTCTTTTCAGGGTCACCAGGAGGGGGACTCAGGGTACTGTGCACTGGGACTTGGGGCTGAGAAGAATAAGCTCCCCACCCTGCACCCCTTCCCCAGCCACGCCTTCCTACCTGAGGTTGAGGTAGGTAAGGGCCGTGAGATTCCCCAAGGCTGGGTTCAGGCATCTCAGGCAATTGTGATAGAGGCTCAGGCCCTCCAGGGACACCAGCTGGCATGCTGCCTCCGGCACCTCGGGGAACCGGTTCCGGGAGAGGTCTAGGGGAAGCAAGTATCAGAGGAGAGCTGTGGAAAGACCCAGCCCTGGACAAAAGGACCATGAACTCTCCCAGAGCCAGCTGCCCAGAAGTCTGCCTCCCCTTCGGACCTGAAGAATCAGACCTATAAACCTGGGGTCCCTGGAGACAACAAAGCTTTCTGCAAAACTTGAGCATGTTGCAAGCACATTACCAGAACAGCAAAGGAAAGGCAAAGGCCACAGGGTCCCAGACTTGGGAGAGCAAAACATGAACACCGCCTTCAAGTACACAAATGAAGGGCTATCCTGGAAAGGGTAACTGGCTTCTAGAACTCTTGTGATTCCTGTTGTTCTATGGAGAAGGGCTGGTGCTCCAGAGAAAATAGCAAGGTAATAGAGTGGGAGGCTCGAGATAAGAATATTGTCAACCTCTGGGGGAGACCACTGAGAAAGCTCATCCCTCCTCAGGGGCCTTTTCCCCAACCTCAACCTCTTTTCAACACAGGGGAGAAACCAAGGGCCATTAGAGTCTGGCTCTAGAGATTAAATAAGGCTCCTGACATACTGGACAACAGCGCTTCTTCATCAGCCCCTGGGATCAGCAAGCCAGGTCCAAGAGTCTGTGAAGTAACAGACTCCCAGGGACCAGGAAGGGAGGCCAAGCTGATCAACCTGGAGGTGGGAGCTACAGTCCTCGGGTCCCTCCCATCAGGATACACTGTGCTCAGGACTGGCCTCCTTCCCACCTTCTTCCAGCTCCACCGGCCCCGCTCTACTTCCTCTCTTACTGACCCAGACTTCAGGCACTCGGCTCTTTTGCAGGATCTTGGTGTGGGTGAGGGGCAGAGAGGGAGGAACAGAGGATAAAACCTCTTACCACCCCTTATTCTCAAGGGGTCTCTTGCTACTCCAATGAAAGGAGTCAGGCATGGGGTTTCCGCCAGTCTGGGGACGGTAATTGCTGAGAGCCCTGCAAGCAAGACTGGATTTCTGCTTCCTCTCCTCGCCTGTACTGGGAGGGGCCCAGGGCCTGCTGTGGGATGTCTCTGGCAACAGAACTTGGGTGAGCTTTTTAGACAGCCCTCCCCAGGAAGGGGTGAGCGAAAGCCATTGGGAGGGAAGCTGGGGTATATCCCCCAAGGAAACGAATCTCACGACAGGAAATGGAGTAGAAACAAGCTGTCGGGTTCTCTCTCTGGTGGGCCCTATGTTTACCAGGGCGGTGACAGCCTGAGGCACCAGGGGTCCTTCTTTCTCCCTCTCTGCTCACAGTCCCGGAGCACAGAGAGAAGACCTGTCAAGGGAGAAGACCCAAGTTCTGGAGAGGGTGAGAGGGCCAGATGCAGGCCTCCTCCGCTCACTTTCCACCTGCCTGCTCTCCCTGCATCCCCAAATGCATGTGTGTGCAAGCGCGGGTGCCATGGATGAAGGGGGTGGAGAGGACAAGCCGGCTGAGCGGCGACAGGGGCAAAAGGGGCAAAAGCTCGGGGCGGAAGGGAGCCCAGCCTGGAGGAGGCAGGGCACAGGAGGCACAGGATGTGGTCTGTGAGAGAATGAGCTGCACTTCTCCTTTGTGAGGGCGGCCCCTCCCCGCCATCTCAGGGTTCACCCTACTTTCAGGGGCCCCAAGGAACAGAGTCCGAGGGATATCGGAGACCTGTGCCACAGGAAATATGCAGAGAAAACAGTGGGGCAGAAAGAGTTGGGAAAGCAGCGGAGGGCTCAGGATAATCTGGCGGAGTGTTGAAGTGTTTAGTCTGGGTTGGAGGGCAAGGAGGTATGGAGGGCAGGGTATGGGCAACCCCAACTGTTACTTCCCCTTTCCACTCCAAACTATAAGCCTTCTGCTTGGGGAGCAGGGTCAGAGAACATTTTGGACAAGACAGATTCCACCTGGCCTACAACCTGGGCCCAGAAAGGACTTAGGATTTCTGCGTGGAGAGCAGGACAGGGAGAGGTCCTCAGTAAGCTGGGATTTTCCCACTTCGTCACACAAACTCACTCAGGAGAACTAACTGCCTGCACCCTGAGCCGGAATGCTGGGGGAGGAGGCGGGGAGGGGGTAGGAGCTGGGAGGGGCCAGGGAGTTCTTGGTAGTTTTCCCCAGGAGTCCACTCACAGAGACAGAGCCCTAAGGAAGTAAAGAATAACATTTGGTCTTTGTCAAAAAACAAGCAAGGGGGAGGGGAAAGGGAACAGACGGCGAGTGTCACACAGCTGCTGAGGTCAATCTGGAGCTTGGGGGTTAGGCGGCTGGGGGAGACGGAGAGGGAGAGGAATGGCTCCTGGGGCTCACCCATTCCCTGAACTCACTTGCTGCATGGTGGGCAAGTAAGTTTCCCCAGCAACCCAAGAAAAGTGGAGAGGTTTAAACTGGTTCTCCCCAGAACAGTGGAGGAAAGAGAGTGTCTGTGTCCACTTGGGTGTTTGCAGGTGAACAGGCACCTGCTAGAGGAGAAATGCATTCAGTCCCTGAGCAGTGTTTTCAGGAGGACACTCAGCCAGCCCCAAGTCCCACCCCTGGGCTAGGCTGGGGTGGGGCTTCGGGAATGCGGTCCTCTGGCCCACTCCCAATCTCCACCCCCCAGCTGCCAGCCCAGGGTCATAGGTTGTTGCCTCCTGAGCAGCTGAAGCCTGACTCACCTGTCATGGTAGAGTCCCCCACACCCCACCATCAAGAGACACCGGGGAGGAGGGACATGATTAGAGTGATCTGTGGGGTGGAGGAGTGGAAGGACAGTGGGACAGTCTCTAGCTTCCCAGAACTCCATGCCAGGAGATAAGATTTCCTTCCTTTCAGCAACTGCCTCAAGTCCCTCCCCTCCTAGGGAAAGCAGACACTGAAATGGGAATTCTAAGGTCCCTATGAGGTCACAGGCTCCATTGTGACCTCACACACGCAAGAAGGAGGGGGAGTCTCAGATAAGGGGGTCAGGGATAATAGGTGGAAGAGCTCGCGGAGAAAAGAGTTAGGGGAGGTGTAAGATTTGCTTCTTTCCCATAGGCTTGCTGGGTGAAGAGTGGAGAGGGCCAGGGGGCGGGACGATAAGCACAGTAAACAGAAGCACCAGGTTGTTAGGGGCGAATCCTAAGGAACAGGGGGGCCTACGGCTGTTCGGATCTAGGTGGAACCGGGAAAGAGTTGGAGACGAAGTGGAGAAAGAGAAAGGAGTCATTAGAGGGGCTCTTGGGGGCTGCTTTAAGGAACGATCAGAACTGAGGTTGAAGAGGTCATGCAAATGAGCCAACCAGGTGAGGGGCGGGACCATTCTACAGGTGCGCAGAAAGGCAAATAAAGAGAAGCAGAAGACGGGGAACTCTCACAACACTCGGTCAGGGCGCCGGACGTTCGGTACAAAGGAGAAATGGGTTCATTGTCCAGGAGTTCTCAAAGTGGGGAGGGGGAGTTAGCAGGCGTATGCAAATAGTCAGGGTCAAGAACCTCGACGGTCAGGTGAAGGGGCGGGCCAGACTCCCGAGACCGGTGAGAAACAAGCTAGGGGCGGGGCTATGCAAATGAGGGTCCCAGCCCGGGACTAGGCCGAGTGCACTCACCAGCCTGGGTGATGTCTGACAGGTCGTAGCTGCGGGCCGCGCCCCGGGGGAAGTACTTCAAGCGCCGGTTGGACAGGTTCAGGGTCCCGGTGGCCACGGCCTCCTCTAGGGCCCGCTCTGCACTGCGGCTCCCGGGCAGACCCGGAGACCCCGGAACGGAGGTCGTGGCCGCCGCCTCCTCACCCCCGGCGGCGAGTGGGGCCGCTACCGCCGCCGCCATCCGCTCTCGGCGGCTCCCGCTGCCTGACTGACGGGACCGGCCGTCCCTCCTCCCCCCTCCCCCTCCTTGGAGCCGCCGTAGTCGCTTCAAGGGGGAGGAAACGCGCTCAGGGACACGGCGGACCAATCGCGATCCGAAGACGCGTTGGAAGTGGCTAATCAGAACCCGCCGGGGGGGTGGAGACTATAGCGCAGGAGTGAGGCGACAGAAGGGAGGGGGCTAGAATAGAGCTCTCGCCAACGGCCGACGCTCCAGGCTGGTCCGCCCCGCGCAGCCGCGTCCAATCGCAATGCTTAGGGCTGGAGATGGAGCCAATCAGGTCTAACCAGGAGACGGGGACGCCGGTGCTCAACTAGAAGGGATAGAGGCCGAGACCTCAAGCCGGGTCTCGGGTTTTTTTTTTTCCAACGGAGACCAATCGCAAGCCGGATATAGGCGAGTGACTGTCAAGAAGGCCAATTAAATCTTCCGGAGGGAACCTGGCCCGGCCTCTTCTCTGAGGGACGGCTGTACCTACCAATAGCATGGGCGAGAAGGCGGTCCCTTCGCCGAGCAGGAGGCGGGTGAGCTAGATCTTTGAGACGGAGGTTAAAGAACGTGAGCGCTGGCGGTCGGGCCGGCTGGGAACAGTGCAGGGCCTGGAGAGGCGAGTGCGAGCTGCAAATGTTAGGGAGCGAGCCTGCTTTGAGGGCGTGAAGGAGGGGGGTGGGGTGCAAGGCGAAGCCTGAGACCAGCGGGGAGGGAGGGGGTCGTCGCAACTGAAGGGACCGTGGAGGCCTTTCCGGCTGCGGAGTCTGAGGCCCTGCGGCGGTCTCCGGAGCTCCGGCGGGCGGGGGGCTTCCCAGAGACTGGAGATGCCCAAGGCAGCTGCTGAAGGGAGGGTTACGGGAGACCGGGAGAGCTTCCAGAACTACCGCCCGGCTGGCCAGCCTACCTCGAGGAGCGCGCCCCGGCGGGAACTGTGATGACAGGACCTGAGGCGGGGGAGGGGAGTTAGTCCATAAGGGATCATCTCATTCGGAAGAAGCCCGCCGTTTTACAAATGAGGAAACTGAGGCGGAGGGAAGTTGAGGAGTTGGCTAGAGCAGAAGCCCGGTTTCCCAGCGACTTCTACGTGGGCATTTTCTATTCGCACCGTCTCCTTTGCTTCCTGAGCTGAAATAGTGGGGACCCAGACCCAAGAGGAAGCTGAGGATCCTTTTTCTGTGTGCTAAGGGATCTTAACGTCCTTTTAGGTGGCAAAAGGACCTAACACATTAACATAGTCCATTTACCACGTTAATAGTTGCCTGATCACAAACAACTAAAGGTTCTTGTGAATCACATCTCAGAGGTTGAGATTTCCTAAACATGTATTGAATCCTTAAAGTTCCATCCGCAGTGTCTCAAACTAGTTGTTTACTAGTCCCCATGAGTAAGGGAGTTTGGGTGATTGACTGATAGCTGGCGCGGTAAAGGAAAGTCTGTAATACTAGGCAGCTGAGGGCTGGATGTCCAGGATTGGATTCCTTTGCGTTCCTGGAAGAGCCGGTTACTCCCTTTGGTTTATTGGTGTAGATCCTTTGCCCCTACCTGGACAGACATACCCTGAACTCCAGCTGTTTCTCATATATGGCGGCCCTCTCTCCCCATAAGACTAAGTTAAAAGCTTAGACCCTGGGAGATACCCTATGCTTTCAGAGTAATTCTATCCCTTTCTTCCACCTTAATAGGTTGTCCTTCATACATGCATTGATGTTACTGTCCCAGGAAATCTGCTTTTGGATGTGTTTTTGTAAGACTAAAGAGTCGGTGCTGAATTATTCCCACTTTCATCTAGTGCATGCTTCCCTCTAAGCGAGTGTAGCAGGGTCATCATTCCTCCTCACCTGTCAAACAGTTTATATTTTTTATACTTTTTTGGGGGGGGGGTAGTTTATACTCTTAGGTAGTTTATACTGTCATCCTCTTACGTAGTCTATACAAATCCCCTGGAGGCCCTGGCCTGCTGAGATATGAAGAATTCACCGGTGTTTCTCTACAGAGCAGAGTGCTAAAGGGCCTCAAGGGGAGGAACCTCACAACTGTGCTCCAAAAGTAAAGGCCTCATCTAGCAGTCATTCACACTTTCTTTCTCCTGGAGGAGGGGCTCATGCATATCCCATGAGCCACTGGGTGGCTAGAGCCAAGCTAGAACCCAGGAACTGTCTAAGAAAATCCTGGCAGGGTTGGGGAAAATAGGTCACAGTGGCTGGACAGTGAGGTCACAGAGAGGTTTGTCTTCCCAGACTCCATGGGGGAGGGGCCTAGAAGGCTGAGGGGCCCCAGAGGTCCCCCAAGCCCAGGCGGGGGACATGGTGTGGGAAAGGCAGCAGGAACGGGGGCCAGGGAGCTGACTACGGGGGGGGGGGGG